>NW_028227268.1:42137500-42455000 GCF_978045245.1 Mus caroli
TCCATCTCTGTGTATAGTGTGCTTCTGCATAGGGAATACCTAGGCACACTTGCAGCCAGATTAACAGCCTAAAAACAAAACCAAACAAAAAACAGGGGGAACTTTTCTACCTCAAAATATATGAACCCCAGGCAAAGTCTCTGATTGGCCCAGGGTAGATTAAATGCCTTCCACCAAGCTTATATATGTGAGGCTGCAGGCCAGATCCTTGAAACTGAGGAGCATAGTCCTAAGATAGGAAGCTTCCCCAGGACGAGAAGGGGTGGATCTGTTCGCCTAAGAGAGTGAATGAAGATAGGAAAGTACAAGGAAGAGCGAGTGAAACCCCGGGGCGGACAGTCGAGCACCCGAGGGCTCTTCTGCAGCCGTTGGTTGGATGGAGACTGTGTTCACGTGCCCGTTTTAAAGCAGAGACTTGTATCTTACCCCAGTTACTGTAATGGTGGGGGCTGGGAACGGCTTCAGCATGGTGCTGTGTATGAAGCCAGTGTTTCCACTGGCTTGTGTCTGGCATGGTGGGGGTTGGGTAGCGAAGGAGGTGCACCAGAGAGTGTATACACAGGTGTGAACTTCCTCACTGCCCTAAGAGGGGCTCTGTGATAGGCAGCTGAGGACAGCTCCAGAAGCTTAATGGGAAAGTCGTCTTGTTGGGCAAACTCCTTGTCAAGAATGCCTTGGGAACAGGGGTTCAGGCTTCTCAACCCACAGAAAAGAAAGTTTCAAGAGGCTGGCGACAAGGGCTCAGCTAGCCAGCCCCGCTCTTCTCTGTTTACCTGTGTGCGTATCCTTAGCCCAAATGTGCCTGCGAGCCCAGCATTTTCATACATCTCTTCTCTGAAGCCCTTTTTCTGACAGGGAATTGACAAAGGACTCAGTTTGAATATATTGAGATCAATTGGAATAGAGGCAATTTGAAGAACAGAAAATTGGAGACTGGAAATGTAGCTCAGTTTACCAAGCGTTGGCCTAGCATGCACAAGACTGTGCATTCAGTCCCCAGCACTGGGGTGAAGAACATTTGATGTCTAAAAAAAAAAAAAAAAAAAAAAAAAAAAAGTATAGATGGGGGAGGAGGAATTCTTGGGGAGTCCAAGACATCATCAGTCAGCTATCCCGAGCCTTACTACTTGCTAGCTAAAAGGGTTTAGATTTATAAAGAAAATAGATGCCTAAAAGTAAGGTTCCATACAGCCCTAGGAGTAATGTGGTTAAAGGGACAAGTGAGGCTGACATGGGGGCAAGAAAAAGCTCCCAAAATAACAACTAGAAGCAGGTCTAAACGCCACCTAGTTTGGAAACAGTCTATGCAGAAGCCTAAAGGCAAAAAGCTGTATGCTGTAGTTGAAGACCCTCCAGAGAGAGAGAGGCAGGAGGTGTGTGTGTGCCAAGAAGCAAAGACATGCAAGAGAGCAGAGGAGATGGGATCTGGCCCAGTTCTCCTGGATAGCGTGCATACATCAGCCTGGTACCTGTCTCATCTGATGCTAGCTCTGAAGGGGGCTCCAGGCAGGCTAGTGAGCTGCCTCATTTTCTCTGCATTCTTTTGTGACATCAGAGTTTGCAGGACAGAAGTTCTGTGGCTCTCCCTCATCTTAGAAACCCTGTGAGAGGGCCCCTGCGTCACACCTGGCGTTTATGGGTCAGAAACGTTTGGAATCTCCCTTTCTAGTGGAATTCTGCACATGTCCCCCACCAGAGCAGGTGATCGGACACACAGATCTGATGTCATCCCCGGGAGAAAAGCTTGTAAACTCACCTAAAGAAAGGGGGATCTTAGAACTCACATGCCGAGCGAGAACTGTCAGATAATACCGGCTAGAGATCAAGCCGTGGCAGCTGCCTTCCACAGCTGCCGCCTTGCAGCTGCCTCTCAAGCAGTTAGTGGGGCTAAAAATAACCAAGAGCTAACTCGCAGCAAGCTACCAAGCCTTAGAAAGAAGTGTGGGGAAGGAGATTGCGGATGGCAGTCTGGGCCCTCAGAGTGGATGTCGGAGGGATACCCACCCGGTGGCCCAGGCGGCATCAAAGGCCTTCAGAGCCCCATGTGTCTGGGTAGATCAAACCTCCTGCTGCCACTTCACAACTGGTGGCCCAGGCTGTTGCCTACTGACTGCTACTGTTTCTAATCTCAGCTGTAATCCAAGTTGTGTTGATGCCTCAGGGAAACAGAAGTACCGAAGTAGGAATGAACAGTTTCCTGTTTGTACCCTAAACCTGAACCAGTGGCCTGAGCAGCAAGTGTGCAGGGGCCTGGATACTCTACAGAGGTGTGTGTGTGTGACTCTCTTTTTAATTGTGAAACTAAACTGGGACTTTCTCACCAGCAAAGCAAAAAAAAAAAAAAAAAAAAAAAAAAAAAAAAAAAACCCTGAGGTGACATCCAAAGGAAACACGGTCCACCAAAATCAAAAACGGGGGTGGTTCTTGCGTGGGAAACTACACAGATAAATATGCTCATTTAGCACCAGAGAAAATAGATGTGCTTTCCGGAGCCTATGAAGCCATTGATGCTTTTTTGTAAGAAAAACGAATTGACCCCTGGTTGTCGCAGCTCTGTGGTCATCATCCCAGTGATCACAGGGTGTGCTCATGAGGCTGTGTGGCTCTCCAGCCATGGTGCTGAGCGCCCTCTCTGCCCTGGATTGTTCAGTTTGGATCTCCCCCAGATTCCCATTCATGGCCCAGAACAGAGGCAAGCAGAGGTTAGGAAATTTGCCCTGTTGATCCCGACTTGTCCAGGGCCAGTCAAGACTGGCCCCCAGCCATTTTTCCCTCCCACAGGATGGCCCTGGAGGTCTAGTTGGTCATGAGACTGACAGGAGTGACTCCTGACAGACCTGTGGGTTTCCTGTGGACTCTTGCTGTGGCTCTCGTGTACTCCCATTACAGGTGCTGATCTGTGCTGCTTCCCTTTCTCCTATGAGTGAATTGAGTGGGTGGGCAGATGGGTGGGTGGGTGAGTGAGTGAGTTGGGTTGGTAAGTGGGTGAGGGTGGGTAGGTGAGTTGGGTGCATGGGTGGGTGAGTGGGTGAGTGGGTGGTTTGGCTGAATGAGTGAGTTGGGTTGGTAAGTGGGTGAGTTGGGTGGGTAGGTGAGTGGGTGAGTCAATGAATGAGTGGGTGGGTGTTACTCTGCCACTAACCACCTATGTGGTCTGAGGGCTTTTGCTGGCTTGGTTGGGTGGGTGGGTTTTTTTCCCCTTTCCTGGTTTATTTTGGCAGGGTCTCCTCTGTAACATAGGCTAACCTTGAACTCCTCATCCTACCTGCCTCCATTTCCCTAGTACTGGGACCATAGGCTTGCACCACTCCAGCCAGCTCAAGGCATAGTATCTATGAAATAAAGCCGTTCGATTATAACCAAGGTTCCTCTTGTGCTAAGTACCCGTTTTTCCTTTCCTTCCCCCCCTGGCTCTTCCTGGTCTTTCATTATGTACAGTGGGCACACAGGACAGTGCTGCTAAGTGGCTGAGGGCGCATCTCAAATAGTAAGGAGACCAACAATCACTGGGATGTGGGCATGGAACACACAGCAATCTGGCTCTTCCACAAGGAGACCAGAAATACATTTTGGCTCTGGCATCTCCCTAGCCCTGTTCTCAACTGCCTTGTCCATCCTCACACTGCTTTTAAGTTTCATAGACTCCGCTCGCACTGAGCCATGCTGACCTTCTCCCTACTCCTCCCACCATGTCCTCCTCTGCCCTGCATCCCTCTCCCTCAACACTCTGCTGTCTGTTTAGGAGGCAATAGATCTCATCTGTCAAGAGTGCTGACCACGTGTACCATAATGCTCATTTAAGTCAGCATCCAACATCTAAGAAGGTCTGGTTCAGTGCCCAGCACCCACATGGTGGCTCACAAACATCGGTAACTCCAGGTCCAGGGCATCTGATACCCTCTTCTGGCCTCCACAGGTACCAGGTGTTGCTGTGGTATGCACACCTACATGCAGTCAAACACTCATACACACAAACTAAAAAACAATAACAATAAAGTAAAAAGCACAAACTGATTTTCTCTCTTAATAGCTCATTTCTTTGCATCTCTGTACTATGGAGGGGATTTTTGGTTTCTCATTTCTAAAGAGACATCAGTATCATCAAATTGTTGCATAAGTAGTTGTTAAACAATATGTCATATGGATTCATTTATTTGGTGTGTTGTGTACATGTAATTGTATCTGGGAGAAGTGGGGAAGAAGGCCTTCAGGACACTGCAGTAGTTTAGAGCAAAATTCTTTCATTGCAGCCACTGCAGAAGGCCCTGTCTGGGTCAAAAACCTCTAACTCAAGCATGGTGGTTTCTACTCAACATTGGAGCCAAGATAAGATTGTAGCAGTAGGGCAGGCGTAGGGACAGTGGATGTGGTGATAATCCATGTAGAGTTTGTAGTGTTGTTGTTTTTAGTGAACTATTATGTAATCACAGAACATAAAGTATTTGAATCCTCAGGGGAGTATGAATTTTATCACACTGGGATATTTTAAGCATGTGAGAGGAACCTCGATGGATGTAACCTAGGTTGACTAGGAAGGATTGTATAGACCCAGAAGGAACTATAAGCAAGTCAGCGTGGCCCACACCAGGGTAAAGTTATGAACTTCACTGGTATTTGTATTGAACTGTTTCCTAATCCAATGCTGTGGGAGGGATTTGTATGAGAAATTGAAATTCTCTTAAAGACAGGATCTCTCAGTATAGCACAGGCTGGCCTTGACGTTTTCAGCCTCTTGAGTGGAATGATGGATGTGCACGATCACACCTGGCTCAGAGCACTCTTCACTTCCTCTGGCTTCTCCCCATTTTTCACAGTCATGTTGGCCTTTGTGGGCCTTTGTCCCACACCGTCAGCACTGGAAGAATAGCACTCCCCTATCCTGGCATGTGGTTAGGCTGCAGGATCAGTGTCATGGATGGGCCTCATCCCTATTTTAGGTGTGTTTCCAAGGAGTAGGCTGGTTGTCATGGTTTGCAAAGGCCTTCCTCACCATCAGGATGCAAGAATATTGCAGTAGGCAGCAAGGGAGGCACAGGCCATCTGTCCCCAGGGGACGGACGTGTCTAGAGGAAATAAATAGCCTTCTAGCCACGATGCGTTGCATGTGTCCTTGCCCAAAGCTGAACTCACAGTTTTGTTCTAGGATCCTAAGCTTCTAGGCTTAGGATCTCAGTCCTTAAGGAAGCCCACTGAAAGGAGCTGTGGTGGCTCTCAGTCCTTCCAGGTCACTTTCATTCTCCTCTTGCTGTCATTCCAAGCCATCCTCACATTCCCACCCCAGCGGCCAGGAAGATGAGCTCTGGCCTTCCTGTGGGGATGGGAAGACTGAACTCTGGAATACAGGACCCACAGCTGAGGGAAGGCTTGACGAGAAGGATGTGCAACCCTGGGCAGCCATGAAATACATAGGGCTGTTGAAATGGACAGAGCTTCAGTCTAAATAGGTCACTAGTGTGGTTTGCAAAGTAGCACTTCAGTCAGTCCCTGCCCTCTGACTGCTGGGAACCCCACAGCACTTGAAGGCAGAGCAGTTGGGAGGCAGCGCCCAGCAGCCCACAGCAGTGTCTCACACACCTGTTATTCATCAGAGTGCCTCCTTGTCATCTGACAAAGCATGATGCTGCAGACCCAGATGTGTCATAAGGGGGACAGACTCATTGCCCCACAGTGCTGAGGTTTCAAAAGACTCCCCAGTCATGTCCCCAGCACTGTGACTTCATAGCAAGTCACTCATGCCACCAGGGTGTTTGTGGGCCTCATTGCACTGGGAAGCCTACCTTGGGGACTGCAGTCTCCTGTGGCCTCCACCTGTGAGTTGTAGGGCTGGTCACCCTCATCGGTACAAGGCAAGTCCTACCACAGCTGAGCAGTTAAGAGACCTGAGTGAGCTCAGCTGTGCCGGCCGAAGAGATTGACAAGCCTTTCCTGTTGGTGCTGGAATAATTAGAGATAATAGCACTAGGTCCGGAAGGAAGACAAAAAAGGATACACATTGATTTTCTTTTTCTGGAGGAGGAGTGTGAGCAGAGCTGTCCTGTGAAGTCCCTGCAGCAGGACAGTCCCCCAGGGCCTCACAGCTGTCTGGAGGGGCTGCTTACCTTTTAAACTCTTTCTGCCTAACAGTTGTCTGTCTCATTTGTTTGTTTCTTTGTTTCCTGTTTCTTACGGCTTCTCTCTTACACTAATCATATGCCCTTATCTTACCCAAAGCTGTAAACCCCTTCCCTTTGGGCACCCAGTGAGCTCATTAGTATGCAAGCAGACGATCCACACCCCAATCATCACCTCAAGAAAGACAAAGCAACCATGGGAAGGAGGGCAGACAGGCTAAGAGGAACACTATAAATGATGCATAGAGTCTCAAGTAAGCCACTCTGTCCTTCTGTGTGTGTGTGTGTGTGTGTGCACATTTCCCACCCACAGCTATAGCACCCGCTCTCTCAGCCGGCAGCAGCATTTTAATGTCAGATGGAAGCACCAAGCCTGTGTTACTATGGCAACCACAGAGTGGCAGAGCTAAAAGCAGCAAGCAGCCTTGGCTGCACCACCTCCCTGCAGCCCACCCTCCTCGGAGGCAGGCGCAGATTCCCTTTGTCTCCATCAGGCTCCCTTGCCATCCGTTCCCTGCCCCCTTCCCTTTGTGGCCTCTACTAAGCTCTGCACCTGCAGCACCCAGGCCAGGGCCAACCGCAAAGCTTGTGGGAGCCAGGGAGGGAGAAAGCCCCACTGCCAGTTCAAGCTTGGGGACCTCATGCCTCACTTGAGACCAGCCTTTCAAGAAGTGAGGGTTAGAGCCCAGCAGGAATACTCCCCCTCACCAATCACTCATCGCTGGCCTATGCCTGGTTCATTGGCCATGGCTCCGCTGGCCTGAAGGGATGGACCAGGCGCCTGCCTATCCCCTGCCTGGGCTCAAAGTGGTCACAGCTGCCCATGAGAGATCCAGAGAGATTGCATTCTGATCTCCATAGCCCTTTTACTTAGTGAGAGGTAGCGGAGAGAGGTGGTATCTGTCAATAGGTGGCTTTTGCAGGCCCTGGGGCCCCTGGCAGTGGCCCCATTCTATCCCTGGCTTGCAGATAGATGCATCTGGTCTCGGAGAGCTCTATAAAGTGGAACTGCAACCCAGCTCAGAACTTCCAGGGCCTCTGGAGTGCAACCTCCTGGTTGAAAAGGAGGAATTGTTACACAAGAGAGTGTGCTAGCTTTGCCATCCGCTTAGAAGGGGGGACACAGAGATGGCCCAGCCTCCAACTCTTCTCCACTTTGGCCTGGGCAACACTGCGTTGCAATACGTTGCTTTTATTTACTATTCTGATTTACCCACAAGGCTAAGACAGGAGAGTCTCCCGAGCAGGGGAATTCCAGGCCAGCAGCATCTAAAAAAGGAGAGTTTGTATCTCCATAAACACATCATGACCCAATCATAAAGTTATCCAACACATGAATAGGCATTTGTTTTGTTGTTTGGTCTTCGTTGGTTTTTTCTGGGCTACAGTCTCACTCAGCCTGACCTCCAGGACACTCTAACTAAAGTCCTGATCTTTCTGCCTGAACCTCCTAAATGCTGGGATTACAACTGTGCCTCCCAGGCCTGGTTGATGCAGGGCTAGGGATCAGAACTAGGGTTCCTATGTGTAGGCAAGCTGTCTGTCAACTGACCCGCATCCCCAGCCCTGGGCATTTGGGTAATGGTGTTGCTTTTGATGTTTCCCTCACATATTGTTCTAGTTATTCTTTATTATTGCATGTATTTGTTCATGTGTGTGGTCATGCACATACATGTATACATCCCACAAGTGGGTGTAGAAGTCAGAGACAATCTGTGGGGTCGGTTCTGCCCTCCCAGTATTTGGGTTCTCGGGATAGCATTCAATTCTTGGTGGTGGCAAGTACCTCGGCTATATGAGCTGCCTCGCTGGCCCTAGGTTTTTGCTTTGTGGTTTTTGGTATTGGTTTTTCGAGACAGGGTTTCTCTGTGTAGCCCTGGCTGACCTGGAACTCTCATAGACTGGGGTAGCCTCAAACTCAGAGATCCGCCTGCCTCTGCCTCCCAGCGCTGGGATTAAGGGTATGGGACACCATATCCAGATCAAGGCATTTGTTTTACTGCTGTATTTTGGGAGGACCTCTGGCATGCTTGGGAAGTTATACCTGATTGCTCAAGGTGAAGCTGACTTAGCAGCCAGAACCCCTGAGCTGTTCCTGCCATGGCCCTGAATCAATGTCTAGTATCTTTTGTAACAGCCCACAATCTCCTACCATTTATGTATCAGAAATAAACATAAAGACTGAAGGTGGGCGTTCTAGCTTCACAGTCATCACACAGACACAGACACACTGGTGCTTGTGGACATTATACTTGTGTATTTAATATTCTTGCTTTTTTTTTCTTTTTGTTTTGTAATGGGAGTGGTGGGGTGGGCTGGGGTGAGATAGCCCTCTGCTATTCTAGGTTGGCCTAGAACTAGCTCTGTAAAGATGGTGAACTTGAACTGCTGATTCTCCTGTCCCTACCTCGCAGATGCTGGAATTACAGATGTGCCACCACACCTAGCTGCTGCTTCTTCCTCCTCCTCTTCTTCCTCCCCCTCCTCCTCCTCTTATTTGTTTTTTAGTATAATTTTATTTATTATACCCTAAAGACTCACATATTCCAAGTAATTTGGATAAATGTGATTTTTAGACAGCGCGCAGAGTCACCCTGAAACAGGCTACAGGCTACACGTGTATTCAGAACCTATGAGAGCTCTATAGGCTGTGGCCTGTGTGTGGACAGGGACACTCAAAACATCTTGTGTAAATATGCAAATCCAGTCTGTTTCCTCTACATGTAGCCCCATCTCCTGAAGCTGTCATCTAAATGTCTTCCTGGACAAGGGAAGATTTTCTTCTTCTTCCTTTCAAAAATGAGGGGGGTGGGTTGTTTTGGGTTTTTGGTTGTTTGGTTGGCTGGTTGGTTGGTTGTTTGGTTGGCTGGTTTGGATTTTGGATTGTTTGGGTTTTTTTTTTTTAAGTTTTGGGTTTGGGTTTGGGTTTGGGTTTTGGGGTGTTATTGTTGTTGTTGGTTGGTTGGTTTTTTTCAAGACAGGGTTTCTCTGTATAGCCCTGGTTGTCCTGGAACTCACCCTGTAGACCAGGCTGGCCTCAAACTCAGAAATTCGCCTGCCTCTGCCTCCCAAGTGCTGGGATTAAAGACGTATGCCCCATTGCCCAGCTTGCACTAAAACATTTTAAATAACCACTTCGTAAAGGAAAAGTGTACAAAGCTAGCCTAGGCCCCTCATTCCAAGTGCCCATCACATTCTTTGAGACGGAGTAGGGAGAGTAGACATTGGAAGCCAGCCTAGATTGCAGGAGACCTATCTCAAAAAAAGTTTTTTTAATTAAATAAAAAGGTCCGGAAATAATCCATCTATATCATTGTTGTTTTACATTTTTTAAATTACACTTATGTATGTGTTTGATAGGGGAGTATGATCCACAGTGTACAGGTAAGGAGCAGGGGACAACTTGTAGACTTGGTTCTCTTCTTCCACTCTGTGAGTCCCAGGATCACACTCAGATCCTCAGCTCAGCAGCATCTTACCCCTGAGCCGTCCCTCCAGCCCAGGAACTTTTGGTTTTGACTTTTTAAGGTTCTCCAGCAATGTTTCTCTTCCTTTTTCTTTGTGTATGTGGGAGGCATGGTACATGCACACACATGTACATGTGTGCACGGATGCCTGTGAGGACGCAGAGGAGAGTGTTGGACATGAACGTCCCACCCTATCACTGTCTGGTGTATCCTGTACAGTCTCTTATGAACCTGGCAACAAGCCCATTCATCCTGTCCCTGCCCCCCTCCCCAGCACTAAGGTTACAGACACACATGATCACATAGATTTTTATGTGGGATCTGGAGATTTGAACCTCGGATCTCATGTTGTCAGATATTGGAGACGTTACAGCAAGATTTTTATGTTCTGGGCCATCTTCCTTCCCTTCTATAAGTCCTAAACAATTTTTATTACAATATTCTGTTGGCAAGTATTGTTAATCTCTTGTATGTCTATGTGAGGCTGTCAGATATTGGAGGAGTTTCAGACTGTGCGTGCTGGGAATTGAACTCAGGACCTCTGGAAGAACAGCCAGTGCTCTTAACCACTGAGCCATCTCTCCAGCCCCCGTCGTTAATCTCTTACTGTGACATATTTATAAATCAAATTTGGTTATAAGTATGTATGTGTAGGAAAATGCCTCTCCATGATTTCAGACAACCAGAGGATCTTGGACTGTGTCCCCCAGCAGACAAGAGGAGATGGGCACAGGTACCTTACCGTTTGCTGAGCTGTTTCTCAGGCTGGTAACTAGGGCATTAATCAGAGGCGAAGCCAGACTAGCTCCTCTCCCATCGCTCCCAGGGCAGTGATGACATGGAGAACCCTGCAAGTTTCACCCACCACCCAGAGCAAAGCAGACTTTGGGGGAAGGGCCTGAGCACTTTCAGGGCCACTATTTCTCCGCTGCGTTTCAGCATCTAAGGTGTAGTCAAGTGTAGTCAAGGTAGAGAGTCCTGCTGTGCAGTCTCTCCCAGAAGTGGGAGTGTAGTAGCAGATCAGAGCCTTGATTTCAGTTGTAGGGTTGAGGCTGAAGAAGATAATCTGGGGCACTTCATACCGTCCCAGGACTGCTTACCGAGCCTCTCCTCCTTCTAAGCCTCTAGGTCCCCTCCTGTGACAGCCATTTAACACAGACATGCGACTGTCTAATCAGGACACGCACCATTTTCCAGACTTGCCCGGGCAGCAGTGACCTAAATATTACTCGGAGTGTCTAACATCTAGCCCCAGAGGAAGAGTGTCTTTGGTTTGATTGTTTTCATGCTAATGAAGTTGGGCCAGTAATTCCAAGTCCCCTTAAAGATGGCTGAGTCACTTGAGGCTATGTGTTAGCTCTCTAGAAAGCACTGGTGCAGCATCGTTATTGAATTATTCACTTTCCAATAGAATCACTGGCACACCCACTCGCTCTCATTGGTTGTATCGTTTTTAACTGAGATATGAGATAAATGAGTAGGAATGCAGGGGTTGGTGGAAATGGCCCCAACCACGCATGCCAGCCAGCCAGCCAGAGAGAAATATGACTAACCCACTTCCAAACCAAGAGATGTAACAAACGCAGTGGCTGACTGTTCAGCCCTCTCTCCTGATGACCCTGCAGGCAGTAAATAAGACCTGCCTTAGACTAAAGCCATAACCACACACAGCAGGGAACTGCCCACCTAGGCAGCAGCTGCAATTGGCCTTCTGCTAGAAGTCTATCTGCACTCAAGGTCTGAGTAAGAAGCCACACGAGGACACTCCACATTAAAATCTCTCTCAGGGAGGGGGCCAGGGCAAGTGAAAGCTAAGCTTCTCTTGGGTCCTTAAATCAAGTTAGTGATCATTGAGAAAATGAGAATCCTTCATGGCACACAGAAAAAGCACACATGTGGCTTGAGGAAACCCACATTCCAGCAGCAAGTTCCAGCCTATATCTAAACAGCCATTTCTGGGAACTTAAAAATAGAAAAAAAGAACACACCCACATATGAGAGTGGTCAGATGGACTTGAGCCCTGAGGACCGGTGATGTGTCCACCCTCAGCCTCAGCAGCATGGCCAGTGGCTTCTGTGATGTGGGATTCCTGAGTAAGAAGGACTGGACCTCAGTCCCTGCCCCACCCCCATTATTGTGCCAGAAATAGATGCCCCATCCCAGGAAAAAGGAAGTGAGGCTGCATGGAATGTGTCCTCCATTGGAATACTGCTCGTCTCTGCCTGCCTGCCATGATCACTGTGTCCTCATTCTGTGGCAGAGCCATTAAGTCAGAATCTGAAGATTGATGCATTATGTACTTGCTCAAAATAGCAGGTGCAGAACAGAAAAGGCAGAGCTGCTAGGCGGCATGCAGAACCCAGTGACAGGAGGCCTGCCTAGCCTCTGAAAGTGTGTGCTGGAGGAGGGGGTATTCCCATGAATAGCGCTCCCAAGGTAGAGGCTCCCCGACCACAGTAAGACCAGGTACATGTTTAGCTGACAAGACTGAGTGCAACCCTTCTCCATTCCCAAGCATGTGGCAGAGAGTGGGCAGCTGTTCCCTTTCTTCTCAGTGTCCTGGGGTTGCTTTATGAGCTGTTCTGTTTTAACCTCCTTGAACTCCCCCTTAGGATAGAAATCCCCAGTTACTTGCTCTCTAATGAGGTACCCATGGGTTATGCTTGCCTAGGTGGGCATCAGAGTGTAGTGACAAGTGGAAATTTTACAAAAAGTACCAGATTACTAATGCTGAGAAGAAAGTACCATTCTTTGTCAGCTTACATGGGATTTAAAAATCCCCAAGAACAAGGTACAAGCCTCTTATGGAACCCACACACTTTCCTACCAAAACAGCATATGACAAGTTGGTTCTCGGGCCAGAGGTGGTCAGGAAGAGGCCTGCGACAGGATGGCACCGCAGGGGCAGCCTCAGCTTTCTGCTGGGCATGGAACCCTGCTGGGCCTTGCTCAGCAAGCACTCCAGCCTGGGAATGTTTGGCCACCATTCCATCCCTGACTGCAACCCTACTAAAACACCATGCCACAATAGCAGCCAGAAACGGGACACGTGTCCATGTTGCACTGCGTTAGCCGCCCACTGGCAGCTTTTTTCCCCTTTAACTTTCACCAAGTCCTATGTGAAAGAGATGTGTCTGTAGCCTTAGTGGACTCCTCAGAGCAGGTGAGCTGGAAGGTCAGACCTGGACTAAGTGATCTAGGCTCAGACTCCACATGTTCTCTTTCAACTCAGAAATACCTAGAACCAGGAAACCCCTGTCTCATCTCCTGCTGGACTTTGGTATATTTTAACTAAAGTTCTAGAAGTTAGTATACCAGACATTTTCCAGGCTGTATACAGACACAGTGGCAGCCCTTAAATAGCACTCAAACTGTCTTTCAATAAATCCTAACTAGCTGGTTGTCAATGGACAGCCTCCAAACCCTCCAACTCCACCACCACTTTGGACAACTTGCAAAGCAGGCACTATACCACCTTCGCTTCCTCTCTCTCTTTCGTAACTATCCCGTCACTTCCAGAAGCAGTGTTTTTAATGCTCAGACACTTTCAGATAAATGCTGAGCACATGGTGGTGGCACACACCTTTAGTTCCAGCACTCAGGAGACAAAGGCAGGCAGATATCTGTGAGTCCTATGCCTGCCTAATCTATGTAACTAGTTCCAACCAGTGCTACATAGTGAGACCCTGTCTCAACAACAAAAACCAAAAGAGCAACAAAAATTTGCAGATGAACAATAGAGAAAATCATAGGCTACAGAGGCAGCTTCGTGGTTAAGAGCAGGGCCTTGCAGAGACCTGTGTTCACTTCCCAGCACACTCCTCAGGGACCTGACAGCTGCTTGTAACACCAGCCTTTGCACTCGTGCACATGCACGTGCATATGTGTGCATGAGCGTGTGCACAGACACATACACACATCTAAACTGAGTGAAATTTGTAAGAGTTTGAAAAGGACCACCAGGTGATTTGGGGCACAGGCCCTGCCTGCAGTTTCTCTCTCTCTCTCTCTCTCTCTCTCTCTCTCTCAAGCTGTTTTCTTGGGACATGGTCTCATGTAGCCTTGGCTGGCTTTGAACTTACTGTGTATCTAAGGATAACTTTAAAGTCCTGATCCTCCTGTGTCCACATCCTGGGCGGTAGTTAGGATTACAGGTATGCCAACACCACACCTGGCCCTGCCTTTCATACACAACACAGGCCACTATAATATCTTATGCTGTCTTTCTAAGGAATTACTTAAAACACAGGGAGGCAGTCCCTCCGTGAGATGCAGCTGCCTGAGTCACACCTCTTCCTGTAAGGGAGAAAGGTGTGGGTTCTGTGTCCTCCGGGTCTGTATGATGCAGAGGGAAACCCTGTAGATTTTCCAGAGCTGTCCTCAGCACTTTCACAACCAAGGCCAGCTTCTCTCTTTCCAGCTCCCTCATCACCACCCAAACTGAAGATCTGCATCTGGAGCCATGACTAACTTTAGATCCCGCCAGCTGCCACACCCTCCCTTTTGGGTGTCTCTCTGTTGATGTCTTGCCCTTTCAGTGACCTTGGCCCTGTCTCCCAACTTGTTTCCTAACTTGCCTGTCTCCCTCCAAGTGCCCCATTCACCTACTTTCCACATTATTTATCTTGTCTCTGTCAATCCCCTGGATTGGTGATGCTGTTGAGAACTAACTGTATGCAAGGCAGCCTTTTGGCACAAGGTCCCCTTCTCCCATAGAGCTTTCTTTGAAAGGGGATGGAAGCCAGGGAAGGACATAAGACAGCCAAGAACTCAGACAGTGGTGAGCACCGGAAGGGAATGAGCCTTCCCTGTCTTCTCTGCGCGAGGTCCTCACTCGAGGATTCCGCCTGGACGTCTCACCTCTCAGCTGTCTGCCAGCCTGGCTGGACGCATCTCTACCACAACCTCCCAAACGTGCATGGGCCTGGACTCACCGTCCATCTAAATCCTCATCCCCCTCCTGAGGGCAGGGGAGGTCCAGCCAAGCCAAGGGGAGAAGGGGAGTTGGAACTTGAGGGATATCATTAGTGACTAGTGGGTGAGTCACCATCAGCCCTGGCACACCAGGCTCAGTGTGTGTGGCACCCACTTCCGTAACTGCATCTTGATCCGTGCCCATAGGGAGTCTGGTACAGAACAGGCCCTGGTTTCTCCCCCTCACCAAAGCCTGAGTTACTGGGAAGATCTATCTGCCTATAAAGCCTCAGGGTCCTTAGCACATTTCCTAGACTGCTGTGGTGGGGTCGCACCCTCCGTGAGAATTCTCTCTTGCCTATCTGCCTCCCTCCCCAGTTTGTAAGCTTCCGAAAAAGAAAGAGCTCTCCCCTCACTGTGTAGAGCAGCTTGGCGAGGCCATACTGCACCAGTGCCTGGGAGTCTGAATCCAGAGGTTGAGGTCAGCCTGGGATGTAAAGTGAGAACCTATCTCACAAAGGAGAAACTGAACAGGACTGCCAGGAACCCCTGAGTTCCTAGCAAACTTATCTTGTTCTTAGTTCCCAACCTTGTTCATCTTTAACCTGGGCCCAGTCAAATGTCCTATCTGTTTGTTCTTTTGGCAAGTGTCTTTTAATATCTCTGACCTGTATTTGTATGCGGACTGTTTTAAATATTCTCAGGTGGCAGAGACTGGAACTCAACAGGCTTCCTGTGAAGTATTAGACTCTGACCAATAGTGGACATAACACATGGTTTTGAGCAGCTTGGACTTGAATAAGCTCACAGGTAGCACTATTCCTGACAGGCCACTGAGATGTCAGGCCACTGAGATGTCAGTCCAGAGGAGATCGTGCGTGCTGGTCAGGTTCCATCCAGTGTTGTTTAGCACCTTCATTAAGGATGTGAACAGAAAATAGACACCACTGTGCCCAAATGGTGCTAACTGTGGAGGTGCTATGAGCACAAGTGTGGAGAAAGGAGAAACAGAAACATAAGCAGGAAACAGCAAAGATGTTTAAAAAAAAAAAAACCCTCAGTACAGCAAAGATGAAAAAAAAATATCTCAAACAGATACAAAAGAAATCCCACAGGACATCCCAGCACAAGCACAGAGAGATCTAAAGTTAAGGAAGGAGACGCTGCTGCCCATGGCCCCGACCTTCTTAAGAAAGAACGAGCTGTGGCCAGGCAGCCGTGGAGCCGTGCAGACCTGCAAGCTGTGGCCCGCTAGGCCATTGTTCCTTTCTCTTGTAGCGAAGGCTTGCTTTGTTGGTTTGTTGCTTCTGGGTGGTGGTGGTATTGGTAACTGAGAGGGAGCTGTGACCTCTTGGCTTTGAAAGATTGCATTATCCCTAATACACAGCATTCAGTTGGCCATTTGGGGAGACACAGTAACGAGCCTTGAGACAGTAATATACTATAAAGTTAAAATGGGACATTCCCACACCTATAGCTCTGACAAACCAGAGCCACTGCCCTGCTGGCCATCCCAGAGTGAATGCAGCCTCTAGGACTCGTCTTCATGCACCTTGCTGGGGCAGAGCAGGGCTGCTGGGGGACACACAGAGCAGGAACCTTTACCTTTTAGTTGACAGAAAGAACACCCAGGAATATCTACAGATCAGTGCTCTTCCCAGGCACTCTACCTAGGCAGACAAAATGTGTCCTGAGGGGCTGGATGTGGGGCTCAGTGGAGAGGGCTTGTCTGCATGTGAGGGCCTGGCTCTAGTCCCAGCACTGAAAAGCGAGGAAAGGCACCCTGGGAAATCAGAAGCTGCACACAAGCTCTCCACACACACCAGAGCACACCCTTCCGACAGCCTGGCACCAGCCCGGAAGATTTGTCTTCTGGCCAGGTGATCTGGAAGGAGCAACACCCAGCAGAGAAAGGAAGAGGGTCATGGCTGCAGGTCAGGGTCCAACCCCAGCCTCAGCCTCAGATGCAAGTGCTTTCCCTGTAACTCACCAAGGCCTGGGCCATGCTCTGAGAAGGGTGGTTGGAAGTGTCTCTGGAGAGCAGATGCTCTGCGCATGCCATTTCTCAGCTTTGAGGAGTTACTTGATATGAACTCCTGCAACTTCCTCCACCATAAAGGGAAGGTAATGGCAGGCCTTCATGACAGCATTGGGAGGGATTAAATGAGATGACGCATGTGCAGTGTTTAATGTGGTGCCTACTGTAAGACCCCCGCTCTAGTCTCAGAGTGAGAGAGCACCCAAAGAAACACGAGAATCCATCTTGCTATAATTACATGAGGCAGTTTAATGACGGAGCTCCGGACCAACATGCATCCCACACAGGAGATAACGGATGTCAGCCACGAGGCTCGGAAGGAAGCTCTAGGGGTTTTTATGGGGTAAGGGGCTTAGGGGTGTGGAATTCAGCATAGCAACACACTATTGACTTATTCAAACATCAGCAGAAAAATTACATGTACGTCCAGGGTGTCAGAGTTCTGTGAGTTGTTGATTCAGTTTAGATAGCCCTGTTATGTCTTCACATTCCTCTTTATCTTTAAGGTTAAGCTGTTCCCAGGAATGTTTTAACTACAGGGCATACCCGGGTTTGTTTTTCTTTTTTCTCAGCCCCAGGCAGCCTCTAGGCTCACAAACAACCAGCAATTTCTGAGTACTTTATATGACTTACAGGTCTTGAAATTTCATCTTTCTTTCACCTACTACGAGATAAGCCCTTAATAAATGGATGACTTCCAATCCCTACCCCAAGACCCCTAACATGCTGCCAAGCACCTAGCCAGCAGCCAGCCTAGTGACCTTTGGAAGTATTCGCAACACTCTGTAGCATACACTGGTAAGTTTAGAGAGAACCAGGGTCCATTCATCTCCATCAACCCTTGGAACATAAGAATGGCATATTCATCGATGTGGTGTTCCAACCCCCATGAGTCTTGCTGCGTGCAGTGACCAGGGGTGGAGTACTTGCCAGCATCTGTGAGATCCTTACTCAGCCTTGCTGCTAGGGAGATCTACCCACTCACACATTCTCCATCCTCCCAGATACTTTTATCTCCCTTAGAATCTCCTTTAAAATCAGGCATTTCTGGGCATAAAGGTTTACAGGGAAAGTAGATATACTTTACAGAAGGGTCCTTCAAAGCTCAAAAGGCACCCCTTGAATAGCGAGTGTTCCTAGTGCCTCTTAATCACACAACATATGAACATCCCCTTCTATACAGCAAGCTGCCAGAAGTGCACACATGCTTCCCCTGGCCACTTCTGGGTCCACACCTGGATCTGATGGCTCTCCCACCACCATCTTCCCAATCAACAACCCCACCTGAAAGTTGCATAGGTGCTGGCTTCATCTTCTGCTTACTATCTCATTGTTCAGTTAGCTGCAGCTGCTCTCTTAATCATGTCATTAAAAAAAAAAAACATTCCACAGATGCTGCTGTGCCCCTAATCTGTGTCAGACACTATAGCGGGCACTTTTGATAAGGCATAGACAGTACCCAGTGCTCCCTGCTCAGGCACAGATGATAGCGACATCGTATTCAGAGGTTAAGACTCCTGCCTGGGTCACTAGGTTTGAGTCCTGCCTCTGTTCTGTGACACCGGGCCTCGTTTCTGAAGTGGAATGTGCATCCTGTCATGAATCTGTCAAGAACCAATGTTCACACTACTCCAGTGTGCTGTGCTGCTCTCTGTGGGGTGGGCTGAACAAGGAAACACACTTACTTCTGTGGAAGTGTGTGTTCTCACAGCTTCCATGATGCCCAGCTCAGTCAGCATGGTGGGCTCTGGCAAGGGTGGCCTTCTCACCGTCTCCTCCATGATGGAGAGACAGAGCAAGCTGTGTGTCTCCGGTCAAGGTGCCACTTTTGGCTTGGAGTGCAGCCTGGTGGTAGAGTGCTTATCTCTAATCACGTGTTTAGGGTTAAGACATTGTGTTAATTTGGTACAATCCCTAGCATCATTATTTGATTTGATTACATTTTTAAATTATAGATTTCTTTTTACCAATATTATATGTATGTGCATCATGTGTGTTTCTGATGCCTATCAGAAGAAATCACTGATCCTCTGGGTCTGGTGGTACAGAGAGTTGTGGGCTGCCCTGTGAGTGCTGGGAACCACACCTGGGTCTTGTAGAAGACCAGCCAGGGCTCTAACCACTGAGCGTTTCTTCCACCCCAACCGTTGTGATTTATAGGTCTCTCTAAGGAGCTTATAGTTGCATTTTTAGGTCCACCTGAGAGACCTCTTTAAATCATTTACCTACTTGAATAATTTATCTATTTATATAGTTTATCACATCTGTATATTCAAGATTATCTGTGACTGTTCTGTGTGTGTGTGTATTTTTTTACAGTGAACTTGTTTGCATGTTTTCACATATATGTGCATGTTAAAGAAGTCCGCTCTCTCCTCCACCATCGGGTGCTGGGGACTGAACTCGGGTTGTCCAGTCTGGGCAGCGCCTTCACCACTTACAGAACCACTTTGTTGGCCCTGTTTTAAAGTAAAAAACATATATATGTTTTAATTTATAGATAATATGTTTGTTTTATTTTCAAGGTTATAATTACAATATTATAATAGCATCTCACCCTTCCCTTTTCTCCCCGCACACATCCGTGTAGCCCTCCCACACTCCTTCAAACAAAGCCTCTTGCTTCACTCTGTCTTCTTCTCACCTGTGCTCCCGTGAAGGAAGCCACAAGTCCACTCTCCTTCTTCCCATCTCCTTAAAAAGTTCCCTGGGATACCTCGCTGCCTTCCATGTTGTCGGCACCCAGGATCTCAGCTCAACGTTGTCTTGTTTCAGTGCTGGGGATCAAACTTCCCAGTCCTTCAGTTCCGTCTGAGCCACCGATTAGGCATGTTCACTATGGCTGAGAATAGCCACACTCCCGTGAACTGTGTGGCCTGTTTCTCTGTTCTGTTGCTCTGCTGCCCCAGTCCCTCTAGACCCAGTTGCCTACACTTTGGGTCCCCCCACCCCCGCCTGACTTCCACTCTTGCTGCAGGTCCCCTCCCCTAGCCATGCCACCCAGAGGCTGTCTTTTTGCTCCTTTACCATCCCACTGTGGCTCCTGTGCTCTCTGTAGAGCCCCAAAGCACTGAGCCACATGCAGGAGGTAGGCTTGCCAGGCCTGTCCCATTCTAGGAGAAGCACAGCAGAGCTCCACAGTCCAGTCTGCGTGGATACCCCAGGGCCTGTGACCCGGCTTGAGAGCTGGGAAGAATGAGAGCAAGGGAGAGTGAGCGACAGCAGGGAGGGGCAGGCCTCTGAGTGCTGTTCCAGACTCTGCTCAGAGCACAGAGAATGTGATGTGCACGTGCGGAATGTGTGTGAAGCAAACAGGGTGTGGGGCAGAGAAGACAGAAACCAGTCAGGCCACAGCGGTCACCAGGAGAGGCTGAGACAGAGCTGTCTGGAGAACTGGCTCTGCTCTGCGTAGGCAGTGGAGGCGGAGCAAGCTGAGCTGACGCCCACCTGTCGTTTGTGTGAGGGGACTGGACTCTTGACAGGTTTGACAAGGGTTGAGGCCAAGAGTGTGTGCTCTCCATTCCTCACGTGAAGACTCCTGTGGAGTATTGAGGCATCTCTTAGAAGTGGTTAAGAATGTGCTAGAACCTCATGCTTGAATGGGGACACTGATTACATTATTATCTGTCATTAAAACCACATAGGTGGGTGCTACCTCTCTGTGGTAAATACAAAATCTAGTGAACATGCAGCAATAATTAAGAAGGAGAAAATAAAGCCGGGGAGGCTCTTGCGAGAGTCCCGTTCATCCTTGAGACTCAGCCCAGATGCCACCTCCTTGGGGACATTCACTCAGCCAACATGACCAGGCCTCTTCTGTGTGGTCCATGCCCAGCATAGGATGCAAGGGCTGGTTCACTGGCATGCGCTTTCTAGAGGTTCTCAACCTGTAGGTCACCACCCCTTTGGCAAATCCCTATCTCAAAAAATATTTACATTGCAGTTCTTGCAGTTCTCAGCAGTAGCAGAATTACAGTTATGGAGTAGCAATGAAAATAATTTTCTGGTCAGGGGTCAGTCACCACAACACAAGGCAATGTATATCAGGGCAGAAGTATCAGGAAAGTTGGACGCTGCTGCTCTGGACAGCGCGTGCTCAGTGTGGACAGTCAATTAGGCAGGGAAGATGGTTGGAAGCATTTAAGGAGAAAGAAGGGCACAGAGCAGGTGGAGTGAGCCTCCCTGCCTCGGTCTGTACACCAAAGCAGCTGAGGCTAGGGTGGAGGCAGGCCCTATCCATGACCGAGGCCCTAGGCTTTCGTGACTGCTGTATGGTTTTGCCCCGTCCCTTACCAGCTACCCAGACAGGAAGTGCAGCACCACTGTTGTCAGCTTACACAGGAGCCAGACTCCTCAGCTCACTTCAGAGCAGCTGTGATGCAACCCTGACCAAAACAGAAGCAGCGTTTCCCCAGAAGGGTTTTGAAAGAGCTACCCTCCGAGGCTCAGCATCCTGAAGCAGAACTCACAGAAAAGAGCTACAGGCGTGCAGCCCTCCGTGTGAGCTCGGGCGAGTGGCATCCAGTGGGGTGTGGCTCTGGGGGTCCATGCCCAGCATGAGAGGTACCTCTCAGCTCTCTCCAGCCCATATCCTGTGACCAGACAGCAGAGGGTACTCACTAGCTTCATCAGGTGCTTCTGACCCTCCCACACACAGTCCCAGTTCTGCACCTCAATTCTATGCCAGCCAGCCCAGGCTGCCTGCAACCTCCTGGGTCACTTTCTTGGATTGGCTTCAGTCTAGAGATTGCATTTCCCAGATGACCAGGGACCTGAGGGACATTGTTTCAGGCTGATTCAGCTTCTGGACATGTGGTTGTCCCCTTGTATGCAGTGTCTGTGGGTGCCCAGCTAGCACTGAGACTGCATCCACCAGAAGAGGGGAGTCTAGGTGAGAAAGGAAAGAATCACTGGATAAGAGCCATTTGCCTGCAGTGATGGCTGAGAACAGATGACAGAGATGAAAGTCCCCAAATACCACAATTTGCTGAGCCACTAAATCCGTAACAGAATCTGGGGAGTAAAGGCCCCTCCCCCCACAGCCAGCCTCCCTCAGCAGCTGTCACTTGGCTTGGCACACCATCAGAGGGAGACACCCTGTCTCCATCTCTGTTCTCTGTTAACTCTGACTCTATAAAGACCCCAGTGTGTGCTGTGGCTCAGGACAGAATTGGGTCCCTGCTCTCTGCCCCACCGCACCCAATCTCCTGTGCCTGCTAGGACTGCCCCAGGCCCAGGCCCCACGAAACCTCTTGCTGGTTTGGTTGTTGTTTTGAGACAGAGTCTCACTGTGTGAGCCAACATGTTCAGTCTTACTGTACTTCAGTCATTGTGGCTGAACTTAAAATAAGAATGTCCCCTAAAGCTGAGGGGTGGTAGCACACAGCCAGGGAGACATAGAGAAACCCTATCTCAAAATAAACAAACAAACAGAATAAAATAAAGGAAATGAAAGGACTTCCCTGTTTTCTCCTTTTTGTCCTCTACGCCCTACTGTAGAAACACTCCGCACCAAGCATCACACCTGCGGTGGCCAGTGCTGTATAGCCACAGCCTCTGTCGGCTCTAGAACAATTCTGCCACTCCAAAGGAGAGCTAACCCCCTCTCCTCCCTGACGCCCCTCGCAACAGCTACTCTGTCCCTGTTGATGTGTCTAGTGGGTGTATTTCCTGTCATTTACAGTATGTGGCCTGTTGGAGCTGGCTCCTTTCAAAGTTTATTACCCTGTATTGATACTTTACTGCTTTTCCAACAAGTTGATTGGACAGTATTATCCCAGTGAATAGATATACCACACTTTGCTGATCCATTCAACCCCTGATGGGCAAGGAGGCTGCCTCTGCCTTCCGTCGATACTTCTACCATGGATACTGACATTCAAAGGTCTGGTCTGAACACCTGGGGGTGGAGTTGCTGGGCCAGCCACATCGTGATTGTTTAGGACGCTGGGGAACTGTGACGCTAGAGCCATGCATGCTTTCTGCCTTTGTGCAGGGTGTGGGTGGCAAGCAGTGACCTCCACAGCTGCTCCTCTGCTCCAGCAGTCCCCACTTCTTCCTAAACCCTACGGCAACCTCCCAAAGATGGCTGGGCACCGGTTCATTCAGGGCTGGGCCAAGGGAGGCAAAAAAAAAAAAAAAAAAAAAACCACCCGCCAGGCGCCTGGGGACAGACATCCCATTTCTCACGGTGACAACACCAAGCACTCTTTTTCCTGAGGACTGCTTGCCTCCTGGGACTCTCCCATTCCACAAGCCATCTGGCTACTTTGCCTCTGGAATGAGTTTCTTGAGTGGGTGATTCAGGCCTAGGAAAAGCACAGCGGGTGGGTTGAGCACAGCACCCCCCTCATTATGAGGCAAGAGTAACCACGTGCCGGGAGGAGCCATCCACAGTGTGGGGGACTGAAACCTGCGATAGCACGCTGACCCAGCAAGCCCAGAACCAGTGACCTGGCTAGAATTGCCCATGTGTAAGGGAGCACCCCTAAACCTCCTGGCAGTGTCCAGGTCCTCTGAGACCCCTCACCCTCCATCAGCCTGTAGGCCAAATAGGCAAAGCACATCCATGCTTATGACATGAGGGCCCCAACCCTGTCAGGTTGAAACAGAAGCTGAGTATGCCCAGGCTCTACCTCATCAGGCTGGGAGCCATTCAGAACAGAGGCAGCCAGGTGGCTTATGAGCCTGATGGCGCTCGCTCTATGAACATGTGCAGAGAGCATGCGCCAAGTCTGCAAAGCGGCTCTCCTGAACCATCTCTTGTGGAGGGTCTCAGCACTTGACTAAAGAAGTGACCCTCCCTCTGGATAGTGCCCACATTCCACAGAGCTCATGTCTTTCTAAATGACTCTGTACATTCATCTCCAGAGGATGGAAAAGACCCTGTCTCCAACCATCCACTTATTTTCTGTATTTCTGGGACTCAGTACCTTGAGGTAAATACTGAAATAACTCTTCACCTGCCCTCACCACAGAGTAGGTGAAGAATAGATTCTCACGTATACTTTATGGCTGTAAGAGACATCCCACAGGGGCTTGCCCAAGCCCAAGAGCCCATAGGACCAGAATCCAGGCCTGTAGCCCTAGACTTGAATTGAGAGATCCCAAATGAATCAAAGGCGGCCTCCTGGGCTTATAGTACCCTACCCAGGAATCTAGGTCAGGAAGCTGAGGCACAGGTTCAAGGTCAGCCTGATCTATATACAGTGAGATCTCATCTCAGAAGAAAGAAGAGGGAGGCATGTGGAGGCACGGCATCCTTTCTTTCCCAAGATGTCCTAATTGCTTCTCACTCCATCGAGAGGAATGCTAGGAATTGGGAGTTCAGGGTTTGACACAGAATCTGCAGCTATGGGCAGAGGTGGAAGGCCCAGAAACATGGCTGGGTGTACCAGTGAGAAAAGCTCCTCCTTGTGTTTGTACTTTGCCTTTCTGTGACCGCCTCCCATGTCACCAGAGGGCCAGGACACAGTCACTCCAAGCAAGCTCCCTGGGGCAGGCTGAAGCCCAGCACTGCCCATGAGAAGGAGAGGAGACCCCACACTTTCCCGGGTCAGAAAGAGAGATCCTCCCTGGGACTTGGGAGCCAGCACAGGCCAGAGAAAGGGGCCCAGAGCTGCCTGCATCACAGTGCAGAACAACCCAGGTCCCTGTTCCCTGTCTTCCTCCCAACAGTGGCATCCTCTGGAAGGGAGGGAGGCCCTGTGCTGCAGGCTCCTGAGAAACAAGACCGTCCCTTCCTCCCCTTCTATCTGCTTCCTGTCCCGGGCAGCATTTACTCCACCATGCTGGGACATAAGGGGGAAAGGAAGGAGAGCGGGCGAGTCTGTGGCGTCTTAACCCTGTGTCACCAGCACTCCGCTTTCCAGATAAAGTCCTACCGGCTCCTGGGATGCTCTTCCTGCCTCTCCCAGACCCACACAAAACTAGAGCAGTTCCCTAAACATCCAAAAGAAAGGGAAGGCTATGGCTGATGATACCCTGCTGATGACGCTCTGGCCAAGCCGTGGCTGAGAAGGCTTCTATCAGCAGGGCCCGCAGCAGCACGGGAACAAGGCAGGGTGCTGCTGACTCTCTGCATGGTGGTTCCTCAAGATGACACTGAATGAGCCCCTCTAGGATCCATCCCCAGGGAATCTGAGAGAACCCAGTGTGCACCCTGCTCTACCAGCCCCAGGAGAGGAGGGCAGGATGGCTCCTTGTATCTCCCCTTTCCTGCCCTCCCAAAGGATTTAAGCAGAGCAGGATACAGAAGACCTGGGCTGACAAGAGAGGCAGGGAGGCTGACCAAGCTGGGGAACCATCTTGTTGAGAGGCATCCTTAGAGCTGGCACTGTGCCTACTGTGGGCCAGTGTGAGGCCACAGCGGACCCACACATAACCTGCTGCAGCCAAGGGCCGGCCATGGATCTAGCCTGCAGAGCCCCCTTGGCTCCCGAGGGATGGGAACGAGCCTGAGTCACTGCCTCTGATGGGCTCTGGTATTTTTGTCCAACTCTAGTTAAAAATAACTGTCTGAGCCAGGTTCTAGCTGCAGCTGACAAGACATTAAGCGTTTGGTACTTAATGCCCACATGTCTCTCCTGTGCCATTTGCTGCCTCCAGTCATGGCTATTGAGGCAGGCAGGAACCAGCATCTCGGCTTCTCCAACTCTGGGGCCTTCTGTGAGCCAAGCCACCGAGTGTCCCTAGACACCATGCCTTGGGGCCAGGGCTGCAGGAAGCACCCCTGCTCAGCACATTGATCCCCAGGATCATGTCATGCAGCCTGATCATTTGCTTCAGCAACTGGGTCTTCTGGACCAGCCAGTGCTCCGGCAAGTACAGGGAGCTCTTGTTTAGGCTGGGTGGGGCCTGATGAGCGCTGGTCTCAACCCCCAGCTTCCTATATGGCCATTCAGTACTCATCAGTAAGCGCTGGGAGCTCCCTCAGCCTGAGGAGACCAGCAGGGTTGAGACCCAGCTTGTTCCCCGGCATGCAGCCCCAGCGAAGGAGCCCATTCTAACTGGACGCTCCTAAAACAGCAAATCTCAGTCTCTCTCTCTCTCTCTCCTCCCAACGGATGCAGCCCGAGCTGAGGGGGCAGCGCTGGAACAGGCTGGCGTGTGCACACACACGCTAGGCGCCAGCCTACAAGTTTCTCAGTGTTTATAATAAGCAGCAGCTTAGTACATTGAGCACAGGGTATGTTGCTGGAGGCGAGGGCTCCCATTTCCACACCATCCCCAAATGGCCTTCCTCAGGCTCTCCTGGTGGACAGGAAGTGAGATGCCATCCACCTGCCTGCTCTGGAGCAGGCAGGCAGTGGGGCCGTCTGCACTCGGTGTTCGTTGCTCAGGCTAGCTGTAAACTCACTCTGTAAGGCCCAGTAAGCCTTGAACTTACTCTTCTCCTAACTCAGCTCCCTAAGTAACAGGGACCGCAGGCCTACTGTACCCTGGGACTCAGCCTCAGACCCATGTTTCTTTTCATTAATTTATTTATTCACTTTATTTCTCAGACCCATATTTGACAGCCAGGCTCCTTGACAAATCACTAGGTGGATTCAAGGCAGACATTTCCTTGAGGGGCTGGGGGAATCCTGGTCTCCCTGTTGGCAGTCAGAGATAATTGTCATGATTCAGAGTCCATGTGCTCTTTCTCCTGGGACACCCAAACCCCAGATGACTCAGTCCATCCAGCCCTGGTGGCGAATGGTTCAGCCACATCCACCTCCCTGGTCCATGGGAACACAGGGTTCCCTGGAATGAACAGTCCTTCTGCCCACAGCACACAACTCAGTGCCACTTTCTCCTCCCCCTTCCTCTGGGTCCCCTCCAACCTCTGTGCTCACCTGAGAAGAGAGTGGATTGAACCCTGAAACTGCCACCCTATTGGAGCCTGGCAAATGGCAGGGCCCTGAGGGTTGCCAAGGAAACCACAGCACTGTGTCTGCCCACTCACTGGCCGCTTGGCCTGTCTGTTCTACTCTTGCAGTGAGAAGCGCCACCTTCAAGTGAACGTCACCAACCCGGTGCAGTGCAGCCTGCATGGGAAGAAATGCACCGTCTCTGTGGAGACCCGGCTCAATCAGCCACAGCCTGATTTCACCAAGAACCGCTCGGGCTTCATCCTCAGTGTGCCCGGGAACTGAATGCTGCACATCAGAGGCCCGGCCCAGGGGAGCAAGAGCCTGAGTCTGGCACAAAAGGCAGGCAGGCCCTCACTCGTCCTCTGCATCCCCACACTCGTTCCACCTCGCTCAGCATCCCAGGAGCTCAGCTAATCGCTGTCTGCCCTCTAATGCCACTAGAAATCAGCTTGCAAGGGCCTCTGCTAGGCAGGGCTCCTCTGCCTTCTCATGGCCCTGCCCATGAGTTGTCCTACCTGGCTTTCTGCCTCTGCCTCTGTCTCTGCCCTCTCAACTTTCCATACCCCCGCTCAGGAAACCAAAGACCCTCTTCAGCCCTCTGGGCTGACAGTTAAACCACTTCCCACCTCACAAGCAACTGGACGGTACCTGTAGTTGGCAAAAGGCCAGTGGCCACTGCTGACCTCGGCAAAGGGATGAGAGGCACAGAGCCCAGGATGCAGTTCCTGGAGCCAAAGCCACATTCCCCTAGAGGTTTGGATGACACATCCATGGGCATAGGACTTAGTCCTCCTCTGTGACCCCTACCTGATGCCTCCTTCCCCGACATGATTGCAGTCCTTGGGATCTAGCTCCGAGCCCCTCAGCATAAGCCCTACCCCCAGCAGCCAGCCAGGTGAGCAGGTTCATCTGCAGAGCCCATCCCCCAGCCATGCTCAGCCTGGATCCCTCCTTCCCAGAACCTGTCCCTGGGAGATCTTTTGCCACCAAGGTTCTAACCGCAGACTTTCTAACCACTTCTCTCAGAGAGACCCTGCTGCTACTCCAAGGAGTCTGCTTCACTCCCAGCCCATGCCCACAGCCATCTTAACTTGCTTTCTCGCAGATTGCCAGGTGACTAATCTGCACCCCCTCTGCTGTAAGCAGTGTCAGGACCTAGTGAGGAGGTGCAAGGAGAAGGCCCTGCTTGGCGTGCCCGTTCCCCTAACCCTCTAGCTGCACCTGCCTCCTCCCCACTGGAGACCTGGAACTCTCAGAGAGCCAACGCACACAGGACCCAGAGGTGGGAGGTAGAACAAAGCTGCAGCAAAGAACGTGGAGTCCTGGCACTGCAGGCCAGGCCAGGGTGCCCACCTATGCCACATACCTGCCTGCTTGAGCCTGGCCTGAGCCCTGCTGGCAAAGTGCAGCCTGTTTGCCAGTGTCTGCCCAGGAGAGAGCATGCCTGCTTCAGAGGTCTTCCTGAGACCCCTGCTCCCAGCATGAGCTGTTGAGAAGGAGGCCTATGCCGGCACAGGCTTGCTGTGGGGAAGCCTAACATGGAAGGCTTGTAAGAGGCAGGAGCAAGCCACAGGGCTTTCAGAGCCAGGCTCACATTCTCTTCACTGTTGGCCAGTCTCTGCTCCCTCATCCTCATCCTGCCACCCTAACCCATTAAGTACCTGTGTGCAACCTCCTATGCCTTGCCCGGGGCCTGAGGGAGTCACCTGGCTGGCCAAGGTGGGTCCAGCACCCGTTTGCAGAGCTATGGAGATGTTTACACACAGGCAGTTTGCAACCAAACTCAGTTGCCGTGCTGCCCTCCAGAACCGTTCTCATTCTCCAGGCCTGGTCAGCTGCCCCTGCAGTGGCGGCTGTGCCGCCAGCCAGGTTTTGCCGGATCGATCGCTGGTGGACCTGACAGAACCATGTGACTGGAACCTCACCTTCCCACCCCATCAGTGCCCCAGCGTTTTGCTTTACACTAGACATGCTCAAGTGTGTTCATACACACCAAAGCACGTCATGCCAAAAGAGTTGCAGGTCAGTGGGTGGGGTTCTCCTTCCACCCTCTGATGTCGTCTGAGACCTCTGACCCAGGCCAGAACCTCCCGCTGAGGACTGCCTGTCCATACGCACTTTCTTATGACCTAGAAGTCAGTGTGTGGCCACTGAGGGACCACAGTGAGAGCAGAGGAGAGGACACGTGATTGTATGCATGGAGTAGGGGTCTCTTGAGTTAATGAAATGCCGTTTATGGTTTGGTGCATATATTCCTATTTTCCACTAAATTAACTTTATCTCTAAAGCATATTTTGATTTACCATCAAGAGCAATAAAGCATTAAATCTTATTTTAAAGGTGTTCTGTTTCTCATTGAAAAATAGTGAAAATTTAGCTTAGTCAACTACTGTCCCGGAAGGTAGGAGAATTAAGCACAGACTATGTAAAACGGGGATGATTTGCCAAGGCTTTTGAACAGAAAAATTAGGAAGCCAGAAGCAAGCTGTATGAGGGAAGCAAGAGGCTGCCTTGGAATCCAGTCGAGGAACTCTGAAGCCTGGGCCCTGGAATCCTAAGGGACCATGTTTCTGAAATAAACACACAAAGGACAGTACAGATCCCCGCAGAAGCTGTTAGCCCAGCACAGCCTCTTCTAAGAGCAGGAGCCATGGAATAAGGTGGAGGCCCCAGGGCACCCTAGCACCCAGGGGCTCAGCACTGTCTTGCAGTCACTGGCAGACCATGAGACCCGCCTGGACAAGGCGAGGAGCCCTGATCACAGGGCTCCAAACAGTGGGTGCAGAGCCAGCCAGAGAAGATTCCTGCTGCCCTCTTCTCAGCTGGCAGGGCAGACCAGACACAGAAGCTGGGGTAGCAGCACACTTGGGAAACCCTGAGCTAGATTCCTCTAAAGCTAAACCCCAGGAACCTGTCCACCCCTGCTGGCCTTGGCTTGACACTGAGCACGCAGGCCCAGGGGAAAGTGGGAGCGGCAGCCTTGGTGCCAAGACAACACAGAGCCTAAGGCTAGATGCCCAGAAGGACTTACATGGCCAGTACTGACCAGGCCTTCCCTAGACCTGACTGGCCCTCTGTGGCTTAAGCTGCCCCAGGGAGAACCTGTCAGGTCACTAAGCCAAAGCTGACTTCCCTCTGTGCTGCTTTAATCACCTCAGTCTGTCCCAGTCCTTTCCCCTAACTCTGTCCCCTTCTCCCTGCAACCCGATTCCCCACATACAAACCATGCATTAAAGCTGCCCCCACTGCATTCCCAAATGGCGGGGCCACAAACAGAATGTGACGGATGGTCAGTGCATTTTATTGAATCAGCACAGTACAAAAATAAATAAAAATAAGGGGAGGGGAATTAAATTACAGCCAAACTGAGCTTTATAACTCTTCAGATTATAAACCATACATACTCACAAACACACCATACATACATACAAAAAGAGACAAATATAAATTAATATTAACAGTATCCACAGTTTGGTCAAATAATAGCTACAGAAGAAATTTCACCAAAAAATAAACAAATTTTAAAAAACAAAAAAAAAAAAAAAACCAACAAACAAACCCAAAAACATCACATGTGTGTAATTAGCAGTATCGGATGTACAGCTATGGATAATTCTGGGCAGGGGATGGCACATTTTCTTCTCATTGCAAGTTTAACACTGCTGGAACAAAACTAAATTCTAATAACTGCATGGAAAAGAATACATCAACCCTTCACGGTTGTAAGGAAAAGAGAAAAATCCAATCCTGAACTATGCTCCTCCCGTGGCCCCTCCTTGGTGCTCATGATTCCCACGGCCGGCCATCTGCTCTAAGGTTATTTTTCTTAAGACACAAAATTCTCCTGGTTCGCATGCACGGTACCACTGTAAAAGCAACAAGAATAAAGGGGTTTTTGTAGATTTTTTTTTCACATTTTTCTTTTTTTTTTTTCTTTTCTATCTTGTGTGTGTGTTCTAAAAGTGTCTTCATAGCAGCATGTCAGATAGGTTCTTTGCTCGAACACTTAAGTCTAGAGGTCGTTCCTTTACACAGTACTGAGAGCCAGCGCAAGCGGAGAGGACGTGGGCTTCACAATGGAACCAAGAAGCTCTTTCCTCAGTTGCCGACCACTTCTGAAATATGCACCTTCTCAAAAAAAAAATGGTTTTTTTGTTTTTTGTTTTTTTAAATTAAGTACAAAGAGAAGGAAACAGTCAGCAAAGCTGGAATCCTGTTACCGCAGCTCAGTGGACCAGCTCCGGGCCAGCGACAGCGGCTGGCAGGCTACGAGGATGAGCCCGCTCCTGCTCCGACTCGACACCTGAAGGTCTTCTCCCTACTGCCCCATGGGGCTCCAGGCGCGGTCACCGTGGCAGCAGGATCTGAGGATGGGCTGCAGCGAGGCCTGCACTCAGCAAGCCTTGCAGGGCTTTCCAGCTCCGTGTCAGACCATCTGAGGGCCCCAGGATCAGCTCTCTAGGAACCCGGATGAGGGGCTGGGGAAAGGTTCTCTAGTCTGTCAGGTCGTCTTCCCCACCTCTGTGAGTACTTCATCGGCTGAAAGGCTCTGCTCCGGGCCTCTTCAATTGAGACCTCAATTTCACAGCTTTCTCTTTATATGCAATTTTTCAGTAGTGCTTGTGCAAGAAGTTGGCAGTCACCTAGAACCTAACCCTATGCAAGATGACCTCTGCCTTCCCCACTGTAGCCCCCAGCCCCAGCACCCCACCCCCCCCCCAGGGGGGCAGCAGGAGAGGAAGAGGAAACCCTCCGCAGTGTCTTCACATTGCTCTTTGTTCCCCAAAGCTGGAGTGAGGGCCATGCAAGAAGACTCACTCCCTTCTCTTGGACCGCTTCCAAACCCCAAGCCACCAGTCTGGGAAAATTAGAAAGAAAAACCCTTAAAGTCCAGAGTGTGTTAGGCAGCTGACAGGGTTAGGTGGGCGGCCACACCCTGCAGCTGGAAGTGCTCAGCTGCACAGTCACCAAGCTTCCTAACTGATCAGGGGTCACACTCCCATCTTGTAATTGTCCCCAAATGCATCTGTCTCAGTAGGTTGCACAGAGCAAAGCCTCTCCAGGAGAGACCGAACTGCCTGGAAACAGCTTAAAATTAACAACTGGGGGAGGGGGGGGCAGGGATGGGAGACAGCAAGGCCGTGTCACCCCTATTGACTGATCTCACCTCCCCCCAACGATATAGAACAAATATCACGGGCACCAGCGAGAGGCCTTAGCATGTAAGTGGGCACCAACTTGATCTCAGGCATAGACACCCACCCACCCAGAAGGCAATGCTGTTAGTGGGTCCCTGGCGCTGTTCTGGCTTTGTACACAGGGTACAAACTGTGATGTTCAAATGAAAAGCTCACTCAGGGAAGGAGCTGCCCCTAGCTTCACCTCATCCCTTAGCTGGGACCCAAAACGGGAGAGGAATCTAATGAGCAAACCAGCTCATTAGCCAGCACTAACGTGGGAGCAGAGACAAAAGGATGGGAGGGGAGCTCCGTCCTGCCAGGAAAGGAAAGCCCTTCTCCCTAAAAAAGCCCGCAGCAAACCAGGGCCGTGCATGGTCAACAGTCATCAGTGGTCTCTGCAGGCTCCTGCACTGATGCCCCAGGGCTGTGCAGATCTTGCCTCACTCACAACCTCCTGGATCCTGAGTCAGGACAGCCAGCTCCAGGAGCCTTCAAGATAAACAATACCCAGAAAAGGGCCGATTCCTCCAGGGCCACCAGCCATGGGCCCCAGCTCCGATCATGGGACAGTGGGAAGCCTCGTCTACCCTGGATCCATCGTGGGTACAGGTGACATGGGCAAGTCAGTCCCTTGAGTCCCAGAAAGCGAGTGGTCAGCAGCCGAAGTGGCTCTGAATGCATCTTTTGGGTTCGCGCAAGGTTCATCAGTTCGAAAGTCCCCAGAGTTCTTGAAAGGGCTAAAAAAAAACCCCAAGGAAAGAACGTGGGAAGAGGCCCTTGGTGGCTCTGCTAGACACATACTGTACACAAAACTTGATTCTTTTAGTAATAAAATTTAAAAACAAGTGGAATCCGTGAGCCAGGATACCGGCTACAGGGGCTCACCGATCCAGCCCCAGGAGGAGTCGCTTCTTGTCCTCCTGACCGCTCTCATTCTTCAAGTCAGAGAACACTTGTGTGAAATAGTGTGGGTCGGCATTGATCTGCAGCATCTTGGAGCTCATGAGGTTGATAACTGAGAGGCAACGGTCCCAAAAGGCTTCCTTACAGCTCTCTACCAGGAAGGGCTTGAGCGGGTAGGAGATCTCATTGCCCATGTAGGAATAGGAGAGGTACAGACAGGTCAGCAGGACAGCCTGGAGCTCGTGGTCCGAGCCCACCTCAGAGGAGATGACATCCCTGCAGAGCATGTAGAGGAAGACCACATTGGCCGGTGTGATGAAACCCTGGTCCTGCCAGCCCTGAAGAAGCAGGGAGCGGTCCACGCTGCGCAGCCAGAGCACGGGGTCCGTTGGGGACAAGTGCTTCAGGCGGTAGCACCGGCGGCAGAGAAACTCACCCAGGCAGCGCAGCAGCTCACTAGTGGACGCCTGGACGATGACCCGTTTGGGTGTCCCTGCAGAGGTGATGGCAGGGTGCGGGGCCTTCTTGACAGAAGAGGAGACCCCAGTCTGGGAGCCAGAAAGCTGACTGGCTGGGGGTGCGGGCGGCTGGGCCGGCGGGGGCTGGGCGAATGTGGACAGGTTGGCACACGACAGCGACTTCTTCAGGTTCTCATTGTTGAGATGCGCGATGTTGCTCTGGTAGCTGCTGTTGGGCTGCGCCTTCTTGGAGTTCTTCTTCTTCGCTGACACCGCCACGATCCTCTTCCAAGGCAGCACCGAGATGATGGAGTGCCGCTTCAGGTTCTTGTCCTTGGCGTTCTTGCTGTTCTGCACGGCCGTGTAGTGACCCACGGTGGCCGCGCCATCCTCAAACAGTGTGGCCTTCCGATAGCTGGGAGACAGGGACAGCACCGTGCCCATGGTGCCACTGCGCGCCCGGCAGGGGCCGGCACCCCCGCGCGCCCAGCCTGCCGGCTGGAGGGGGGTAAAGGCTTACCAAGCCTGTAGCAGCCGCAGAGAGAAAGGAGGCGCTCCCGGGACACGACGCGTGTAGTCCTGTGGATCTGCGTGGAAAACAAGATGGTTCTCAGCCCCGGGCGGGGCTCCACGCCGCGCCCCTCCGCCCGCACTTCCGAGGCCCGAACCCCCCGGTCTGCGGCCCCGTCGAACCCCAGCCTGTGCTTCCACTGCGGCACCGGTCAAGCGCCGCAGTGGCCTCCGCAGCAGGAATCCAACCAGGCCGCGCACACGGCCCCGGTCCGCGCAGGCTTACCCGCAGTCAGGCAGGCTCCCGCGGCAGGCGCAGCCGCTGCGTCCCAGGCCCTCCGCAATGCGCGCCGCGGCCCGGGTGCTCTGCTCGGCGCGGCTCGGCGCGGCGGCTGCTCCCTGCTTCTGTCCAAGGTTCTGCAGACGCCGCGGCCCCGCCCCCGCCCGGCCCCCGCCTGCGTCTCCGCCGCGAGCCCGCCGGTCCCGCCCCGCCCCGCCCCGCCCCGCCCCGGCGCGCGCCTCGCAAGCCGCCTCTCCGGATCGCGCGCGCGGTCCACACGCCCGCTCGGTCTCGCCGCCAGGTCGCGGCCACTCGCGTCCCTCAGCGCGAGCGGCGCACGGTGGCGCCTCTAGTGGGCGCGCCCATTACGGGACACGGCGCGGGAGGCGGGAACGCGCGAAGCCCGGTCTCCACCTGGAAGCTGCCCGCGCCGCGCAGCGAAGCCCGGCCTCGTGAGCTCCGGAGCCGCGCAGCCGAGCTCGCCAGGCGGGAGGGCGGGAGGGCGGGAGGGCGAGCGGGCGGGGCGGAGGGCGGGCCCCGCCCAGACACGTGCTGCCTTTGTTCCTGCCGCGGCCCCCTCGGCAGAGGCTGCGGGCGTTGCGGAGAGCTGGCCCGGGCGCTGGAGAAGGGAGAGCCGCATTCAGCATCGGCATAAAAGCCCAGCACCCATTAAGACTCTAGAAAGCCAGGCCAGAAGGATGAGGGCGGCCTAGAGATCCTATCACGGAGGCTGTCAAAATTGAAGCTGCTGCGCCTTTAGGCCAGTTTCTTATTTGCCCATTTTAAAACTTGATGACAGTAAAATTGCAAAAAAATCTGGTTCTGACTACCGACACATAGTTCACAATCAGCCTCCATATCCTTCACAAAGGCCACTGCCGAATTACAAGTCATTTATTCTGGACTGGTTCTGGAGACCCAAATTGTCAAATAAGCCAACCTGTATCTTAACTCAGACTCCCAACTCCGAACCTGAGAGAATTCCTGAAAACACCCAAAACAAGAATCTTGTTGAGGTCATTAGGCTTAAGTACTTCCAGGTTAGGGACCAGGGTGACCAGAGTGGAAAATGCCCTGACCTGTTACCCACCCCATGCCACACACACCCCCCCCAAAATCTCCAGGACCTTACCAAGCACACAGGATGGCTAGCTTCCTTCGCTGTGGCCCCTTCCTAACAATGTTTCTCATAGAACAGAGTGGTACCTGCTATTACTAGAACACAGCACCTGACACTGGGTAACCTAGAAACGAAATAATGAAGTGTTAGTGTTAGCTCACAGCTCTGGAGTATGGTCCAGAGCCAGTAGTAGTAGGACGTGCTGTGGTGAGGATGGAGACTTCAACTCAAACCGGGAAGGGGGAGAGTAAATAATTATTTTGGGGGGCCGGGAATGAAGGCCGGTGTCACACTGGCTAACAACTCTGCTCAAAATTAATCCATGACTTGGAACCTTTCCTTGAGACACAGGCCGCCAGCACCTTGCCATCCTCCTGCTTCAATGTTCAGTTAGGATTCAGGCATGAGCCACCATACCAGCTCCAACGAAAACCCTCTCCAAGAGCTCTCAACACTGACACTGAGACCAAGCCTCAAGGGTCAGACTCAAGCCCCTAGCTGCTCTTCAGTAGGGCGGCCCTGGGTCTCTTCCTTTTCATCATAGTAGGCTGTAAGCCACCTTCCTAAGGCCTTTCAGACCAGCTCCCCCAATGTTTCTTCTACCTGGAAAGGCAACCGCTAAAAACCGACCTGAGCTGACTTCATGCTTATGGCCCCCTTCAAATTCTAGGATTAAGCAAAAGTGAAATGTGTTCTACTTCCCTAATTATACACAGCCCTCCAAAGGCAGCGATCCACCCATTAGAAAGACCTGGGCCTGCTGTTGCCTGCAACTGAATTCCAGCTTTTACAATTCATCCTAGAGGTCACGGGCCTTCTCCAGCATGGCCACATGCGTGTTCTCTCTTGTCTTCTGTTTGGCCAACCCTATCCCATTACCTTCGAAAACCTCTGCCAACTACTCCAGCCTCCTCGTGTTTGCAGAACAGAAATAGGACGGCCTACCATACGACATGCTGAGGGAAGAGGTTGTCAGGGAACCCTTCTCACCTAGGTCACACCTGGCAAGCTTGCTTCATGGCGGATCAGTCAGGGCAGCGGGGCTCCCAACAGTGGCTGGTTATTGGGCAGAAAGCCTGAGAACCTGGCAAGAGCAAAAGCTCACTTCTTTCGTGTGCTTATATAGGCTTCCTTCCAACAGAAGGTGTCGCCCAGGTTAAAGAATGCAGATTAAAGGCCCACCGCAAGACCTGGATTAAAGGCATGTGTCTTCTCACCTTAAGATACAGATTAGATCTCCCAAAAATAAACAAACAGAAGCAATCCCTTACTGGTGTACCCTCCACTTTTGAATTTTAGTTAATTGCAGAGGTAGTCAAGTTAACAACAAGAGTAACCATCACACAGGGCACCACAGTGCCCTGCCCACTCAACCCCACCTCTGCCTCCCACACCCAGAGAAACAATCTGTCCAACATGGCAGAATCAAGAGGAGCCCAGAAGGCAGAGCCAGCTGAGTGTTGCAGGATGATTTCTTCCCAGTACTCACGTAGATCCAGGAAGATGTCTAGTTTTCACTGTCAGCCAGCCTACTTCCTCCCAAGCCTATCTCTAGCTGCCTTGCAAAGAGGGATGTCCATGCTACACCTCAGTAGACATCTGCTCCACGCATACCACTTCTCACGCTGGCCCAATGACAGAAGGCCAAAGGACACAAAGGGTTCAACCTGGAGCTACAGAACCCTGGTTCTTGAGGAAGTCTTCCTTAGAGGGCACAGAGCAGCATCTAGTGGCTCTTCTGAGCAAAACAGATTACATAACCAGCACCCAGCAGGGCACCAGAGCAGCCCTCTTGACGGCTGTTCTCAACACCAGTCCACTAATGAACGAGAAAGCCTCATACCTTGAAGGCTAGTACCTAAAAAGAGGCTCTCAGCTAGACAGCCAGAACCAGGCCAGACCTTGGGGGCTGTGTGAGGTGGGGGGAGAGAGCCAGGGTAGCTGTGGGAGACCTGGGAAGGGACACTGTGGTACAACCCATGATGGTTTAGTGCAGCACAGTCCAGAAGTACCTGAGAGCCATACTGTCCAGCCACATGAATAATGTGCTATTTCCTAGTAATTACATTTAAAAAGAACAAGCGAAAATTTTTAACACTTATTTATGTATGTGAGTATACTGTTGCTCTCTTCAGACACACCAGAAGAGGGCATCAGATCCCATTACAAATTGTTTGAGTCACCAAGTGGTGACTCAAGTGGTTGCTGGGAATTGAACTCAGGACCTCTGGAAGAGCAGTCAGTGCTCTTAACCTCTAAGCCCTCTCTCCAGCCCCCAGAACAAGTGAATTTTATATTGGCCCCAAATAACCCCAATACATATATAAAAATTAGTAGGACGCTTTACACTTTTTTTCATTCTAAGCCTTTAAAAGACAGTTTGTGGTTACACATCTGAACTAGCCTCACCTCATGGGCCTGACAGCCATTACACTGAGGCTGCTATCCTGAACTCTCGGGGTTTTCCTAAGTCTGGGGAACCCTCCCAATTCTGCTCCAGTCCCACATCACTGAGTTTTTTTTTTTGTTTTTGTTTTTGTTTTTTTCCAAGACACGGTTTCTCTAGCCAGGTGGTGGTGGCAGTGCATGCCTTTAATTCCAGCACTCGGGAGGCAGAGGCAGGCGGATTTCTGAGTTCAAGGCCAGCCTGGTCTACAAAGTGAGTTCCAGGACAGCCAGGGCTATACAGAGAAATCCTGTCTCGAAAAACCAAAAAACCTAAAATCAAAAAAAAAAAAAAAAAAGACAGGGTTTCTCTGTATAGCCCTGGCTGTCCTGGAACTCACATTGTAGACCAGGCTGGCCTTGAACTCAGAAATCCATGCCTGCCTCTGCCTCCCGAGTACTGGAATTAAAGGCGTGCACCACCACGCCCGGCCACTATGAGATTTTAAAGTACTTTATAAAAAAACAAAGCCGGGGCTGGTGAGATGGCTCAGTGGGTAAGAGCACCCGACTGCTCTTCCAAAGGTCCAGAGTTCAAATCCCAGCAACCACATGGTGGCTAACAACCATCCGTAATGAGATCTGGCGCCCTCTTCTGGAGTGTCTGAAGACAGCTACAGTGTACTTACATATAATAAATAAATAAATCTTTAAAAAAAAAAAAACAAAAAACAAAAAACAAAGCCTTCTGTAAGTAAAATTATACAGAAAAATGTCAACTGAAAATAGCAAAACTGACCAAAGACAGGTCCCTCAGAAACCCACGCTTGGGTTCTGAGGGCAGTGAAAAGAGCTGCTATTGAAGAGCACACAAGCACACAACAGCATGCTGGCCGCCAGGACTCTGCACCTTCGCTCCTGCAAACCCTTAGGAAACAACCTGAAGACAGCCGCCCTGCCCCAAAAGACAACTGAACTCCATTTCTGACGCCACTCCTCAGTTCGACTTCCCTTTCAAATATGGACTCCCAGAATGGTTACAAGGACTCCCAGTAGGCAGTGAGGTAAGATAGCTCTGGCCAAGCCAGAAAAGGCTTTATGGAGCCCCTGAACTTGTTTGGAAACCCTCCAGCACTCAAGAAAGGACACCTTTTGAAAAAAAAATTATTTTATTGGAACTCATCTGAACATCAGATATACCTGGTGTTGGTCAGCAAGAACCGTTTGTACATTTGATAATGATGGTGCCAAAACCAAAACAGGGACTGGACATGATGGGGAGAGAAGAGGGTTGAGAACAAAAACCTGATTTTGAAAAGGAAAATAAAAGCCAGTCAGATTCAGTGAAGATGCAAAACCTGGTACAACAAAATCCTTTTACAAAATAGAAATTTATTACCAAAACCTGGAAGGATAATCTGAGAAAGGTTCTAAAGAAAGAGAAAGAGGCCAGCAGGAAGGAGGCGGGAGATGGGCAGGAGGAGGGAGGGAGGGAGGGAGGAAGAAGACAGGGACAAAGCACAGTGGGCACAGCAAAGGTGCAGGCGCTTACCTGCCCACAAGGCATCAAAGCCTGCTAGGTAACTGCACCAAATACAAAGCATGCTAAAACAGCGCCACCCTGTCTGTCACCCTCTCAAGAGGCAGAGAAAGACACTGGGAAGGAGACATGAGGGTGCTTCAAATGCAACAAGGAAAATTAATATTTTTTTATTTAAAAAAAAAAACACCCCAGTCTCATTCCTAATGTTCACTATTTAAAAAAGAAAAAAAAAAAAAAAAAAAGAACCCAACCAAATCCATCTGACAGCAGGAAAGAGTGGGAGAGGGAAGCAGCAGATGGAGTTTAGAGGACAAGAGAAAGGGCGTGGCTGAGAGGAAAAGAGAGGAGAGGAAAGCAAAGAGGGCAGAGAGGGATGGTTAAAACACTGAGTCTAATCTAGTTACAGTGTTAAAAAGCCACATGCACAGCAGGCCCCCGAGGGCTGTGGGCCCTCACTGCTCCCCGTGTGGCCGTGGTGGACACTAGCTCCTGGACTTCTTTCCATTTTTTCACAGGTCGGAGCCGAGCATGTACTGCGGCTGCAGCGGCGGCGGCGGCACAGCGGGCCCTTCAGCTAGTTTGCTGGAGCCAATGTCAGAGAGGGAAGGGTGGACAGGCCAGATGGCAGAGGAAAACACCAAACGCCTCATTTCAAATGAAAAGGAAAACAGCAGTCTATACATAGTTGTTTTGGTTCAGTACAAACAGAATAAAAAGTCGTTGCTTTTGATGGTCAGCAAACACCCAATTCTGAAGAGGAGGAGAGGTGGCGCCCAGCAGGTGGGTGAGGATCCCCAGTGGTTGGCAGGGTGCCTGGCTTTGCGGCCCTCTCCCAGGAGGCAGAGAGCACAGCTTTAGGTAGTGTAAGCCTTTTTCCTTTTATTTAGAATCTTTTTTTTTTTCTTTTTCTTTTTTTTAAGCAATTTCCCCACTCCCGTGAAGGCCAGTACGGATTACATGAGAACTGGCCGCCTATCGCTGGATACAGATGCACCAATGAGGGTTAAAAACTTTCCGAGCGAAAAGTAGAACAGAAAGAAAAGAATCTCCTAGCATTTCCCCAAGGGTTCACTCTCCCGCCACACACACTCTCCAAAGGACCGCTACAGATCCAACTCTGCAAGAGAAGACAGAGCAGTGTCAATCGGGGAAGCCGTGAGGACCAGCCGGTGTTCAGTGCCGCCTGATGCTGGTCCCAGGGCCAGCACTCACCTATGTCAGCTTCTTGGCTTTGCTGTAGAGGGAGTCCACTACTTTACTCATGTTCTGAATAGTCTCCAGAGCGGCTTCGTAAGTTTTATCTACTGGGGGTTCATCGAAAATGATCAGGACACCCTCCCCCTGGTCCAAAATCCCTGAAAAAAAACACAGCGACAAACCAGGTGGAAGGAGGTATTAGATGGTAACAATAGGACCCACTCCCTAGCCTCATTTTCTCCCAACTTTTCACAACACACCTTTCTATTTACTCTCTTCTTTAAAAAAAAAAAAAAAGGGTCCTTTAGGGGGCTGGAGAGATGGCTCAGCGGTTAAGAGCACTGACTGGCTCTTCTGAAGGTCCCGAGTTCAAATCCCAGCAACCACCTGGTGGCTCACAACCATCCATAATGAGATCTGATGCCCTCTTCTGGGGTGTCTGAAGACAGCTACAGTGTATTAACATTAAATAAATAAATAAATCTTTTTAAAGGGTCCTTTATTATTTTAATTTCTGTGTGTGTGTGTGTGTGTGTGTGTGTGTGTGTGTGTGTGTGTCTGTGTGTCTGTGTGTATATTTATGAAGATACCTAGTACATGTGTATTGCAAGAAACCTCGGACGCCAGAAGAGAGTGTCAAATCCTCTTAGTTTACAGGAAGTTGCTATATAGATGCTGGAAACTGAACCTGGGTCTGTAAGAGCAGTTAAATGTCCTAACCACTGAGCCATCTCTCTCCAGCCCCTTACACATTCTTCAAAGGGAGGGTTACAAGGAACCATCTGAAGAGAAACTCAGCCCATTTTAAAGATACACACCCTTCAAATTCTAGCCAGCTCCTGGCCTACATGACTTTTACTCACCATGAAACTTCTTGTCAAGAATCATCTGTGATAATTTTCTTTCCACGTCGGCCTAAAATTGAAGTACATAATTAAAGACACCAATATTCACTGGTCAGAGATCAGCCTGACATGAAAGTTAAAGACTCTTATAAGAAATGGACTGGAGCAAAATACCAACAACACAACTGTAGCCCGGAGCCCAAGTTCTGTTCCCAGAAAGAGGCCAGCCCCTCCGCACCTTTCCCTATTCCCACCTCTAGCAGACCTGAGAACTTACCTTGGAGAGTTTGATGAGGCTAGATATGTGTTCAATCTAAAAGGAAAAGCAGACAGCAACACTGAACGTTTGAATTTACTGCCAATATAAAAAGAAGGACAGAGAACTGTTGTGTGTCTCTCGAGCCTGCTGAGTCTACAGGGCAGCTTCCTTGTGGCCATGCTTACTGTCCTCTGCTCTGCCTACTTCCCTGCTATCACTACACAGAATAGACTCCCATCCCATGCACCAAACACATGAAGTATTTACCACATGTACAGTGAGGACAAGAGGGATAATACTCAAAATACAAGGACAGGCCAGCTTGCAGCTTTCTACCCCACCAGCTTCCTTCTCCATTTCCCAGCAAGACAAGTCCAAACCCTTGGTGGCCTCTTACCAGACAGACATACCCTTGAAAGTGAGTTCCTATTTTGGACAACTGTGGAGAAAGAAGTGGCCACAGCACCACAGCTAGCCCCAGACTGTTGACAAGGCTCCCAGGAAGGTTCTTACCTGGACTCGGGAAAAAGGCTCAATGACCCGGATCAGATTCTGTTCCAGTAAGTTATCGTACAGCTTGGCCAAATGTGTGCTGATGATTGGGTCGTCCCGGAGCTCTGCCCTGTAGTCTGTCAGGGCCTGCAAAACAAACCTCACAACTGTTAAGGTCTAGAAGGAATGTTATGGCCTAGGTAATTGTTACCTGGCTAACCTGCCATTTTGTGCTGTTACTAACATAAGGAAACTTTCTTATATGTTGTTTCTGCTGTTACTAGGAAACTCTCTCATGACCGAGCTTACATAGTCTGCTATGTTCTGTGCCTTTGCAAACCAATCCAATCACGACATAAAGTCAGTAGAACTGCTTTGTACAGTTATCCATGTGTGGGGCAGAGGACCATGCCACCAGACACAAGAACTAGTAAGGTAGTTCAAAACCCCAGCAAATCTCGTAATTGAGAAGGGCAAAAATTCAAACCAGCTCCTGACTAGGGTCCTGTCCTGGAGCACAACACCCCACTAAAAGGCCCATGACAACCAGTCACATAACAGAGAGCCCAGAGTTCTCCATGCTAATGAGGTATCTAGACAGACCCTGAGTGTTCAGACAGTGAGCTTCCTTTCTTGGCATTCTTTCCTGCAAAAGATATTTAATTTCTGGTATACCCTGAGTTAGACGGATGCATCTTCATCTGCCATGCATAAAGCTTTTGGCAAGCAAGGCCGTCTCCTTCATCAAGGATTGCTGGAGGGGGGGGGGGGGGGCATCAATACAGAGCCACACCTAAGTCTCCTATAAAAGGCCCTCCATACTCCTGGCACTTACTCAGAGCTAAACCAGATCCACCCCCAACTCCAGGCCCCCAATCTCAACTCCTCAAAGTTCCCAGTGGTCTCTGGGTACACAGGAGAACTACAGCCTTTTTCTTACCCAGAAAAACATGGGCTGAAACCTGTATCTTAGACTGTTTCTTGCCTCTGAGAGAGGTCTATCAGCTATTCTGACACCCCAACAGTGAGGTGGAAGTATAGAGCCACACCCACAACAAGCTTGGACACAAACCAACCACACAGCAGCACTTCCTATAACTGGGTAAAAGCTTTATGCTATTTGCTCTTATAAGCTGCCCCTGGAATGGACCCCAACCTGTACCAATATAAGACACTATGTAGATGGAATAAGACTTCCATTTTGAGCAGGGGTTGAGTAAGGTTTAAGTTCCCAAGACCTTACAGGGAACTAACACCCTACTGAGCAGATAACAGACATCTAGGTAGGCAAGTTAAGACATGAATATTAGGTGAGGCAAGTCCCCTGCCATAGTTGAATACCCCAACCAGTGGAAGCAGGATACACAACAAAGACATGTTCCAAAAGAAATCCTCTATCCCTAAATCCTGACTGGTGGAGTCATTTGACACAGGTATTTGTAGATTTTAGGCTTAAAAACCCTGTAAGATCCCAAGTTTGAATCGTGCTCCTAATCAATCAGTCTTGGGGTGAATGCTCACTAAACGATTCCTGTCTGACTGAGATCAGTGTTTGTGTGGTTTGTGAGGTGACTCCTGGACCCCAACAATAACAGACACTGGCACAGCACTTTAAAGTCTCTATCCTCGCCTCCCGAGGTCCGCTGGCCCTGGTAACTGTATCGTCGCTACATATTCAGAAGTCTGGAAAGCTGAAAGGAAGACAGCAAAGAGTATGAGGGACAACAGCATGGCGCCCCACTTTTCTGTCCTGGTGTTCAACTGTGCAAGCTGTGACGCTCTACTTACAAACCTAATAAACTGCACACATATTTTCAGCATATATTTCAAAGAACTCTGAGATTAAACAATGAAAAAATGCTGAATTACACAGGTAGTTCCTAAGGGCTTTGTGGGGATAGTACAATATGATTCTGCAGGCAAAGAAAACAAAATGCCTTGTTTGTTTTGGGGTTTTTCTGTTGTTGTTGTTGGTTTTTTTGTTTTGTTTTACTTTGTTTTTTTGTTTTGTTTGTTTTTTTTGAGGGAGTGCTATTTTTTCCCTTCTATTTGTTTTTCAAGACAGGATTTCTCTGTATATCCTTGGCTGTCCTGGAAATCGCTCTGTGGACCAGGCAGAACTCAACTCAGTAGATCTGCCTGCCTCTGCTGAGTTTAAAGGCATGCAACATCACCTCTGGCTAGATCTGATTTTTGGTTTCTTTTCTTTTCCCTCAACACTAATATTTTTATTGATTATTTGAGAATTTCACATAATGCACCCTGATCACACTCACTTCCCAGTCCTCCCAGGTCCTTAAAAACTTAAGTATAGGCTTTTGTTTACTCTCTGAAGTGAGCTATAGGACTGTTTCAGATTGCTCACAGCAGCTGACTATATGATTTGCCTCATGCTCTAGCAGGACAGTGGTTTTACCAGCAGCAGATAGTTTCTCCAGCTGTGTGATATTTGAAATTCTAGAGACTTTTCAGAGGGTATATAAATGCTAGGGCTCTAAGAGGCAGGGTGGGTTGTTGGTGAGTTATTGGTTGTTAGTTGGTTGCTATTGGGTCTTTGTGAGCAAAGAAGAAACAAGAAGATATCCTGACAGTGAAGATCAAACTTGCCAAGGGAACTCACAGCCCTAATCAGCAGGAAGTAGTCTCCTTTCTATCCTTTGCTTCTCTCTTATCTAGGATTAGGGGGTTGAAAGGGTGGAAAGGGGGATGGAAGAATGAAAGAACCCACAAAGTAGGAAATGCCAGCTACAAAGAAAGGAAAGCAAAAAACAAAACACAAGTCCAATTTGTGTTGCCCATATACTCACTAAAGCATGGTCAAACTCCCAGTGGCCAGCTCCTTAAAGAAAACTGAGTTTTTCCCAACCCAACCCCCTGCCAGAAGCCATCAACTGTGGAGACTACACTTCAGCATCCTTACCACAATTTTTAAGAGTTCTCTTTGATGGCTTCCTGTTTAGGCTGTTTTTTATTTGTGTGTGTGTGTGTGTGTGTGTATGTGTGTGTATGTCACAGAATGACTCTCTAGTTTTGTTTTGTTTTGTTTTGTTTTGTTTGGTTTTTCGAGGCAGGGTTTCTCTGTATAGCCCTGGCTGTCCTGGAACTCACTTTGTAGACCAGGCTGGCCTCGAACTCAGAAATCTGCCTGCCTCTGCCTCCCAAGTGCTGGGATTAAAGGCGTGCGCCACCACGCTCGGCTGACTCTCTAGTTTTTAAGGTGATATTAAACTCCAGCTAAAAGAACACCAGTTCAGAAAAGATTATACAAATCCCACTAAAACTTAAAGATGTGTTTCTCCCATTTTAGCCTATGGAAGAAGTTTTTCTCTTAGAGCTAGGTAAAGTGGCTCATACTTGCAACACTTGGGAAAATGAGGCAGGACTGCTCTAAGGCGGGTGGTGGTGGCCCACGCCTTTAATCCCAGCACTCAGGAGGCAGAGGCAGGCAGATTTCTGAGTTCGAGGCCAGCCTGGTCTACAAAGTGAGTTCCAGGACAGCCAGGGCTTTACAGAGAAACCCTGTCTCAAAAAATAAAAAATAAAATAAAAAATAAAAAAATAAAACAAGTGCCAGGTGGTGGTGGTGGTGGTGCACACCTTTAGTCTCAGCACTCAGGAGACAGAAGCAAGTGGATCTCTGTAAGTTTGAGGATAGCCTGGTCTACAGAGTTTCAGGACAGCCAGGGCTACACAGAAAAAAACCTGTCTTGAAAAACAAAAAATGGATGGATGGATGTACAGATATATAGACTGAAAATAAACAAAGAAAAATGACTCTTGTTCACAGAGTGCAAAGCGAGCTTGGGATACCTAAAGCTGTTCTGTGTGGAAGTAGGCCAGTTAAGCCATAAGACATGACAGTTGTGTGGTTTGGCCATCTCCTGATTATCACTTTACCACAAAGTAAAGGTAAATAACTTTATTGTACATATGAATAACAACTTTTGTTTAAAGTGTGTGTGTGCATGTGTGTGTGTGTGTGTTGTGTTCATCCTGGGCTGGAGTGATAGGAGCTGCCAGATATGAGTGTTGGGAATGCAGCTCAGGTCCTCTGTAAGAGCAGAGCATTCTCTTGGCCCGTGAAATATTTCTCCAGTCCCGAATGACAACTTGGCATAAAATGTGCACAGATGAGTTAACCACAGCTCAGCGTCCCTCTGCACTCAGTGTAAGGAACCACTTCCTAGATTTAAGATGGTTCTGCATGAAGAGCCTATGGGATCAATATTAACATCTCTAACTTTGAAATGGTTTTGTTTGTTTTTCGAGACAGGGTTTCTCTGGGTAGCCCTGGCTGTCCTGGAATTCACTCTGTAGACCAGGATGGCCTTGAACTCAGGGATCTGCCTGCCTCTGCCTCCCAAGCGCTAGAATAACACCACTCCTGAAACTGTCCCTCAATGTCCCTCTTCTCCACCGGTTCCCCATCAATTCAATACCATGCTTACCTTTTCAAAATCTGCCAGTGATCTGTTCTTGCTAGCTTGAGCCACACATTTCAATGCTTCTGTCTGAGAATTAAAAAACAAACAAACAAACAAATAAATAAATGTCATGAACATAATCTGTTCTGCATGTGCACACAGACCCAAGGTCTCATAGGCACCTTCTGTTATAAACAGCCTGTCCTTTTTTAAGGGGCCTGGGTAGAAAAGCCAGCAGTATTGAATAGCACTGTATGCCAACCAGTTTCCCTTTGAAATGTGAAGTGACTTAAATAGAAGTTTCCCAGAAAGATAAACCAGGATAAGAATTCTCTAGAGAAAACAACAAAAGAAGTGTGATTTCTTTCTCATTATTCCGAGATTTTTTATCTCCACATGCACCCAATTCTTCTGCTCTCAAACCTGCTAATCCCTGGGCTTTTATCAAGCTTCACTCTGCTAGCTTTAATACAAGACATTGATTGAGTTTGCACTGGGGTTCAGGCAGTAGTCCACATATTACACTTGAATATTAAAACCCTACAGTGTGCCAAAACTGAATATACAGAACCCAAGAGAAACTTCTAACTTGGTTACAAAAAGATACCCGCCAAACTCTCTACACTCAACACCCATCTTTCCTTATCGGCCTGGCTTCTTTTGAAAGCCGTCATTGAGGCACAAAGTAACTGGGAGCTCCTCTGTGCCAGCCTCACAAATAAGGAAGGGAAGTCTGTGAGGCCGACTAACTGGTGCAGGCTGTCAATCTCCAGCATCTGCCCTACAGATAATGTCATCATGAACATACTCTGGAACACAAAAACCACACAACGAGCGTTCAAAGTCTATGTCCACAGCTCTCAGCTACTTGCAGATCCATCTCAACTCTACAACTCGAGTTTGTTTTTTGGGTTTTTTGTTTTGCTTTGCTTTGATTTGGAGGCAGGGTCTTATTATGTAGCCCTGGCTGTCCTAGAACTAACAGAGATCTGCCTGCCTCTGCCTCCTAATGCTGGGATTAAAGATGTATGCTGCCACACCTGGCTTCAACTCCAGTTATGAGGAAAGTCTACAGTAAAAGCCAGTATTCCAAGTCAGAACTATAATCTGATTTGAAACTTTTACTGAAGAAATTAGGACCACTTACAGAGAAATCAGTTTTTGTTAATAGCATTCCAGAGATTTAGCAAGATAGCTAATCTGCTCATTGTTTAGAAACAACTTTACTTGAAATTCAAAATGATTGCTTTGATTTATGACAGTCATCAAAGAGCAAAGTGGGAATAGGACACACACCCAAGACAACATCCTTACAACCATGTGGTCCAAAAAGTCATCACATTTACCCAAATACAAAAAGGCTGACCAATCATCCAAGGCCTCTTTTAAAGTATATACAGATTCATAGTATGAACGGAAAGATGAGTTGGGAAACATTAAGGGAGGTCTCAAAAGCTAGTTCTTTTTTTGAGACAGGGTTTCTCTGCATAGCTCTGGCTGTCCTGGAACTCACTTTGTAGACCAGGCTGGCCTCAAACTCAGAAATCCGCCTGCTTCTGCCTCCCGAGGGCTGGGATTAAAGGCGTGCACCACCACGCCTGGCGAAGATTTATTTATTATTATATATAAGTACACTGTAGCTGTCTTCAGACACACCAGAAGAGGGTGTCAGAGCTCATTACAGGTGGTTGTGAGCCACCATGTGGTTGCTGGGATTTGAACTCAGGACCTTTGGAAGAGCAGTCAGTGCTCTTACTGGCTGAGCCATCTCACCAGCCCTCAAAAGCTAGTTTTTACACCAAGGAATCTGACCTCCACACAAGCATTTTGTACCAGATCTAAGCAGGTTTCCAACCCAGAGAATCAGGATGTCAGATTCTGCATAGGTTCTATTTGCAAGTTAGGTTCACAACAGGAAGATCTGGCCAAAGATAAATTGTAACCAAACAGCAAATGCTACAATATATTTTTGTAAGTCCCTCAAGTTACCTGTCTGAAACAGTGCCCAATACTGACTTTCTAGGCAAAGAATTTAACAGTAAGAAAGCCCAATGAATGAGCTTATTAAGGGAGGAAAACAGGGATGGGGAAGGGAGGATGGAGACCTGAGGAACACTGCTCCCATCAAACATCATGAACTTGACAATAAGCTGGTTCAGAGTACAAGTGCAGTAGCAATATTCCCTACCTGCCTCCCTGCATACCGAAGTGCAAGCTTTCCGCTCACCAAAGCCTGGACATCTTCTGGGCTGCAAAACAAAACATAAGCAAAATCAAAAACAAAACAAAAAAACCAATAACTTTATCAACTGCTCCAGGACAGGGGTTTAGGTTAACTACTAACCAGAATTCCATTGTGAATGATCAACTGAGAGAAAAATCAACCAAACCATATGTCCTAACACTACAGAAGTTAGTGTCTTTCCAGTCTTCATCAAGGCTAGCAGTGAAAAGTAAAAATATCCCAAAATTTAACAGAGTACAGCTAGGCATGGTGGTGCATACTTTTAGGGAGGCAGACGCAGTTAGATCTCAGAGTTCAAGGCCAGCCTGGTCTACATAGTGAGATCCTATCTCCAAAAAAAAAGAGGGGTGTAGGCGGAAGAAAAGAGAAAGAGAAGAAAAAAAATAGAAGAAATAGAAGGCAGGAAGAGGAAAAGACCCAACCGAATGTGCCCACTTCCCCAGTAATCAACAGGAAGCATAAGAAGATTAAATGAAATGTCAGCATAGCAGGTCTTGTTCAAACACAACCCTGGGGATGTAGCTCAGTTGGCAGAGCATTTGCCTGACATACATGGAGCCCTGGGTTTGTCTCCCAGCACCGGTAACTCATATTTGTAATCACAACACTTGGACAGCAGAAATGTGCCTTCAGTATCGTCCTTATCTACAAAAAAAGTTGAGAACAGGTCTGGAGAGATGGTTCAGTAGTTAAGAGCACTTGTTGCTCTAGCAAAAGACCTGGGTTCAGTTCCCAGCACCCACATGGATGCTCACAGATATCTCTAACTCCAGCTCCTGGGGACCTGATGCTTTTTGGACACCAGGCATGCAAGTGGTACACACACATACATTCAGGAGAATCACATGTATACATACAAAAGTAAATTAAAAAAAAAAATTTTCAGTCAGGCAGTGGTTGCACAGGCCTTTATTCCCAGCACTTGGGAGGCAGAGACAGGCGGATTTCTGAGTTCCAGGATAGCCAGGACTACACAGAGAAACCCTGTCTCGAACAAAACAAAACAAAACAAAACAAACAAAAATATGCAAAGAAATAAAAATAATAATAATAAAACAAGCAGAGCAGTAGTGGCGCACGCCTTCAATCCCACCACTCAGTAGGCAGAAAGCAGGTGGATCTCTGTGAGCTGGAGGTCAGCCTGGTCTACAGAGTAAGTTCCAGGACAGCCAAGACTACATAGATAAAACTGTCTCAAAAAAAACAAAGGAAAAAACAAGTTATGTCTAGCCTGGGTAACATGAAATCCTGTGTTCTCTGGCATATCCCTCTTGAAAGAAAGGAAAGGAGGGAGGGAAAGAAAAGAAGGAAAGAGACAGAAAGAGGAAAGAGAGATAGAAGAAAGGAAGGAAGGAGGGAATAATAAATAAAAATATAAAATGTTTTAAAAAATGTAAAAATGATTACCCTAGGTTAGGGATAGTGTTTACCTAGTATACATGAGGCTCTGGGTTCGGTCTCCAGCACTATTTAACTATCATGCCTTTACAAGGCCACTTTAAAAAGACTAACTTGGCTCACCATTTCCCATTCTGGGGGCAGTTGACTAACTATTTCCTGAACTCCATTGTGTGCTGAATACCTGTGAGGGCAGATTATGTGAAGAGTGAGAATCTCCAAGATAATTTCCCAGCTACGTAATTTCTAAAATCGTCTCCCAAAGTCTAAAGAAGCAGCAAGCTAGATTGTCACAGAATTCCTCTAACCACCACACTCAGCCAGCCCCATCACCTGCAGCTAGAGTTGCACCTATTAGTGGCCAAACTCCCCACCTGAGCCATCTCTGCTATAGTGCATACTTGTTGAAATATTAGTTCTTACACCCTCCAATTAGTGATCACTTACGTGTTGAGCATGATTTTGCACAGCAACATGTACTTCAGAGATGTGATGGCCTTGGGGCTATCAATGGAGTCGTAGCCTTCGAATGCCTCATAGAAGTATGAGTATGCAGTTTTCCAGTCCTTCTCCTCTGCTGCATGAATAATACCTGGCCAGTGAAAAGAAAGAACAAAGGACCATATAAAATAACAGAACCATAAGAAAGCTCTAAAAAGCCTTAGAAATTGACCCCAACAGCATCAAGTTACCAATGATGTACCAACCACAAGTCACAGCCAGTTCCTAAAAGCTGGCATTAGAACCCCATGTGTCTAGCCTCTCTAATCAGCACCACCTTTTTAAATTCTCAAGAGTTACAGACCCAATTCAAAAGAAACCCCAAACACACACAGTTTATTATCTCTCTCTTCCTTCTTATCACCTAGTCCTACCACCACTGAGACAAATGTTTAGCCTCCAAGACATCACCTAGACAGACCAGTGAGCTGACCAGACCACGTGATTAAACTCAGTAACATCAGCTCTGGGCTGGGTATAGTAAAGTGCTCGACTAACACGTACAAGCCCTGCATTTAAACCCAGCATGAAATAAACTAAGCGTGGTTACATACATCTGTAATCCTAACACTTGGAGGTGGAAACAGGTATAAGGTCATCCTCAACTACAAATCAATTTTAAGGCCATCCTGGGTTTCATGGGTCTGTATCTCAAAAACAAAACAACAAAACTAAAATAAAAAATAAGAATTAGTAATGTGGGCTGGAGAGATGGCACAGTTGTTAAGAGCACAGATTGCTCTTCCAAAGTTCCAAAGTTCCATTCCCAGCAACCACATGGTAGCTCACAACCATCTGTAATGGGATCCAACGCCCTCTTCCGGATTGCCTGAAGACAGCTACAGTGTACACGTATACATAAAATAAAATTTAAAAATTAGTAATACAGCTTTTTCTAAGCTGAGTTTTGTTTTTTTCCCTTTGTTTAATTTTTCAAGACAGAGCTCTCTCTCAGAGATCCCCCTCTCCCTCCACATGCTGGGGGTAAATGTCTGTGCTACCACACCTGGCTAAATTTAGGAGTTCCATACGAAAGCAGCTTTCCTGATTGGTAACATCCCCAACATGTTATTTCTTTCATTTCAAATAGACTTTATTTGGGGATGTGCTTTTGCCTATATGCAATCTGTATATGATAAATCTCATATAATCCAATACCATAAACAGCTACACACAATGAGCCAGTATTTCTTTAGGTTAATATCAAAGTTTATCTCGCTAATCCCAATTTGGTTGCTCCAGGTGAGCTTAATGTTAGTTGAAATGACTACATGCACCATATGTTATGTTCTCACCTGAGATGACATGGAAGTTAGTAGCTAATGGGCTGAGAAGTACCTCTCTATACTTTGCCTAACTCTGTAGTGTCCCTTTATGACATTAAAGACCTTAACCCCACCCATCTCTTTAACAGAGTGCTTCCCTACACTTTTGATATAAAATACTTAACAGATAAAAGTAAAAGGATAAAGCTGCTAAAAGTTGATCCCAGAAAAATCAGTGTTTTAGCAGCATGCCCATAACTCACTGTAGCAACTGGGACACAATGCACAGAAGTGGTACACTCCCTCCCAGCCTAGCACCTTTACCTATAACCTAACATCTCCCACCTTGAGGGAAGAGTCAAATCCTTTTGTTTTGTTTTTGTTTTTCGAGACAAGGGTTTTTCTGTGCAGCCCTGGCTGTCCTGGAACTCACTCTGCAGACCAGGCTAGCCTTGAACTCAGAAATCCGCCTGCCTCTGCCTCCCGAGTGCTGGGATTAAAGACATGTGCCACCACCCCCGGCTTATTAACAGCTCTTAACTACAGAGGCCTATAGGAAAATATGTACTTCTTTATAGCCAATGAAAACTCACTCAAGATATAACAAACTAGGGCTGGAGAGGCAGGTTAGCTGTTAAAAGCACTGACTTTAATTCCCCAAACACACATGGTCGCTAACAACATTTGTAACTCTAGTTCCAGAGAATCTAATACCTTTCTTCTAGCCTCCGTGGGCACCAAGACACACACAGTACATAGACTATACATGCAGACAAAATAGACACACACATTAAATAGAACTAAATAAATCTAAAAGAAGAAGACACAACAAACTGCTAAAGCTGTTAATCTTAATGGATACCAGAATTTGCCCATTTCTCCCAACATATCAATAGAGAAGAATAAATCACTAAAATAAGTCTGTTTGGAGTTGGGCAGTGATGGCACACGCCTTTAATCCCAGCACTTGGGAGGCAGAGGCAGGAGGATTTCTGAGTTCAAGGCCAGCCTGGTCTACAGAGTGAGTTCCAGGATAGCCAGAGCTACACAGAGGAACCCTGTCTCGAAAAACTAAAAAAAAAAAGTCTGTTTGGGAAAAGGGGGGGAGCTTATAACCCCAGCTTGAGTTCTTCTGAGGAAGAATTCAAGTCCAAAGCCAGCACAGATTATTATATAGAACATTATCTTTTAAGGGAGGAGGGGGCAGGCATGATGGCCCATGCCTTTAATCCCAGCACTGAGGAGGCAGAGGCAGGTGGATCTCTGTGAGTTCCAGGCCAGCCAGGTCTACAAAATGAGTCCAGGAGAGAGAAACCCTGTCTGGAAACCATCCCCTACTCCATAAGGGAGGTGGGGTGGGAATTAAGGCCTGAAAAACCAATATTCTGTTTTCATGAAACACAAGCTGCATTACTGTTGGCATAGTCTGCTTTGTATGCTTTTCCACTAATGAATTTATTAATTCACTTTACATCCTGATCACTGCCCCATCTCTCCTGAGTCCCTTCCTATCCTCCACTCCTTCTCTTGAGCAGGCAGAGCCCCCCTCCGCCATCCCCCCAGGTACCCCACTCCCCCATGGCACATCAAGGCTCTGTAGGACTGGGTACATCCTCTCCCACTGTGGCCAGACAAGGCAGCCCAGCTAGGGGAATGGGTCCACAGAATGCCTACTTTTTTAAAAAATGTATTCATGTATCTGAATATGTTTGTGTTCATGCCCAGAAAGGCCAGAAGAGGGCATCAAATCCCCTAGAGCTGTACACATGGGGATTGGGACTAGAGGGTGGGGTAAGGGTGGAGCTGAGGCTGGAAAACAGTTGACTGATTGGTTCAATCTTCCTCAAAGAAACCAATTACAAGGCTGCCTTTCTTTTTTTTTTTTTGGTTTTTCGAGACAGGGTTTCTCTGTGTAGCCTTGGCTGTCCTGGCACTCACTTTGTAGACCAGGCTGGCCTCGAACTCAGAAATTCGCCTGCCTCTGCCTCCCAAGTGCTGGGATTAAAGGTGTGCGCCACCACGCCCGGCAAGGCTAAGTTAGTTCAAAAGCAAAACCAGAGAGGCAGCAGAGGTGAATCTATAAGTTAGAAGTCAGCCTGGTTCAGAGCTATATAATGAGAGCCTGTGTCAAAACAAGAAGGAATTATATGCAGAAAAGGTATCTGAATTGGGTTCATAAAGATACATAGGAAGCTGTATACAGGGCACAGGTGTATGAAAAGACAGGACATCTGAAATTAGGATTATCTTCTAATAGCCCTGATATGTGGCCCTTTCAAAAAAAAAAAAAAAAAACTTACAATCTTCTCTAAGAGATTTGGTTAACACAAGTATGTTAAGCCAGTCAGCCAGTTTGGAGTCAGGCACTAATAGCTATGTTCTTAAGTACTTTAGACAGTTAATAGGAAAAAGCTGGTTAGAAAGGCAGCCTTGCCGGGCGTGGTGGCGCACACCTTTAATCCCAGCACTTGGGAGGCAGAGGCAGGCGGATTTCTGAGTTCGAGGCCAGCCTGGTCTACAAAGTGAGTGCCAGGACAGCCAAGGCTACACAGAGAAACCCTGTCTCGAAAAACCAAAAAAAAAAAAAAGAAAGGCAGCCTTGTAATTGGTTTCTTTGAGGAAGATTGAACCAATCAGTCAACTGTTTTCCAGCCTCAGCTCCACCCTTACCCCACCCTCTAGTCCCAATCCCCATCCTTTCACCCTTAAGATGAGGTGTGCAGGGGGCTGGCGAGATGGCTCAGTGGTTTAGAGCGCCCACTGCTCTTCTGAAGGTCCCGAGTTCAAATCCCAGCAACCACATGGTGGCTCACAACCATCTGTAACGAAACCTGAAGCCCTCTTCTGGAGTGTCTTGAGGACAGCTACAGTGTACTTACATACAATAAATAAATGAATCTTAAAAAAAAAAAAAAAAAAAAAGACGAGGTGAGCAGTAAGAAAGCATGTCTTGTGCACTGCTGGGCCTTTACCTGACTGCATGTCCAGGGTGGCCTGCAATTTAGGGGGGCAGTAGATGGCATTTGCTGTGGTTCGAGCAGAGGTTAAGGCAGCTCGGGCTTTCGGCAGATTACTCAGAGCATGGTAAGTTTTGCTTTCTAAAAGCTGTACTTCCACCAAAAGGGCTTTATCATCCATCTTTTTCAACTCCCGAAGCAGCTGAGAACCTGCAAAAGAAATATGCACATATGGATTTGTTAGCCTCCATATCACCCTCACTCCACACCCCTTTTTAAGATAGGAACTTACTATGTAACTCTGGATGGCCTGGAATGTACTATGAAGACCACCCTGGCCTAAGGGTGTGAGCTGTCATACCCAGCCCCCTCACCCCACCCCCAAAGAAAGGTTTGTTTGGGGCTAGAGAGAGTTTTCAAAGGTTAAGAACACTGGTTGCTCTGGCAGATCACCCAGTTCAATTCCCAGGATCCACGTGGTGGTTCATAACCATCTGTAGTTCCAGCTCCAGGGGATCCAATGCCCTTTTCTGCACCAGGTATACATGTGGTCATATACATACATGTAGACAGTCATATACACATTTTTTATATTAAAAAAAGTTTGTTTTAATTTTGTGACCATGTGACCTTGTGATGTTATGCAAACATATACACAGGTATTCAAAAGGATATCAGGCATTCTCCCTTCCACTTCCTACCTACTTCTCTGAGACAGTCTCTTCCTAACTCTGGGGTTCCCGTTTTCTCACCTAAGCTTGGAGCTAGCAAACCCCAGTGATCCTCCTGTAACCACATGCCTTGAAGCTGGCAATGTCTCTGCATTTTCTTTTTTTTTTTATTAGGTATTTTCCTCATTTACATTTCCAATGCTATCCCAAAAGTCCCCCATACCTTCCCCCCCTACTCCCCTACCCACCCACTCCCACTTTTTGGCCCTGGCGTTCCCCTGTACTGGGGCATATAAAGTTTGCAAGTCCAATGGGCCTCTCTTTCCAGGGATGGCCGACTAGGCCATCTTTTGATACATATGCAGCTAGAGTCAAGAGCTCCGGGGTACTGGTTAGTTCATATTGTTGTTCCACCTATAGGGTTGTCTCTGCATTTTCTTGTTGTCCTTAATTTTAATATTATAATACCATAAAATCTCACTCTCCGCCGGGCGGTGGTGGCGCACGCCTTTAATCCCAGCACTTGGGAGGCAGAGGCAGGCGGATTTCTGAGTTCGAGGCCAGCCTGGTCTACAAAGTGAGTTCCAGGACAGCCAGGGCTATACAGAGAAACCCTGTCTCGAAAAACCAAAAAAAAAAAAAAAAAAAAACAAAAAAAAACTCACTCTCCACTCATAGAAATGAGAAGAAACCTTCTAAAACTCATACAGGTGTCGCACGCCTTTAATCCCGGCACTTGGGAGGCAGAGGCAGGCTGATTTCCGAGTACGAGGCCAGCCTGGTCTACAAAGTGAGTTCCAGGACAGCCAGGGCTACACAGAGAAACCCTTGTCTCGAAAAACCAAAAAAAAAAAAAAAAGAATCCACTAATCAAAGAACTGTGTGAGAAACCCTGGACACAGACATAGTTAAGGCCTGCCTGTAATTACAGCTCTTAGAGAGCTGTTGCAGAATGATTAGGCCTGATTAGGCTACATGGGTAAGAAACTGCCTCCTCAACAAGGCAAACACAGAGACAGCAGGGTACAAGGCTCATGGGCAAGGAAGGAGTTTTAGATATGTCAATAGTCTCCAAATTTACCTTATTTCTTCAACTCAGAAAAGACCAACAGATCATTTATACCATGTACAAAAATAACTTCCTATCGGATAAAAGGCCTAAATATAAGAATGAAGACTATGGTACCGATCTATAACTGTAACACTTAGGAGGCTGAAACAGGAGTGTGAACAGGAGGCCAGACTGGCTACATAATTAACTCCAGAGCCAACATAAGCTACATATAGTAAGACTTGGGGGGGGGGGGTACAGCAAACAACTATAAAACCTCTTTAAAACAAAACAAAACAAAACAAAGAAGAGCCAGGTGTGGTGGTGTACACTTTTTTTTTTTTTTTTTTTTTTTTTGGTTTTTTTTCGAGACAGGGTTTCTCTGTATAGCTCTGGCTGTCCTGGAACTCACTTTGTAGACCAGGCTGGCCTCGAACTCAGAAATCCACCTGCCTCTGCCTCCCGAGTGCTGGGATTAAAGGCATGCACCACCACACCCGGCTTGGTGTACACCTTTAAACTCAGTACTTGGAAAGCAGAAACAGGCAGATCTCTGAGTTTCTAGCCAGCCAAGGCTACATAGTGGAACCTTGTTTCAAAAGAAAAGAAAAACTAAAGACTTAATTTTATACTGATAGGATAAACAACAAAAGAAAATGAAAAGGATGAATAGGATGTCTTTATAATTTAAATGTACTTTATTCAACATACACACATGTGGGAGCCCAAGCCCAGTAATACCTCAGCAAACATGTGGAAGTCAGAGGCAACATTTTCTGGGTTTGTTTTTTTTTTTTTTTTGGAGACAGGCTTTCTTTGTATGGCTCTAACTGTCCTGGAACTCGCTCTGTAGACCAAGTTAGCCTGGAACTCAGAGATCTGCCTGCCTCTGCCTACCTGCTGGAATTAAAGGTGTGTACCAATAGGCCTTAGAGAACAATTCGTGACAGTCAATCTTACCTGTCACCTCATGGGATCCAGCAATTAAACTCAGGTCCTCAGGCCTGAGTGGAAGCACTTCTACCTGCTGAGCCATTTGCTGGCACAAAACTTACTTTAAAAGATACCATCGCCGGGCGTGGTGGCGCACGCCTTTAATCCCAGCACTCGGGAGGCAGAGGCAGGCGGATTTCTGAGTTCGAGGCCAGCCTGGTCTACAAAGTGAGTTCCAGGACAGCCAAGGCTACACAGAGAAACCCTGTCTCGAAAAACCAAAAACAAACAAACAAACAAACAAGCTACTATGAAACTATTGGCCAGACATAGTGGTACACAGCTTTAATCCCAACACTTTGGAGGCAGAGGCAAGCAGAACTGTTGAGTTCAAAGCCAGCCTGGTCTACAGAGAGAGTTCCAACAGAGACACAATGGACTAACCCTGCCTCAAAAAATATACAAATAAACTAACAACAAACAAATAAGAAAGACTGACATTTTTGCAAGATAAACACTAAATACTGACAATATGTTCTGCAAAGAAGCATGGAGCAGGCCTGGCCTAGCTGCCTTAAGAGGCATGCTTATATAGGTTTTTCACATTAGAGTCCATGGCTCCCGGGGCACAATGTGCCTTCCAGTTCCTGAGAGATTGAGGCACTCCCTCAGGCAGTGAAGCACTCAGATCACTTTGTGTTTCTGAGTGTGTTCCCTTAGTAGACAAGAAGGCATGGAATCATGACAGGACAATTGGTCTTATATATTAATCTTCTATACCCTGTATTCCTTGCAAACATCATTGTATCCTGGCAACTACAACTGTATTGATCCTGGCAATTGTCATTATATTCTGTTGCTAATAAAGATATAAAAAGTCTGACTGCTCTCAATAAAACTGCCACAGCCTCACTTGTGCTGTGGCTCCTCCAACCTGGCCTGATTTAATTCCTTGAGGCCATTATCAGGTGACCTTTGACCAGTAAGTAAGCTGGGGGGGGGGGGGGGGCTTACAGGTGGCCCTGATCAGGGACATGAAATATGGGGATTTAAAAAGAAAGAAAAGGGGAGAAAAGTTAAAGGTGAGGAAGTCTTGCGAATCCTGTTCTCACAAGTATAATAAGGGGGGAGCATTTCCTGGAGGTAAAAAGATGGGACAGGCAGGGTTAAAAGAGTAACAAAGTTCCTGGAAGAAAGAGTTAAAGCAGGCGCTGTCAGTTGATGAACTTCCTGGAGTTCATTAGCAAACTTCAGCCTTTTTTCCCTACCTAAAGAGGAAAATAGAAACAGTAATAGATTAAAATGACATAGTTAATATTGAAAATGAAAGTGATTAAGAAAAAACAGAAGCCGGGCGTGGTGGCCCACGCCTTTAATCCCAGCACGTTTAATCCCATCTCGTTAGATGCGGAAAAAGCATTTGACAAGATCCAACACCCATTCATGATAAAAGTCTTGGAAAGATCAGGAATTCAAGGCCCATACCTAAACATGATAAAAGCAATCTACAGCAAACCAGTAGCCAACATCAAAGTAAATGGTCAGAAGCTTGAAGCAATCCCTCTAAAATCAGGGACTAGACAAGGCTGTCCACTTTCTCCATACCTATTCAACATTGTACTTGAAGTCCTAGCCAGAGCAATTCGACAACAAAAGGAGATCAAAGGGATACAAATTGGAAAAGATGAAGTCAAAATATCACTTTTTGCAGATGATATGATAGTATATATAAGTGACCCTAAAAATTCCACCAGAGAACTCCTAAGCCTGATAAACAGCTTCGGTGAAATAGCTGGATATAAAATTAACTCAAACAAATCAATGGCCTTTCTCTACACAAAGAATAAACAGGCTGAGAAAGAAATTAGGGAAACAACACCCTTCTCAATAGTCACAAATAATATTAAATATCTTGGCGTGACTCTAACTAAGGAAGTGAAAGATCTGTATAATAAAAACTTCAAGTCTCTGAAGAAAGAAATTATAGAAGATCTCAGAAGATGGAAAGATCTCCCATGCTCATGGATTGGCAGGATCAACATTGTAAAAATGGCTATCTTGCCAAAAGCAATCTACAGATTCAATGCAATCCCCATCAAAATTCCAAATCAATTCTTCAACGAATTAGAAAGTGCAATCTGCAAATTCATCTGGAATAACAAAAAACCTAGGATAGCAAAAACTCTTCTCAAGGATAAAAGAACCTCTGGTGGAATCACCATGCTGTACCTAAAGCTCTACTACAGAGCAATTGTGATAAAAACTGCATGGTACTGGTATAGTGACAGACAAATAGACCAATGGAATAGAATTGAAGACCCAGAAATGAACCCACACACCTACGGTCACTTGATCTTCGACAAGGGAGCTAAAAACATCCAGTGGAAGAAAGACAGCATTTTCAACAAATGGTGCTGGCACAACTGGTTGTTAACATGTAGAAGAATGCGAATCGATCCATTCCTATCTCCTTGTACTAAGGTCAAGTCTAAGTGGATCAAGGAACTTCACATAAAACCAGAGACACTAAAACTTATAGAGGAGAAAGTGGGGAAAAGCCTTGAAGATATGGGCACAGGGGAAAAATTCCTGAATAGAACAGTAATGGCTTGTGCTGTAAGATCGAGAATTGACAAGTGGGACCTCATGAAACTACAAAGCTTCTGCAAGGCTAAAGACACCATCAATAAGACAAAAAAAACACCAACAGATTGGGAAAGGATCTTCACCTATCCTAAATCAGATAAGGGACTAATATCCAATATATATAAAGAACTCAAGAAGGTGGACTCCAGAAAGTCAAATAACCCCATTAAAAAATGGGGCTCAGAACTGAACAAAGAATTCTCACCTGAGGAATACCGAATGGCAGAGAAACACCTGAAAAAATGTTCAACATCCTTAATCATCAGGGAAATGCAAATCAAAACAACCCTGAGATTCCACCTCACACCAGTCAGAATGGCTAAGATCAAAAATTCAGGTGACAGCAGATGCTGGCGAGGATGTGGAGAAAGAGGAACACTCCTCCATTGTTGGTGGGATTGCAAGCTTGTACAACCACTCTGGAAATCAGTCTGGCGGTTCCTCAGAAAATTGGACATAGTACTACCGGAGGATCCAGCAATACCCCTCCTGGGCATATATCCAGAAGATGTCCCAACCGGTAAAAAGGACACATGCTCCACTATGTTCATAGCAGCCCTATTTATAATAGCCAGAAGCTGGAAAGAACCCAGATGTCCCTCAACAGAGGAATGGATACAGAAATTATGGTACATTTACACAATGGACTACTACTCAGCTATTAAAAAGAATGAATTTATGAAATTCCTAGCCAAATGGATGGACCTGGAGGGCATCATCCTGAGTGAGGTAACATATTCACAAAGGAACTCACACAATATGTACTCACTGATAAGTGGATATTAGCCCAAAACTTAGGATACCCAAGATATAAGATACAATTTGCTAAACGCATGAAACTCAAGAAGAATGAAGACCAAAGTGTGGACACTGTGCACCTTCTTAGAATTGGGAACAAAACACCCAGGGAAGAAGTTACAGAGACAAAGTTCGTAGCCGTGATGAAAGGATGGACCATTTAGAGACTGCCGTATCCAGGGATCCATCCCATAATCAGCTTCTAAACGCTGACACCATTGCATACACTAGCAAGATTTTGCTGAAAGGACCCAAATATAGCTGTCTCTTGTGAGACGATGCCGGGGCCTAGCAAACACAGGAGTGGATGTTCACAGTCAGCTATTGGATGTATCACAAGGCTCCCAATGGAGAAGCTAGAGAAAGTACCCAAGGAGCTAAAGGGATCTGCAACCCTATTGTTGGAACAACATGATGTACTAACCAGAACCCCGGAGCTCTTGTCTCTAGCTGCATATGTATCGAAAGATGGCCTAGTCGGCCATCACTGGAAAGAGAGGCCCATTGGACTTGCAAACTTTATATGCCCCAATATAGGGGAATGCCAGGGCCAAAAGAATGGGAATGGGTGGGTAGGGAAGTGGGGGGCGCTATGGGGGACTTTTGGGATAGCATTGGAAATGTAATTGAGGAAAATATGTAATAAAAATATTAAAAATCAAAAAAAAAAGAAAAAACAGAAGCCGGGCGTGGTGGCGCACACCTTTAATCCCAGCACTCGGGAGGCAGAGGCCTGCCTGGTCTACAAAGTGAGTTCCAGGACAGCCAGGGCTATACAGAGAAACCCTGTCTCGAAAAACCAAAAAAAAAAAAAACACTGGAAGCGTACAAAGACAAATTAGAAACTCAAGATATATTATGTAGCGTGTTCTCTGCTGAGGGCTGGCTTTGCTCCTCCCCTCCGGCTCCAGTTCCCCACTCTCTACCCTGCCCATTAGTGCAGTTCCTGATAGTATGGGAACTTGTCTTCATCTCTCCCTGAGTTTGTCAAGGAGGTTTTTCACCAACATGAGAGAATTAACTCCTTTTAAGTCACAGTACAAGTCTACCAGTCAAGAGTCTTTGTATTAAGTGCAAGAGATCTTTTCAAAAGGACATGGATGGGATTCTTTTACAGTGAAACATTCAATCCTAATAACCCAAGGGAACAAGTTAAAAATTATATCCCCATTTAAGACTCTTAAGGATCTTCAACAGAGCTGTGTTCAATATGGACCACCTGTTCCTTTTTTTTTTTTTTTTTTTTTTTTTTTTTTTTGGTTTTTCGAGACAGGGTTTCTCTGTGTAATCCTGGCTGTCCTGGCACTCACTTTGTAGACCAGGCTGGCCTCGAACTCAGAAATCCGCCTGCCTCTGCCTCCCGAGTGCTGGGATTAAAGGCGTACGCCACCACGCCCGGCTTCCACCTGTTCCTTTTATATTGCCTCTTCTTGATTCTATTTCTGAGAAAGTTTTTCTTCCCTCTGACTGGAGGATCTTAGCAAATACCTGTTTTACTGGAGATGAATATTTACTGTAGAAGACTAATTATTCAGAAAGATGTCAGGCCCAAGCTATTAGAAATCAACAATATAGGGGATGAAGACATGGCTTGGCGGTTAAAAGCACTAACTGCACTTCCAGAGGACCTGAGTTCAACCATGTGGTGCTCACAACCATGTGTAATGGGCTTTGATGCCGTCTTCTGATGTGTCTGAAAGCTACAGTGTACTTACATATAATAATAAACAAATCTTTGGACCAAAGCCAGCAGGGACTGAGAAGCCAGCAGGGACTGAGGGAGTAGAATTGACCAGAGCAAGCAGGGTTGAGCAGAGCAAGCACAAGTCCTAAATTCAATTCCCAACAACCACATGAAGCCTCATAACCATCTGTACAGCTATAATGTACTCATACACATAAAATAAATAATCTTAAAAAAAAAAGAGATAATACTAATACCACATGCCAGACTGCCAAATGTTCTTTTTTAAAAAGGGAGATATTATATATTCATATACTTCACATACTCAAGAGTTAATTCTGGCTACAACCCTCCAAGGGTAGATAATGCCTCAACTACAGGCAAGTATTTTCAGCAGGCCGGGGGGGGGGGGGGGGGGGCGGGGCGGGGCGGATATATATTTCTTCTTCCTTTTCTTATACAGTATATGGATGATATTCTACTTTCTGCTAAAAATAATAAAATGCCACAAGATCTGTTTTCAAAAATAAAAATTGGATCAATTCTTTAAGCTTTCATTCCTTATTAAAAGAAATTAAATTTTTTGTTAAATACTTTAAATGACTTAGCACTGGCTTTTACTATTTTATACCCCTGTAAAATATTAAAAAAACAATGCTAGCCGGGCAGTGGTGACACACACCTTTTTTTTTTTTTTTTTTTTTTTTTTTTTTTGGTTTTTCGAGACAGGGTTTCTCTGTTTCTCCCTGGCTGTCCTGGAACTCACTTTGTAGACCAGGCTGGCCTCAAACTCAAGAAATCCACTGCCTCTGCCTCCCAAGTGCTGGGATTAAAGGCGTGTGTCAGCCGGGCGTGGTGGCGCACGCCTTTAATCCCAGCACTCGGGAGGCAGAGGCAGGCGGATTTCTGAGTTCGAGGCCAGCCTGGTCTACAGAGTGGGTTCCAGGACAGCCAGAGCTACACAGAGAAACCCTGTCTCGAAAAACCAAAACCAAACAAACAAAACAATGCTCCTACATACATACAAGCCTATTTAGAAATTTTGCCAAAAGTTTGATATAACCCATATCATAGACATTCTTTAAAATCCTCAGGGTAAAAGAAATAATGAGGGGAGCAGGGCAGTATGGCTGGCTACTCCACACAATATTTTGTCGTCTAGATATACAGTACAATTTTTTTAATTTGGGGAAGAATGGTCTTACTTCTGTAGAACATTTTGAGCCCCTCCAAAAATATTCAAAGTCACAGTCCTTTGGAGAGATATTTTGTGTGGCCAATTGAATGTCCCAGATCCATAAGTCACTGGAGCCAAGGCTATGTTTGTTTTCTCTCAGGATGCTAAAAAGTCAGTGTGAATACTTTGAAATACCTATGACACATGCCTCTTAAGGCAGCTAGGCCAAGCCAAATCCACAGTTCCCTGCAATTTTCAACTTAATAAATCATAAGGGAAATGAGATATTATTATTTATAAAGAGCAAGTAAAGATAGCATGATACCATGTGCCTGTAATTCTAGCAGGAGGGAGGCTAAAGCAGAAGCCTCAACCTATAAAAACCTGTCTCAAAAAAAGTATAGCCGGGCAGTAGTGGCGCACACCTTTAGTCCCAGCACGTGGGAGGCAGAAGCAGGCAGATTTCTGAGTTAGAGGCCAGCCTGGTCTACAGAGTGAGTTCCAGGACAGCCAGGGCTACACAGAGGAATCCTGTCTTGAAAACAAAACAAAACAAAAAAAGGTAACTGGAAAGAAGGCTCAGTGGTTAAGAATACTCTCTGTTCTTACAGAGAACCCAGGTTCAGTTCCCAGTATCCACATGGTGACTTATACCACCCATAGGCATGCACACAGTGTACAAACACAACACATGCAAGTTAAACACTTACACACATAAAATAAATCCAAAAGCAAGCAATGGGACATTTCTAGGGTATTTAAAGATCATATGAGGAGGATTTAACTGGCACCAATGACTGATCAGCGAAGAAGAATGTCTTCTTCAATGATGTACCTACTGTGAGGTGTTCATAGTCCTACAAACTCTTATCCAAAGTGTTAACAACAGCCTTAATTCACTGGATCACAAAGGAAAAGATAAGAGTAAAGGAAAGCTAATTGGAACAAGGAAAGCGACTAGCACAGGGGGAAATATAAAAAAGGGCAACAAGAGGAGTTGATTACGACTGACCTACATTACACATCTCTATGAAAATGTAATAGTGAAACTCATTATATGTAATCATATATGCTAATAAAAACATTAAAATGGGGGCTGGAGAGATGGCTCAGCAGTTAAGAGCACTGACTACTCTTCTAGAGGTCCTGAGTTCAAATCCCAGCAGCTGCATGGTGGCTCACAACCATCCCTAATGATGCCCTCTTCTGGTGTGTCTGAAGACAGCTACAGTGTACGTATATATAATAAATAAATAAATCTTAAAAAAAAAAATTAAGGGCTGGTGAGATGGCTCAGTGGGTAAGAGCACCCGACTGCTCTTCTGAAGGTCCAGAGTTCAAATCCCAGCAACCACATGGTGGCTCACAACCATCTGCAACAAGATCTGGCGCCCTCTTCTGGAGTGTCTGAAGACAGCTACAGTGTACTTACATATAATAAATAAATAAAATCTTTAAAAAAAAAATTAAAACAATAAAAAGCACCCAGCTTCCAAAAATATAAGTATTCAGTTTCCTGACACCTCCCCACGCCCAGAGAGAGAGAGAGTGTGTGTGTGTGTGTGTGTGTGTGTGTGTGTGAGAGAGAGAGAGAGAGAGCCAGCCAGGTTAACTTGTAGTGATGAGTCAGTTCTCTCTGCTCTCTCTGCCTTTTCCTCCCTGGGGATCTTCCTTTCTCTTTCTCCCCCGCCCCCCGCTCCCCCCCCCCCCCGGAATACTAGAATTAGAAGTCTGTTACCACACCTGGCTTTTTACCTGGGTTCTGGGGATCAAACTCAGGTCTTCAAGTCTGCATGGCAAACATTTAACAAACTGAGCTATCTCCCCAGTCACCAGAACTCACCTTATCAAAATTATATAATGCAGTAGATTGTTTCAGAATCTTCACTAAGTTATACAACTTGCCACCACTAATTTCAGGTGTTCCTCTGGAGCTGTACACCTTGCGTTCTCGAGACAGGATCTTTCAATAAGACTTGGGGCTGCCTCACAGGTTAGAACAGGCTGACTGACCATGCCTCAGTGATTCTTCTGTCTCTGTCTCCCAGTAATGGGAATGGAGGCCTTGTACTTGAGTTCTAGGAACCAAACTCAGATCCTTGTGTGTGCACAGCAACTAAGCCATCCCCATTTTGGAGTTTTGACCAAGGCTTGATCCACTATGACCAGCAATATTTTCAAATTTTAAGAGACTTTAAAGGCCAGCAAGATGGCCTGTCACCAAGCCTGAGTTCAATCCAGAATTCTTAAGTTAGAAGAACAGAATCAACTCCCTAGAACTGTGCATACATGCATTCTCCCTCACCCCACCAAAATAAAATTGTAACAAAAAAAGGAAATTTTTAAATATATTACAAATAGTAATATTGGGAGGGGAGATGGAAAGATAGCTCAGCAGTTAAGATTATGTTAAGTTAATGCTCTTCCTGAGGACCTGTGAGCTCAGGTCCCAGACTGACATCAGGCAGCTCACAACTATTTATAACTTCAGCTACAGGGATCCAACATTTCTGATTTCCATGGGTATGCACAGATGTCAAAATATTCACACAGACATATACACATAAAAATAAATATTAAAAAATAATATACAGGAGGATAGAGAGATGGCTCAGCAATTAAGAGTGTCGGCTACTCTTCCAGAGGACCCAGGTTCAATTCCTAGCATCCACATGGCAGGTCACAACCGTCTGTAACTCGTGTTCCTCAATATCCAACACCCTCACACAGACATGCATGCAGTTAAAACACCAATGCACATCAAATAAAAATTACAAATTACAAAAAAATATATAGTAGCTTTATAGTAGTCTATAAAACATTTGTAACTTAAAATTAAATCTGAAATTTACCAAGATAGTATGTATAAACTAAACAACAACAACAACAAAAATCAGCTACTATTTCAATGAAATGACCTACTTTAAATTTAAAGCTTAAAACTGATGTCAATTCTGTAAACTTGAGATTAAGCCCAGCTGGCTTCCCAGAAATGTATTCCCATGCTACTCCCAGGTGCACTGAGCTGCACCTCCACCCCAGTTTTTCACAAATCTAAAGCAGGACTTTACTGTGACTAATTTTATAAATTTGTAAATTTATGAATTGTAAACTACTTGAAATACTTCTTAGACACAAGTAAAATATAATTATTAACAATCAGTAAGAATAACCAGGTTTGGAATCCACTCATTTGGCTAGCTTAGAGGTCTTGCTTTGATTTCTACCAGTTTACTTACCCAAATGCAATGCTTCCTGGTACCTCTTGGTATCAAAATACAAAGACACCAGCCTTGCCTAGGAAAGAGAAAAGGCATTGATTACAGGGAACAAGGGGAAAAGCCACAAAAAGAAATAAAAGGTTGACAGTCACAGAACACTTACTGTGCTATATATGATCTGATGATAACATCAAGTTCAACACAACAACTGAACTCAGCCCCAGTACTATTTCTTACTATGACAACATGACTGTTACCTATACCATACTGCTGCTTATTTTCTATACAAAAAATTAAAAGTACCTTAAAACTTCAAGATGAAATCAAAATAATATAAAAGAAAGCCACCAAGTACAAGCTGCTAGCTCATATCTATAAACCCAGAATTCAGTAGACTGAGACAAAAAAAGTTTTCATCCTGAGCTATAGAATAAGACAATGTTGTGAGAGGAGAGAGGGGAGGGAGAGGGAGGGAGGGAGGGAGGCAGGGAGGGAGGGAGACTGAGACTAGAAAAGTGCTTCCAGCAGGGACGGTCCTGTAACTGGCAGCACTATCTATTAATAACCCTTAGGTAACAGAGTGGCACTACCTACACTGACATTACAGATCTGAAGCCAATGTCAAAGTAGACACCCACCTCCAATGCTTGGCGTAAAAAAGTTCTCTTCTCTGATTTGGCCCATTCGATGCACTCTAAACATAGCTCGACCTGCAAGAGAGACATACATGTAACATGATGCCCTTACCTTCTTCTAACTAACCACAATTAGAAGCAGGAAAGCTCTAACTCCCTTCTTTCAGGTCCCCCATGGTGTTCACACAGTCCATAGGATGCTGGCCCACAAGATTTCAACATGTAATGCTTACTCTGTAATCAAGAAGTGACTTGGCTTTTTAAATTTATATTCTTTGGCCCAGCATGGTGGTACACACCTTTAGTTCCAACATTTGGGAGAAAGTAGCAGGCAAATCCCTATAAGTTCTAGGCCAGCCAGACTGGTCTATATAGTGAGTTCCATGACAGCCAGGGATATATAGAGACCCTGTCTCAAAAAAAGGGGGTACTTAGGAAAAAGCTTCCTCTTCTACCTTCCTACTATATATTCAGAATTTCTCAACACATAGTCCTGGAATATCTATTTTCATGACATCGTGGGTATCTTTAAAGCATAACTCTCTCCCTGAAGAGTTGAGAATAGTAATGTAAACACTGTGACTATGCTAGTAAAAAGAGATCAAACTCCACACATTAAAAAAGCCTCAGCCAGGTGTGGTGGCACACGCCTGGAGGCAGAGGCAGGCGGATTTCTGAGTTCAAGGCCAGCCTGGTCTACAAAATAAGTTCCAGGACAGCCAGGGCTACACAGAGAAACCCTGTCTTGAAAAAACAAAACAAAACAAAACAAAAACAAAAAACAAAAGCCGGAATGTAGGGGGGAGATACAGGGGATTTTCAGAGAGAAAACTAGGAAAGGGGATAACATTTGAAATATAAAGAAAATATCTCATTTAAAAAAAAAAAAACCAAGAGTGCTGGAGAGGTGGTGCAAAGTCTACCAGCACCTTCTGGTCTTCCAGAAGACCCACGTTCAGTTGCCAGCACAAGTCTTCCTCTGTTGACTTGACTCCAGTTGAGGACGCAGGGAATCTGATGCCTTTGGATTCCATGGACAACCCCACAGGGGGGCATATAAATGCATAAACATACACATATTCACATAAAAGATTTAAAGTTGATGTTAGATTGTACCCAATAATTCTGCTTATTTAATCTCTGAAAGAATTACCCTTTCTCTAAACTAAGTATGTAGTATTTTTCTTCACAATTTAATAGAAATTTTCTCATCTTTGAAATATTAATCCTGATATTATTTGCTAATATTAAATTTTCTAGAATATAAAAAAAGAAAAGCCTCATTACTAACAGCTGGAAGGCTCAAAACATCTAGCTCATTCTTTCTCTTAAATACTATTATCATTCACACAGAAAAACAAATACAGTAAACTTAGTTTAGATTAAAGGGGAAAAGAGGGGCTGGAGAGATAGCTCAGTGGTTAAGAGCACTGACTGCTCTTCCAGAGGTTCTGAGTTCAATTCCCAGCAACCACATGGTGGCTCACAACCATCTGATGCTATCTTCTGGTATGTCTGAAGACACTGACAGTGTACTCATATAAATAAAATAAATAAATCTTTTTTAAAAAAAAAGATTGTTAATAAGAAAATAAGTCAGTAAAATGAGAAACTGAACTGTCTGGAGAACTGCTAATGCAATGGGTTCTTATGTAAATTCAAAGTTCTTCTCAGAGATGGTGTGAGAGAAAAACTGAAGAGAATAATCTAGCATGATGAGACTGACAAGCTCGTGAAGTAAACAAAACACTGAGACAATTCACTAGGACTAGGCTAATGAATTCTAACTCCTCACTGAAGCCCCCTGGTGGCTACCTAATCTCCAATGCTAAACACAACTGAACAAAGAACTCCACAGAACAAAAACTAAAGTAAAACAACCTTTTGCAGTAAGTTAAGAAAAGCCAAATTCAAGATATATTCATGATATGGATGAACTGAAAATATTCTGAATTTTGTTTTTCTGTGTTTCCGAGACAGGGTTTCTTTGTGTAGCCTTGGCTGTTCTAGAACTAGCTCTGTAGACCAGGCTGGCCTCCAACTCGGAGAGATCCACCTGCCTCTGCTCCTGAGTACTGGAATTAAAGCCTTGCATGTGCCACCACTGCAGGCTGTTTTGAATATTTTTAACAAGGAAAATACAATAGTCTTAAGTCATATATGACTTGTTAGACTAAGAAAATGTCTATAAATTTTACCTGGAGTGCTTTTCCAAATAATACAAAATGAATGCTGAGAAATTGGTATATTCCTCTATACTATGTAGTACTTCAATAAATACTCCAAGGGGTTGAAGAGGTGGGCTCAGCAGTTAAGAGCACTGGCTGCTCTTCAAAGGATCGAGTTCATTTCCCAGGACCCACATGAGACTCCAGTTCCAGGGGATCTAATACCCTCATACAGACAAACATACATGCAGGCAAAACATCAATTCACATAAAATTTTAAAACTCCAATAGTCCTAAGCAAGAGATAGTCAAGTGTACTCTAGCATCTCACCCACCTTTATTTCCCTGATAATCCAGATGTTAAACAATTTTCACAACGTCACGTATCAGCTTTCCCTGCCCCCTGAGTTCTTTCTGCCGTAACCAAGATTTCAGTTAAGGTCACTACAGACTACAGACACTCTCCTAGAACAAGAAAGCTTCTGTGCCTTATAAATGAATTTGAGGGGCTGGTGAGATGGCTCAGTGGGTAAGAGCACCCAACTGCTCTTCCAAAGGTCCGGAGTTCAAGTCCCAGCAACCACATGGTGGCTCACAACCATCCGTAACAAGATCTGACTCCCTCTTCTGGAGTGTCTGAAGACAGCTACAGTGTACTTACATATAATCAATAAATAAATCTTAAAAAAAAAAAGTTTAAAATAAATAAATAAATGAATTTGAATCTATTTTCAATTACTTAGTATATGGTTTGCTTTATCTGCAATGATTATGAAATTATTATTACATATCAGTGCAGGTTCCAGAGGAAAAAAACTTAAAGGTCATGGAGCTTGCTACGTAGTTATTTTGTTTGAGTGACTTAGTGTTTCCTTCTACCATGTGGATTTCAAGGATGGATATAAGGTCATCAGGTTTGGCAGCAGGCATCTTTACCAAATAAGCCATTTTGTCCCTCCCTCTCATTTTATTGATAAAAAGCTCTTTAAGACAAACAAGTCTAGCTCTCTTAATGATATTCTTAGTCTTCCTCAGGCCCAACAACAATGAACCATCTATGGCTTTCTTCTCTGTTTTCACATTACCAGAAAATTTAGCACTGGCTGCTCTTCTAGAGGACCCAGGTTCAATATTCAGCACCTTCATAGGGGCTCACAACTGTCTAACTCCAGTCCCCAAGGATTTAACAACCTCTTCTGATCTCTGAGGACACTACCTAGTACACAGACATACATGTACATAAAACATCCATACATATAAAATCATTAAGTTAAAAAAAAGCCTCAGATCTTAATTCAAGAAAGTATTTTCTAAACACCCAAGGCCTGATATATTCCTTCTGCTTCGAGTACTAATTATGTAGTTCTTTTAAGACAAACTACTCAAGGGGCCAGAAAGACAGCTCTGCTGTTAAAGATAACTGGCAGGCTGGCGAGATAGCTCAGAGGGTAATGGCACTGACTGCTCTTACGAAGGTTGTGAGTTCAAATCCCACCAACCACATGGTGGCTCACAACCACCTATAATGAGACTGGCGCCCTCTTCTGGTGCATATATAATAATAAATAAATCTTTGGGCCAGAGCAAGCAGGGACTGAGTGAGTGGGGCTCCTTAATTCAATTTCCAACAGCCACATGAAGGCTCACAACCACCTGAACAGGTACAGTGTACTCACATACATACATACATACATACATACATACATACATACATACAAATAAATAAATAAATAAATAAAGATAACTGGTAGCTCTCACAGGAGACCTGAGTTTGGTTCCCAGCACCTATATGGCAGCTCCAGCTTCACAGGATCAAACATTCTCATCCGACCTTTTCATGCACTGGACACACATGGTGCACATATATACATGCAGGCAAGACACTTATGCACATAAAATAAATGTTAAAAAAAAAAAAAAATGAAGCCGGGCGTGGTGGCGCACACCTTTAGACCCAGCACTTGGGAGGCAGAGGCAGGCGGATTTCTGAGTTCCAGGCCAGCCTGGTCTACAAAGTGAGTTCCAGGACAGCCAGGGCTATACAGAGAAACCCTGTCTCAAAAAACAAAAACAAAAACAAAAACAAAAAGACATGTACTGGAAATGAGGAAAGCCTTGAGTTACCTCAAGGTATAGAATAATTCCCAATGAAACTATATTAAAGATGATAAGGCAAGTGCATAATTGCTGTATAAGGTAAAAAAAAAATCAGAACTATAACATGTATAAAATACAATGTGGGTCACTGAAGAAGTTAAGATCAAATCAACATTAGCAAGAAAAAAAAAGTCTGCGAGAGTAAGCCTGAGATGAGATTTGAGAAGGAAAACACGGGGGCTGGAGAAATGGCTCAGGGGTTAAGAGCACTGACTGCTCTTCCAAAGGTCCTGAGTTCAAATCCCAGCAACCACATAGTGGCTCACAACCATCCGTAATGAGATCTGACAGCCTCTTCTGGTGTGTCTGAAGACAGCTACAGTGTACTTAGATATAATAAATAAATAAATCTTAAAAAAAAAAAGAGAGAGAGAGAGAAGGAAAACACACAACATGAGGAGAGGATGGGTTCTCAGCAAACCAAGCCCAAAACAGTATTCTGACAGTGGTGAGCCACTGAAGGCTCAAGCAAGAACAGAAGAGATATAAAATTTTTAGAATGCTAGCTGGTAAAATATCTTTGAAAATAAGCTAGGCAGTATTGATGCACACCTTTAATCCCAGCACTTGGGAGGCAGAGGCACACAGTCTGTAATTCAAGGATAAATAAGATGGTCTCAAAAGAAAACAAGACAATCCAAAAAACAAAACAGAAAAAAAGAAAAAAATAAATAGCTAAAAAGAAAACTAATATAAAGCCAGGTGGTAGTGGTGCACGCCTTTAATCATAGAAGGCAGAGGCAGGCAAGTCTCCTCAGTTCCAGGACAGCCAGAGAAACCCTGTCTGAAGAGAAGAAGAGAAGGGGAGAGGGGAGAGGGGAGAGGGGAGAGGGGGAGGGGGGAGGAGAGGAGAGGAGGGGAGGAGAGGGGAGGGGAGGGGAGGGGAGGGGAGGGGAGGGGAGGGGAGGGGAGGGGAGGGGAGGGGAGGGGAGGAGAGGAGAGGGGAGGGGAGGGGAGGGGAGGGGAGGAGAGGAGAGGAGAGGAGAGGGAGAGGAGAGAAGGGAAGGGAAGAGAAGGTGGGAGTGAGGTGGGGAAAAAGAAAGTATGGAAGTCAGGTGTAGAAGCACACGCCTATTAATCCCCTTTAATCCAGAAAACTGATCTCTGACCCCCACATATGCATCACAAACAAAAGTGGAATTTTTTATAGCAAATAACTTATAACTCACAAAAATTATCAAAAAAAATCCAATCAATGGAATAGACAGAATTTTTTTTGATGAAAGTTAAATTGTTAATTGTCAAAAAAAGTCTTTACTATACACTGAAGTTATACACACATATGAACATGACAAAATGTAGCCAGGTATGGTAGTGCACGCCTGTAATTACAGCACCTAGAAGCTACAAGAGGATTTCAAGTTCCACACCAGCCTGAGCTATAAGAGCCTGACTCATAAGGACAAATGAGCCCGGCATGGGGGTACGCTTGTAATCCTAGCACTTGGAAAGCAGATGCAGGAGGGGATCTACTGGTTTGAAGCGAGGCTGGTATAACCTAACAAATTCCAGACCAGTCAGGAATGCATAGTGAGACATCTCTAAAAAAGGACAAATTAATTATTTAATTTTTCTACAACATGCCTGTACACTTCCTTTTACTCTAGGAAAAAGGAAAGAAGGTCATTAATTAGTGAAAATGAACAACTGCAATGTATAGAAACAGTAGAGAGCCCAGACATGGAGCCATGTAACAAAGGCCAGTAAGTCCCACTGATCAAATAAAGAAGAGCAGCAAGTTATGAGCTGAGGATACTTCCAAAAGGACTGAGGGCTAAAGGCCCAGTGGTGTATGTTTTTAATCCTAACACTCCAGAAGCAGAGGCAGGTGGATCTCTCTGAATACCAGGCCAATCTGGTGGTCAGCATAATGAGTTCCAGGTTAGCCAAGGATACATAGTGAGGCTGTCTCAAATAACAAAACTAAACAAAAACAAAAACCTGAAGAAAAAATGATTTATAACCTAAAAAGTTCTAAGTTATTAGTCAGAAGCCAATATTCATTGGTCAGTCTGTCTTAAGGACTTCTACTTCAGACCAAAGATGAGTTCATGAATACAAAGTACAATTTAGAAAACAAGTTTAGAAAATATTGATAAAAATCAATATTTCTAAAAGTATATTTTCCTTAATTCACCAAATAACTATACTTTGATACAAAAGTATTTATCTAAATATTTTCTATTTTTGAGCTATCATCATATACCAGAAACAAGGAATCTGAAGACTGCAAATAAAGCTGACAGCTTGGCTTCAAAGAATCATCAGCGTAGGGCTGGAGACACTGTTCTTGCAGAGGACCTGAGCTCAGTTCCCAGCACTAACACAATGGTTTACTTTCATCCATAAGACTAGTTCCAGGGCATCTAATGCCCATTTCTGGCCTCAATAGGCACCAGACACATACGTAATGCATATACATACATGAAGGCAAAACACTAATACACATAAAATAAATAAATCTAAAAAAATAATAAAAGCATCAAAGCAAGAAAACGGCCTTAACAAAATATAATTCCAAAGTAGGAATCATGTGTCCTGGATTTCTGAACTCCCTCACTTCGTCCAATGTACTACTACTGTGGAATTCTGTTTTACTGGCAAGTTTATACCTAAGACATAGTAGATAATCACACAGATAAGCAACTGGCAATTCCAACTTTATGCATTATCATACATCTTATATATTATCTGCCTACCCTCTTAACATGTATTCCTCATGGGAGTATTACTGTGTTCTTTTCGACTGTATCCCTACTGACTACGGTACTACTATAGGCACTCAGTAAATACTGGTTCCAGAGAGGAACTCTTTGAACAGCTCAAAGTCCAATTTAAACTTGTATGTAACATGTATAAAACTATCAGTCACTTCCCAACACATGAAACACAACAGATGGATGCTCACCCCTTAATAAAGGTACGTAAGCCATACAAAACATGACAAGAAAGGATGCCACAGGCTTAACTAGTGCTCATAAGAAACTTTGTGACACAAGATGAAAGGTACCACAGACACAGAAAACATTACAAAGGTGTGGCAATACGATACCTCAAAGACAAGAATCAGTTTGTGACCCTGATGTAATGAGGATTCCAGGGACCACTGACAATCTCCACTTACAAAGCAAAGCATGGAACAGACTCAAAGTATCAAATGCCCTGTAACAAAGAGAAACTGACATGATAAGTCCTGAGCATCCTCCCAGCATCCTTCCACACAGTACCACAGTGAAGTAAGTAGGCATCTTTCACTGAAACACACTTCTTTCCACACCATCTGCTTCCTGTCATTATTATAACTTACCTCCTGCCCTGTAGCTGCTTCCATATCTAGAAACAGATCAAGAAGAGACCGGACCAGACGAGCTGCTTTAGCTTTACTGATGGAATTCAAGAAAGGTCGTACATACTTCAGGAGTCCTCCAAGCTCTGTGTGGATGGCAATTCGGAAAATAAAATGTAAATTTTAATATTAGAAACGAAACCTTCATTTAAAAAGCTGGGCCTCAGGGAGCTGAATGTGCTTGCTGCTAAGTCTGATGGCCCACCTTAGACGCCTGGACCAAATTCCTGCCAACTGTGTTTTAAGCTCCACACAAGCACATGGCATACATTTACATACAATGCATACATACAAATACATACAAATAAATACATTAATAGATGTTTTTTAAAACTCCATTACCGGGCAGTGGAGTTTTAAAAAATACCTTTAAAAACCCCCATGCCTTTAATCCCAGCACTCGGGAGGCAGAGGCAGGCGGATTTCTGAGTTCCAGGCCAGCCTGGTCTACAAAGTTAGTTCCAGGACAGCCAGGGCTATACAGAGAAACCCTGTCTCAAAAAACAAACAAACAAACAAACAGGAAGGAAGGAAGGAAGGAAGGAAGGAAGGAAGGAAGACCCCATTAAACTCTATTTAAGAAAACTGAGCCACTATAATAAAAATCATACCTGGTTTCAGTCTAATGGAACACACTAGAAGTTTTAACAATTCCCAGCAAAGCCAGGTATGGTAGGTCACACCTGTAATCCTAGCAATTAAGCAGGAAGCAGAATTACTGTGACTCAGAGGCCAATTCCATGAGTTCTAAGTCTACAGTGTGAGATGCTGTCTTAATCTTTTTTAACTCACAGCAGGTAATAGAACACCAACAATGTTATCAGCTACCAAGGTTGTACTCCACTCCTGCTTATTCACTGGATCACTATGAAAACCTCCAGGGAAATGCCCATCTATACATTACTTATACATTTTAATGAAAGAAACGAAGCCAAGTACTTCTGTTATCAAGAATGGTTTTATAAAACTTGAACTCTGCAGTGCACCTGCCCAGCATGGATAAAATCACAACCAGCAAATATCAAGTCAATCTTCAAATCTATGCCTTAGCACTGTCCCTGAGACAGAGGCTTGCAAGCTCAGGTCTCTGAAGTGTCCCTGTGCAGTCTTTCAGCAGTAACACTTCTCTGGCACAGTGAGACCAGGATGACTTGGCCTTAATAAGTTTCATTATAGACTTTAAGGGAGTGACTTCAGTTGCAATACAGAGGTGCTAGTTGAACAAGAAAAATTAGACAATGCTTTGTTTTGTTTTCGAGACAGGATTTCACTATGTAGTCCTTGCTATCCTGGAACTCACTCTGTAGACCAGGCTGGCTTCAAACTCAAAGATTCACCTGTCTCTGCTTCCTAAATACTGGGATTAAAGATATTGCTGGGTGCTTTAATCCCAGCTCTGGGGGCGGGGGGGAGGGGGGGGGCCGCAGCAGAGGCGGAGGCCGATTTCTGAGTTCAAGGCCAGCCTGGTCTACAAAGTGAGTTCCAGGACAACCAGGGCTATAAAGAGAAACCCTGTCTCAAAAAACAAAACAAAACAAAAAGATATGTGCCACTACCACCCAGCAACAGTATTTTTAGGATTTATTTTTATTGTTTTTAATTACATGTGTGCACCTACAAATAAGAGCAAAATGTCCTTACAGGTCAAAGATCAAAGAACTCAAGATGCCCTTAGAGCTAAAGTTACAGATGGTTGTAAGCAACACACGAAGAGTGGCAGAAATCAAACTTGGGTCTTCTCAGACAATAAATAACAAGTGTTCTTTACTGAGCCATCTCTCCAACCCCAGACAATGTTTTAACTAAACAAGAAGTATTTTGGGAATGTAGGTTGAAGCAATCTTCGTGCCAAAGTCTCTTTAATATTCTCTAATTGTGGACTCATCCTCCTGAGAACTCTAATTCAGGGCAAGCAAACTTTGCCCTCCTGAAAACAGAAATCCGTGTCCTTGAAATCCTCATCTGCTGAAGTCAGAGGATGCATAGAACTATGTGAGGTCTACAAAGTGAGTTCCAGGATAGCCAGGGCTATAACGAGAAACCCTGTCTCAAAAAACAAAACTAAAAAAAAGATATGTGCCACTACCACCCAGCAACAATATTTTTAGGATTTATTTTTATTGTTTTTAATTACATGTGTGCACCTACAAATGTGTGCTAAAGGAGAGAATGGCAAGTTCATCCTTTCACTCCCCAGGACTGACTGGATTCCCAATGTCTAAGACTCCCTCCCATTTTGCATTCTCATGTATGCTCATATATTCACTATACGCGTGCTTTCAAGGTGCCTTCATGCCAGAAACCCAGTATCTTCCTAACCTCCATAAATTCTATATAGCTTTTAGAGGCTCAGCCAAGGAACCTTCCATATGTGGTTGCTGGGATTTGAACTCAGGACCTTCAGAAGAATAGTCAGTGCTCTTAATCACTGAGCCATCTCTCCAGCCCCCTATTCCAATCTTAATCAAATAATTTTTTTAAACAAATCTGTATCTTTTTTTAGCTATCTGTATCTTTCCACTGTCTTCAAATATTTTAAAGTAACCATCATTCACATTTCCTCAACCTGCCTGAACTCAAGGTTAAAGACACTGTTTCAATGTCCCTCCAGTGTCCCCATTTCCAGTGACTTATCCCTTCAGTTGCCCTCCTGAGTAAGTTATGTAGGTAAAAGAACTTCTGGGGCTGCCGAGCGTGGTGGCACACGCCTTTAATCCCAGCACTCGGGAGGCAGAGACAGGCGGATTTCTGAGTTCGAGGCCAGCCTGGTCTACAAAGTGAGTGCCAGGACAGCCAGGGCTACACAGAGAAACCCTGTCTCGAAAAAACAAAACAAAAAAAAAAAAAAAAAAAAGAACTTCTGGGGCTGGAGAGATGGCTCAGCAGTAAAGAGCACTGACTGCTCTTCTGAAGGTCCTGAGTTCAAATCCCAGCAACCACATGGTGGTTCACAACCATCTGTAATGAGATTGAATGCCCTCTTCTGGTGTGCCTGAAGACAGCTACAGTGTACTTATATATATAATAAATAAATAAATAAATATTATTTTAAAAAGAACTTCTGATATGCTTATGGTAACTACCGTATGGTAACTAGCTTGTGGTAACTGAAGAAAATGCTCAAAAAGGGCTCTGAGTAGGGCAGAGTTGGCTGCCACACTACTACTACAAAGCAGTCTTTTTTTTTTTTTTTTTTTAATTTATTTATTATTATATGTAAGTACACTGTAGATGTCTTCAGACACTCCAGAAGAGGGCGCCAGATCTTGTTACAGATGGTTGTGAGCCACCATGTGGTTGCTGGGATTTGAACTCTGGACCTTCGGAAGAGCAGTCGGGTGCTCTTACCCACTGAGCCATCTCACCAGCCCAAAGCAGTCTTTTTAAAAAGTGAAGGGTGCCGGGCGTGGTGGCGCACGCCTTTAATCCCAGCACTTGGGAGGCAGAGGCAGGCGGATTTCTGAGTTCGAGGCCAGCCTGGTCTACAAAGTGAGCTCCAGGACAGCCAGAGCTATAAAGAGAAACCCTGTCTCAAAAAACAAAAAAAAAAAAAAAAAAAAAGTGAAGGGAAATGTTTTTTGAGAAAAGGTATCACTGTGCAGCACAAGCTAGTATCAAACTCACAAAACTGCTGCCTCCAACTTTTTTTTTTTTTTTTTTTTTTTTTGGTTTTTCAGGACAGGGTTTCTCTGTGTAGCCCTGGCTGTCCTGGAACTCACTCTACAGACCAGGCCAGCCACGACTCAGAAATCCGCCTGCCTCTGCCTCCCGAGTGCTGGGTCTAAAGGCCACCACGCCTGGCTTTGAGATACTTTTTGAAAGAGAAAAAGATGTAGAATTATGTACCTTTGTAATACTCTATGAAAAAAATACCTTAATAGACTCAGTGTGAGCCAATAATGCCATCTTGCTGCTAGGTTATAGAGAGATACTCCTATAATCCCAGCAGGTAAGAGTTGGAGGCAGCCGGGCGTGGTGGCACACGCCTTTAATCCCAGCACTCGGGAGGCAGGAGCAGGAGGATTTCTGAATTCGAGGCCAGCCTGGTCTACAAAGTGAGTGCCAGGACAGCCAGGACTATACAGAGAAACCCTATATCAAAAAAAAAAAAAAAAAAAGTATCTCAAAAAAAAAATATATATATACTTTTTTTCCTTACTTTCATAACTGAACCAATCTTCCTAGGTTTGGCAGTAACTGTGACTCCTAAACCTACTCTGTATTTGATTAAACAACCACAAAAACCTTCTGCTATGGTTTTAACCACAGGGACCAGATATTGATCAAAAATAAATAAATCGGGCTGGCGAGATGGCTCAGCGGGTAAGAGCACTGACTGCTCTTCTGAAGGTCCTGAGTTCAAATCCCAGCAACCACATGGTGGCTCACAGCCATCCGTAATGAGATCTGATCACCTTTTCTGGTGTGTCTGAAGATAGCTACAGTGTACTTACATCTAATAAATAAATAAATCTTTTTAAAAATAAATAAATAAATAAATAAATCAGGGGCGAATCAATATGATTTCTCAAGCATGGAAACAATTATTAACATATATATTTTGATAATCAGTCTACTGTAAATTTGTAACCTGTATCAATTATTTAATATTCTAGCAAATGATAAAATATCCTACTCACAGCAAATGTATATTCTATCTCATTCTTCTACTCTAAAGTTGGCAAACTTCTGTGAAAAGCCAGATAGTAAATATTTTTGGCTTTGCAAGGTTACATGGTCTTAGATGGTAGCAACTTTCAAATGACTCCACTGCAGTACAGTCATTAACACAGAAACGGTTGTGACCATGTTTACTTAAACTTTGTTTGCAAAGGTAAATGGCATGTCCCCTGCAAATTTACTTGTTTTGAATATGAGATTGAAATACTCTGTTCACAATAACACAGTTTTAATTAAAATCTCCTAGTTAATCACCTATCCCAAGTCATTAATGATTTCAGTTTGTAGTGTTTTGTTTGGTTGGTTGGTTGATTGGTTGGTTTGGTTTGTGCTTTGAGACAGGGTTTCTCTGTGTAGCCCTGGCTGCACTGGAACTCACTCTGTAGACCAGGCTGTCCTGGCACTCAAGAGTTCCTGCCTCTGCCTCCTGAGTGCTAGAATTAAAGGCATGAGCCACCACTGCCCAGGCTAATTTGTAGTTTCTTGCTCGATCTTTCTCTTAGTACCTTTCTAAAAGGTGGAATAACATTCGCTAGCTCAGTGTTCATATACCTCACCCTCCATGACCTCCCTGATAAAAGTGGTTCTGCACTCACATCTGCTAGTACTCCTTTGATGCCAACTGACAAGACTGTCAGAGCCAAGAGGAAAACAATTAGAAGGACCGTGTTCTCTTTCTTCTCTCACCTACCTTGTCTTTAATTCTCTTTCTGATGTTATTTCTATCTTTTCTGTTTGAAAATCATTTTCCTTCCTAGAAAAGGCAGAAGTAAAACATGAACTAAGTATTCTGCCTTTGTCTCTAGCATCTGCTATTATTTTCTAACTACTATTACTCTCACCTTAACAGGAGCAAATGATCTGATCTTCTTTTAAATCTCCTTTCCTATTTTAGTCTATTAGTATTGAGTGTTCATTCTTAGGTATACTGTTTCTTTCCATGTTTGTATATTTCTTTAATTTCTGAGAACCATATTCCTAATTTCATTGGAATTATCTACAATTAATGATCAGAATCTCCTTCTTAGAATCTAACTAACTCAGCAGATTCTTTTTTCAAGTCTTAGGAGAAGATTTCCACAGATCCTGAGCTCAGGCATCTTGTCTTCTAATACTCAGAACTACTTTCAATCGTTACTATACATCATATCTTATCCCATCCATTAACCTCCAAGTAATATCCTCACCAGTGATCCTATCCTAACTCTGTAGGCAGGGTACTTAGCACAGTGCTAGATAACTATGAAATGCACAATAACACAAAATTGAAGACTAAGGGAATAGACATGTTTTTCAAAGCTAAAAGTCAGCAGATCTATCAAATAATGATTGCATAGATAGGTAAACACAACAGGCTCCAAGTCTTCCTGCAGATTTCTATTCTGTGAATACCGACCTGTAAGAATCAAGCTGTCTTAGGCTGGAAGAGTTTTTGCAAACTATTATATTGCACCTATTAAATTCCAGCAAATGGCCAGGTGTGGTACCACACACCTTTATGGGAGGCAAACAGACAGATCTCTGCATGTTTGAGGCTAGCCTGTACCACATAGTAAGTTTCAGGACATCAAGAGCTACACAGACACTATCTCAAAGGGAAAAAATATCCAATGAATGAAACAGTATACTCCCTAACTAATCACATATTAGAGAGGCAAAAATGAAGGAGAAAGGCATGAAGTGAGATTTCAGTACCTCACTGAGAAACAGTACTGAAACACTCACTATACACATTAGGCAAAATGTTGTTTTTGTTGTTTTCTTGAGACAGGTTCTCACTATATAACCCTGACTATCCTAGAATACACTACATAAACCAGGCTGCCTCTGCCTTCTGAATAACAGGTATGTACCACCCACATCTTTACTTAACTTCCTACTAATTGAGGCAGCAATTAAAGAGATAAATGATTATTAGGTACAAAAGATCTTAGTTTACAAGTCTAAGATTTTTTTTTAAAAGATTGATTTATTTCTTTTATGTATGTGAGTACACTGTCAATGTCTTAAGAGACACCAGAAGAGGGCATCAAATCCCATTACAGATGGTTGTGAGCCACCATGTGGTTGCTGGGATTGAACTCAAGACCTCTGGAAAAGCAGTCAATGCTCTTAACCGCTGAGCTACCTCTCCAACCAGGTTTAAGAACTTTTGTTTTACTATCTCCACCATTCTCTTGGCTTACTACATAAACTAAAAGAAAGAGACTCATGAGGGAACTTACCAGAACTCACTTCATTCTAATCAAACTTCAACTTCTTTTAACATTCATTTATGCTCTGTGCATGAATGCATATCTGTGTACCATGTGCATGCCTGATACTCTTGGGAGACCAGAAAAGGACATCAGATCCCGAGTTACCGATAGTTGTCAGCCACCATGTGGGTGCTGGGAACCAAATCCTGGATCCTCTACAAGAGCAAGAAGTGCTCATAGCCCTGGAGCTCTCTCCAGCCCCTCTCAATTCATCTTAAAGTCACACAAATTACCCACTTTAAGTTTAAACAAGCTTATGATATTATCACTTTATTGGTCATCATCCATCTATGTCTCAAACCCAACCAGCCAATGTCAATTACCACTTGGATGTCTGTACAACAATATGCAAAACTCCCAGGTACCAAAGAAGTAGCCTTAGGAAGGCACTATTATTTAATGTCTTATTCATTCTACATCAGAAAAAATGTGAGTCACTTGGGATAAAAAAATCTGCAACCATTTTTCAAGTGAAGGGCCTAAAGTCACTCTCTTTAAATATGCCAAAGCCAGTCAATGAAGTTGCTGAAGACTGCTGCTGCAGACATGTAAGGAAATACAGTGAGAACTCAAAAACAAGGAACAAATCACAGATCACCATATCCCAACAAAAACAGGACTTTCCCTCAACTATAAAATAAAATTCTACACTTTTCTGCTTCAAAGTTGAAGATCAACAAGTTGTCAGGAAAATAAAGCTGAATTCCACACAAATGAATTGGGTGTTAAATATAGTCTTGTGTTCTGAAAGACACTCCATCTGGTGTTGCAGACAACAGCATTATAGGTATAATTCATTTGTAAGACTTACCAGCAGCTTGTCCAGTCTTCGCCAGGAGAGAACCCAGTTCAAGGATGCTCTGCTCTTTGACCTGGACTGCCTCCTCATCATTTTCTTGAATGTCACGTTTCACTAAGAAAAGAAAATGAACTCTTAAAATTATGACTAAAAAAATGAAGCAAGGGAAAAGCCACCCTTTTAAGACCATTATGAACTCTAGCCTATTTCCAAATGAAACCAGCAAATAAGGACTTAAAAAAAAAACTTTAAAGTAGAATGACCAAATATCTATAGAATATACCTCATATTAATAGTTTAAAAAATAGATTTTTCACTTTAAGTAGGCCTTAACATGCCTATGTATTTTCATATCACAAACTAAAACCAAATTATAAAGTTATTGATAACTATAAAGCAAGTCTTTCAACAAACTTTAGGTCTATAGAAAGCTTTAGCTGAAGGACATATCAAGAACAAACAATTCTATAACTCCATCCTAGAGAAATTCCTATCAAAGCTTCAGTGTGATACGAACAGTTACACACTTAGGACAGACTGCTGCCTCATGATGGATTCAGGTCCTGTTAAAGTAACTTTTTTTCTGTCCCACTTTCAACTGTTAATAATTATTCAACTGCTTGACCCTCTAACAGCTTTTCCCAAGTTTGCTGTGCTTATTTTGGTGACCATGACTAGTTAACAATGCTCTAAAAAAGCATCATGACTTGACAAAACCCAAGATTTTGATACTCATGATGGAGTCCGGAAAAAGTAATGCTGTCACCCACCATGACTCAAGCTTACTCTAACAGGGGAGCTGGCAGGGGACTCTTAGTATAATGAGCAACCACTCCTTTTTTTTTCCTTTTTCTTCTTATAGTATCTGTATTTTACTTTTCTTTAGAGGGTCTCTTTTTCCCTTATTTGTTTGGTAGTTTCATTTGGAAAATAGGCTAAAGTTCATAAAGGGTCTGATAAAGGTGAAATACTCTAATGGCAATGTTTATCAGTAATTTCTACTTTCTAAAGGCAAACAAATCAGGCACTAAGCACAAAAAAACTTTTATGCTCTGCAGATTAGTTCTAAATATTAAAGTGTGATCACAGAAAAATGTCTTTGTAAAAACCGGATGGCTATGACACTCTGTTCTAAAACGGGCATGATCAGAACTTCGAAATGAAACTCTTCATGATTCCTTCCTAATGCACTGTGCTCTCTCGTCTCCTCTCCTTTCTAGTATTCCCAAAGTCAAGAACTTCAAGCTGTTGACAGTGTCCTTTCTTGGTACAAGTCTTGAGTACAGAAATTCAAGACTCAGTTAACTCAGTTAAGTCAACATAAGCATCAACATCCTGGCAGTCCCTCATATACCTGCATTCACGAACAACTTGTTGATCCAATCCGAGTCTCCCAGGCTACATTTAAAAGATCACATTACCACAGGAGGAAGCTCATTCTCTAACTGAACCCTTAAGGAGTGAATATTAAAAGGCCTTCTCTGCCATCAACCACTTATTTCTGTTTACACCTGAATCTCAGTAGAAAGCGACCGGCTGGAGGTTCCTACTTCAACTTTCCTGTTGCCCTCTGGTTTAAGACAATCACACTATGGTGTTAACATTTTTCTTTTTCTCCAGCAATGTGCGGCCCGCCGGTTCCAAAAAGTTCCCTGAACAACAGCCTCTCAGAACTCTCAGAACTAAACTTCAACCCCTACTGGGAAAAATGAGTCACCTCCTCTGTCCCGGCGGTCCCACTCGGACGACACTTCAGCTCACAAGCTACACCGGTCAGAGGACCGTCTCGGCCACCTCTACCAAATACCAATCTTAAGCGTGTGGCACCCCTCAACTTCCCACACCCAGAAAGTGGCCCTCTGCAGCCGGCGTCTGCGGCTGAGGGCTGGCTGTAAGCGACAGCTCCCAGCGTCCCGGAAGAAAACTCCAAGAGAAGCGCTCGCGCTCCCACCCGGAGCAACCTGTGCTGATAACAACGGCGGGAAATGTCAGTCGTGCGCGGCAGTCGCCCGGACCTCTCAACAACACACTCTCCGACCGGTCTGTCCCCGGCGGCCACTCTCAGCCCCCGGCCAGCTCGCGCGGGCCACAATCGGGGACCCTTCAGGGGTAGCGAACCTGGCCCGGCCCGCTCGCCACGCTGCGCTGCGCTGCGCTGCGCCCACCGTGAGTCAGCAGGCAGCAGGTGGACCGGCGGGCTGCCTCGGGGCTTCCCGCCCGATTGGAAGCCATGGGGCTCCCGGGGTCCCCGAGCGGCCTGCGCCCCCAGCCCGGCCCCCCTCACACACAGTGAGTCAGCAGCACCATAGCCGGCTAGCCCGGCCCCTCTCCGCCGCCTCCGACCCACACAGGCCGCGCCGGGACGGCGGAGCCGCAGGGACGGCGCCAGGCCCTTTACCGATGGAGTGGAGGATGTCGATGGAGGCCTCCCGGTCGGTGCTGAGTAGAGACTGGGCTCTCTGGAACTCCACCACCGCTGCGGCCGCCATCTTACCGCTCTCACACCGTCCCCGGCCGCGGCCGCCGACGCCGGAAACACACACCCGGAAGACCCGCCCTCGGGTTCCTACCGGAACACCCCGCCTCCCTTCCCCGAGCACCCCGGGAGTTGTAGTCTCTCTGCCCCGTGGGTGGCCCAGGAGCGTCCCGCAAGCGACAAACGAGCTCCCCCATCGCCATCTCGCGGCCATCTGAAGAGACAAACCGAAGTTAATCCCCACCACTCCAAAAGAGGCTGAGTATTCAAGGAAAGCTGCTTGGCTGTTTGTATAATATCCCCGAGTAATCAGTCACTCATAGCGATAGATGATCTTTCAAAGTGCCTATTGTATGGCAGGAATAGCACCGTTCAGATTCATTCAGATGTTTTGCAGGGAGGACACATACACACACTCCCTTCCAGGACAAAAGAAATCACCAATGTAAAAGAACACTGTTTTTCACAAATAGCCATTCCATCATCGGACAGAGCTTCACATTATGAATTAAAAGTCATCTCTGACCCAATCATTCAATCTAAATAGTTCTTGAGATTCACATTTGACTCATACCAGCTTCCCAGCTCAACAATAGAACAAAATTTTCCTCCCCTATCTCCAATTCCTTCAACTATAATCGGATATCTGTGAAGATATCAAGGGAAAAGGGAAAAAAGCATGTTTCTTATGACCACTAAGGAGCAACCTAAAGATGTTGCCAAACCTATACAGAGGGAGACCTTCTAAGTTTATGACAATCTGGAAATTAAATAACTGTGCTGTACAAAAAACTAAGTAGAACCAACATTATACTCCTCTACGACTGGATTAATCCATCTCTATACCTGTCTCCTTTCATCTGTCCAACAATAGTCAACAATAGTCTGTGAAAAAATATTTAATACCTAAGGAAACTGAAGTGAATAAATTGACTGACAGAACTGAGACCTGGTAGGAAAGATATTCCCACCCTTTGCCTTTTCTAATGAAATCTGGGTAATATCCCATCATGCTGGTAACAAAAATCCTGACTTTGTTGTGTCACGTGAACTAGCTTCCAAATTCTCCCAACTCTGAAATTCCATGAACTTCGGTGTAATACTGTGATCATTCTCTCCCCCCACCCCACCCCCAATAAGTCATTCCTTCTTTCTCAATCTGAATTCATTTGTTGTAGTTTTTAAGTTGTTTTTTTTTTTTTTTTTTTTTTTTTTTTGGTTTTTCGAGACAGGGTTTCTCTGTGTAGTCCTGGCTGTCCTGGCACTCACTTTGTAGACCAGGCTGGCCTCAAACTCAGAAATCCGCCTGCCTCTGCCTCCCGAGTGCTGGGATTAAAGGCGTGCGCCACCACGCCCGGCATCGTATTTTATTTTTAAATTGGTTTTTCTTTTTTTTTTTTGTTTTTTGTTTTTTTTTCGAGACAGGGTTTCTCTGTGTAGCCCTGGCTGTCCTGGAACTCACTTTGTAGACCAGGCTGGCCTCGAACTCAGAAATCCGCCTGCCTCTGCCTCCCGAGTGCTGGGATTAAAGGCATGCGCCACCACTCCCGGCTAAATTGGTTTTTCAAGACAAGGTTCCTCTGTGTAGCCCTGGCTGTCCTGAAATTAGATGTGTAGACCAGGCTGGTCTTGATATCAGAGATCTGTGCCCTCTTCCCTTCTCCTCTCCCAAGTGCTAGAATTTAAGGCACTTCCAGCTTCTGTATCTTTTCTTTCTTCCTTTCCTTCTTTCTTTCTTTTTGTTGTTGTTTTGTTTTGTTCGAGACAGGGTTTCTCTGTATAGCCCTGGCTATCCTGGAACTCACTTTGTAGACCAGGCTGACCTAGAACTCAGAAATCTGCCTGCCTCTGCCTCCAGAGTGCTGGGATTAAAGGCGCCTCTGCCTCCCGAGTGCTGGGATTAAAGGTGAGCACCAGCATGCCTGGCTCTGTATCTTTTATTTTCTTTTTTTTTTTTTATTTTTTTTTGTTTTTTCGAGACAGGGTTTCTCTGTGTAGCTCTGGCTGTCCTGGAACTCACTCTGTAGGCCAGATGACCTCGAACTCAGAAATCCGCCTGCCTCTGCCTCCCAAGTGCTGGGATTAAAGGCGTGCCCCACCTCACCCAGCCTCTGTATCTTTTCTTAACCAATTCAATTGTATAGTCATCCTGAATGTACAATTTAAGAACAACAGGCTTTGGAAATGCTACATTTGTTCCAAACTCTAGGCAGGGTACTAGTAGATGGTAACTTCTGTAGACTCTACTCACTTTGATCTTTAGCGTGCCTATCTGAATAACAGGAATAAGAAGGGCTGGAGAGATGGCTCAGCGGTTAAGAGCACTGACTGCTCTTCCTAAGATCCTATGTTCAATTCCCAACAACCACATGGTGGCTCACAACCATCTGTAATAGGTTCTGATGCCCTCTTCTGGTATGTCTAAAAAAACGCCAGGCAGTGGTGGCGCACACCTTTAATCCCAACACTTGGGAGGCAGAGGCAGGCAGATTTCTGAGTTCAAGGCCAGCCTGGTCTACAGAGTGAGTTCCAGGACAGCCAGGGCTATACAGAGAAACCCTGTCTCGAAAAACCAAAAAAAAAAATAAACAAAAAAAAAAAACAAAGAGAGTATGAGATAACCTGGGGATTCAGTGGTAAATGGCTTCTTTCTACATAGCATCGTCCCTACATAATAATACTAAGGAGTAATGTTTATCACAAGAATGACACACTGCTAGCTAGTGGTCATCCTGTGTTGGCTACATTGAGAGCCATGTCTCTAAACTGCAGTGGACTTATTAACATACCAATATTTGCCGGGCGTGGTGGCTCACGACTTTAATCCCAACACTTGGGAGGCAGAGGCAGACGGATTTCTGAGTTCGAGGTCAGCCTGGTCTACAAAGTGAGTTCCAGGACAGTCGAGAAAAAAACACAGTGAAAGGAAATAAAACTTGAGACCTGTGATTCATGTAATGTATGTCAAATAGCCCAAAGAGTTGTTTGTGAGATTTAAAACCTGGGGCTGAGAACATAACAAAACAGGCCAGAACATGCCTGGGCAGGCCCGTCGTTACATGTCCTGACTGGCCTAGTGCCTCCCTATCTCCCACCCTTCTGACAGTCTGTTGATGTTTAAAGGGTCCAATCATGTGAAACCGCGCCAATTCCTCCCCTGGCCCCACCCCTTTTATATAAAAGTCCCTAGCTTCCAAGCCTCGGCGTCGAATCCACTGTCTCCTTCGTGAGATACATTTCGACCTGGAGTTCCACCATTATGGCTCCTCCATGTGGTCAACACCTCTGTCTCCTGCGGGAGATATGTGTCGGCCCGGAGCTCCATCATTAAACTACCTCATGCTTTTACATCAAGGTGGCTGTCTGTTCGTGATTCTTGGGTGCGCACCGGACCAGGAATTGTGTGGGGGTTTCCCCACTAAGTTCTTTCAATAGCAATATTCAGGAGTGTTAAGATGTAAAAACAAAAACAAACAAATTAAAAAAAAACAAAAAAAAAAAAACCCAAACCTCATACCCACCTTCTTACAGTTGTCCTTTGTTGGTTGTAATTTCAGACGCTTCGTACCCTTTCTATGTGGTGTGTTTAGTTCAGCGCTTGCGAACCTCTGGTTAGGATCTCCTGGTGCTCCCTGAACGGATCTCCCACTATGCCACAGGGTACCTCGAACTCTGTACCGCACATCTCAGCACTCAGCAGTCTCCTGCTGCCGGCTCTGCTCAGTTCTCGTTTTTTATCTTTTCTTTTCTCTTCTTCCCTACTCCCCATCACTCTCACTTTTTCCGTTTATAACCCTTGTTTTTCAACTCAGAGAACAGCACACAGAGATGCTTTCTGAATCATTCCTTTAAAAGTGATGTCTTATGCCTGCAGTTCAGTAGGCAGCCCATCATTCTCTTCCTTCCCCTAGAGGGCGCCTTTAATGCCTGACAGTCGGCATTCCTACTCCTACTCATGGACTTAAACACGGCAACCATATTAGAGCCTGACAATGGTGGAGCACACGCCCTTAATCCCAGCACTAGAGTGCTGAAGAGATGGCCCAGCGGTTAAGAGCACTGACTGCTGAGATGGTCCTGAGTTCAACTATCAGCAACCACATGGTGGCTCACAACCATCTGTAATGGATCTAATGCCCTCTTCTGGTGTGTCTGAGGACTGTAACAGTGTACTCACATATAAAATAATCCCAGCACTAGGGTGGCAGAGACAGATAGCTCTTTGTGAATTTAAGCTCCTCCTTGTCTACACAGGGTGTTCCAGGCTACACTGTGAGACCCTGCTAAAAGAGAGAGAGAGAGAGAGAGGAGGGAAGGGAGGAAGGAAGGGAGGATGTGTGTGGGATGTGCTCCTGAGTGCAGGTAGTAATGGAGCTCAGGAAAGCGGCGAGCCTAGAACCTCTGGAGTTGGAGTTACAGTGGTCATGAGCCACAAACCTGGGAGCTAGAACGAACCAAGAACCAAACTCAGGTCATCTGAAGGAGCACTTCACATTCTTTTTTTTTTTTTTTTTTTTTAGGTTTTTTGAGACAGGGTTTCTCTGTATAGCCCTGGCTGTCCTGGCACTCACTTTGTAGACCAGGCTGGCCTCGAACTCAGAAATCCGCCTGCCTCTGCCTCCCGAGTGCTGGGATTAAAGGCGTGCGCCACCACGCCCAGCTGCACTTCACATTCTTAACTATGGCACCAGCTCCCCAAATATCTTCTAACTCTTCCTGTGACATCAGGGAAAGAAGTTCCCTGTGTAGATAATGTCTACAGTGGCTTCCTCACCACAACTACCTCTAACATGTTCTTATCTTTAAATATATAAATATATGCATGAACAGGCTTTGGGTTCCTAATACTTGTTTTTATTCGGGGTCTGTACAACAGCTGTTTGGACTATTACTGGTTCTCCATTGAAGGTATAATGGAAGATACAAAATTACATCTCAGCTTGACTTTACTTGAATAACAAAGCATATGGTGTGTACACTGGATACAATCAGAATGATGGAAGATGTAAGCAAAGGATTGGCTCAGAAAAACCCCAATCTCAGCATCACCATGGAAACAACCATCTGTCTCCCGTTACCTTTTTTTATCCCAAAATAATCTCTCTCTCTCTCTCTCTCTCTCTCTCTCTCTCTCTCTCTCTCTCTCTCTCTCTCTCCTCTCTTTGGTTTTTCGAGACAGGGTTTCTCTGTGTAGCTCTGGCTGTTCTGGTGTCCTGGAACTCACTTTGTAGACCAGGCTGGCCTCGAACTCAGAAATCGGTCTGCCTCTGCCTCCCGAGTGTTGGGATTAGAGGCATGCACCACCACGCCTGGCAAATATCTCTTATCAAAAGTTAAGCAAGTCTTTTGTATCCGGCCCATACAGATGCTTTTACAAGTAAGAATGGAACTTAAACTTAAATAAATACAGACCTCAGTGTTTCACTTTGCTACCAGCTAATAGAGCACCTGGCGATGTTCATGAGATGAAGGTAAAATTGTTTTCAAAAATATGGAGCTGCAGCTTTATCTCAGTAGTAGAGCATGTTTAACATTTGGAAGGCTCTGGAGTCAAGCCTAGTACCCCCCCCCCCACATACAGAAAAAGAATAGCAACCAAAGCCTACTTCAATTATTACTATAAGAGGGCTCCAGACCTTAGCACAACTGACTCCATGGTGGAAGTACCATTCAGGTCTTAAAACTCACCTCATAGACAGCACCACCTGCCAAAATGGCCCTAATCCATCAAAGTTTCTAATTTTAGAGAAATCTCTAAATGTACTAACGTTTTTTTTGGCTTCTGCAGTTTGGCTTCTGGCTAATTGTTCATGTTAACTGAAGTATGTCAACTCAAGACATGGGGTTTTTGGGTGTGTGTGTGTGTTTGCGTGCACGCACCCTTAAAAGTTCATTCTGAGGAAGACTAAGGGCTAAACTTGGATACCAAATACCCATGTAGTTGTTGGCAGGCTAATAAAGACGTTCTATGGGCTGAAAGCCACATCTCAGCAGTGTTCTCTGGTGAATACCCCACAGCAAACAAATCTGTACTTAAAATGACCTCTCTTTGGGCTAGAGAGATGAATCAGTGGTTAAGAGCACTGACTGCCCTTCCAAAGGTTCTGAGTTCAATTCCAAACAACCACATGGTGGCTCACAACTATCTGTAATGGGGTCTGATGCCCTCTTCTGGTGTGTCTGAAGACAGCTACAATGTACTCATATAAATAAATCTTTTTTTAAAACAATACCTCTCAGCCCGGCGTGGTGGCACAGGCCTTTAATGCCAGCACTCAGGAGGCAGAGGCAGGCGGATTTCTGAGTTTGAGACAAGCCTGGTCTACAGATTGAGTTCCAGGACAGCCAGGGCTACACAGAGAATCAATCAATCTCAATCTCTCTCTCTCTCTCTCTCTCTCTCTCTCTCTCTCTCTCTCTCTCTCTCTCGTTTCCAGGTAGGCCACAAATTCCCTGCATAAGGAGAGATGACTTGAAAATTCTGACTTTTCTCCTGCTCCCTCTTAAATGCTGGAGTTACAGGTGAACAGGTGGTGCCGAGCATCAGCCCCAGGGCTCTATGGGTTCTACTATCAGAACCATAGCCCCAGCTCTCAGCGTTGTCTGAGAAGCCCACACTCCAACCACGTTTCCTCCAAACTCCTTTGAAAAAAATTAAGACGGTAATTTTTTTATTACTTCTGCATACTTTAATAATACCAATTTTATTATGATAAAATCCACATAGCATGAAATCTGCTCTTGGGTTTTTGTTCAATGCTTGGTTTTTTTTTGGGGGGGTTGGGTTTTTTTTGTTTTTTTTTTTGTTTTGTTTTGTTTTGTTTTGTTTGTCTTTTTGAGACAAGGTCTCTCTGTATAGCCCTGGCTGTCCTGGAACTCACTCTGTAGACTAGGCTGACCTCAAACTCAGAAATCTGCCTGCCTCTGCCTCCCGAGTGCTGGGATCAAGGCATGCGCCACCATGGCCACTAATGCTTGGGGTTTTTTTTGTTTGTTTGTTTTCTTTTGTTTTTCAAGACAGGGTTTTTCTGTGTGTCCTTGGCAGTCTTGGAACTCATTTTGTAGACGAGACTGGCCTTGAACTCAAAAATCCACCCACTTCTGCCTCTGGAGCACTGGAATTAAAGACATGTACCACCACTGCCCAAGGCTACTTTTTTTTTTTTTTATATACCTCCTGGCTTCCAATTGTCCTTTATATTACAGAGCGTGTCTTCTAGAAAGCAAAATCAAATTGACAAATAGTGCACCTTCTCAATGCACCTGTAAGATAGGGTGAAGAAGAAGAGTTTTCATTTCTGGATAAAGCTGAACATAGCCCTAGGCTGCAGATTCTTGTTTAAGATTTATTTATTTCACTGGTATGGGTATTCTGCCTGCATGCATATACGTGTGCACCATATTCATGCTTGCTGCCACAAATCCCCTGGGACTGGAGTTACAATTGTAAGCCATTATGTCATCCAATTGGAAAATCCAATACTTCTAACCACTGAGCCATTTCTCCAGCCCATCCTGAGATGTTCTTCACCAAAATATCTTAAAAAGAGTCTGTGAGCCACAGACTTTCTAAACTTGTTGGCTGTCTCTAGTTATTGATAATATTTTGTAACCAAAATTGACCTGAGGTGTGGCCAGAATAGAATCTTCTTACAACAAGTCTGTCCTTTCAGCACCTTGAAAACATTGTAAAATTGCACATTATTATTTTGTCTTTAAAGATAAAAACAAGGGCCAGGTAGTGGTGGCACATGCCTTTATCCCAGCACTTGGGAGGCAGAGGCAGGCAGATTTCTGAGTTCCAGGACAGCCAGGGCTACACAGAGAAACCCTGTATGGAAAAAAAAATGATAGAAACATAATGGAACTATAGGTGGAACAACATTATGAACTAACCAGTACTGTGGAGAGCCGTGCCACGAGCAATTGCTGTGGAGAGTCGTGTGTGCCGTGAGCAATCGCCATTATAAGATGGCGCTGGGGGCTGATGAGATGGCTCAGTGGGTAAGAGCACCCGACTGCTCTTCCGAAGGTCCGAGGTTCAAATCCCAGCAACCACATGGTGGCTCACAACCATCTGTAACGAGATCTGGCGCCCTCTTCTGGAGTGTCTGAAGACAGCTGTAGTGTACTTACATATAATAATAAAAAAATAAATCTTTAAAAAAAAAAAAAAAAGATGGCGCTGGCCTCTGCTGTGCCTAACTAGTAAACAAGCCTTGTACGCAGGTGTGAGAGTGAACTCACTCCTAGTCACTGCCCATTCTCCGGGCGTAGTAATGGGGTGATGGGCGAGCAACGAATCAGGAGCTGTCACGCCACATCAGGTGCTGAAACCTCACACTGCGGGCTATATAAGCAGCGCCATATTCTGGGTTCGGGGTCTTCCTGAGAAGTAAGCAATAAAGCTTTGACGCAGAAGATTCCGGTTGTCCCGAGTGTGTTCTTGCCGGCGGGGACAAAAGCTCGGGATACAGTACCCCGGAGCTCTTGACTCTAGCTGCATATGTATCAAAAAGATGGCCTAGTCGGCCATCACTGGAAAGAGAGGCCCATTGGACTTGCAAACTTTATATGCCCCAGTACAGGGGAACGCCAGGGCCAAAAAGTGGGAGTGGGTGGGTAGGGGAGTGGGGGGGAGGGTATGGGGGACTTTTGGGATAGCATTGGAAATGTAAATGAGGAAAACACCTAATTAAAAAAAATATATATATATATAAGAAATAATGGAAAAGAACTACCCTTCTTTACTGAAAGAAGTCCTGTTGACATAAGATATTTTGTATTTTGTTTTGAGAGAAAATAGACTACAACGTGCCATTCTCTGTGCTAACAAGAAAAAAAGCACCCACAAGTCAGCAAGCTTAAGAGCTTTGCCTAAGGGAAAGGATTCAAGTTAAATATGAAATGCTTTGACTTCTACTATGTTACTGACCTCCTGTTATCTTCTAGACAGAGATATCTTCTTGAAATATCATTTTTGTTTGTTTTTTTGTTTTTCTTTTTTTTTTTTTTTTTTTGGTTTTTCGAGACAGGGTTTCTCTGTGTAGACCTGGCTGTCCTGGCACTCACTTTGTAGACCAGGCTGGCCTCGAACTCAGAAATCCGCCTGCCTCTGCCTCCCGAGTGCTGGGATTAAAGGCGTGCGCCACCACGCCCGGCTGTGACATTTTTTTTAAAGTTAAAAAAACGATATTTCGCCGGGCAGTGGTGGCGCACGCCTTTAATCCCAGCACTTGGGAGGCAGAGGCAGGTGGATTTCTGAGTTCGAGGCCAGCCTGGTCTACAAAGTGAGTGCCAGGACAGCCAGGGCTACACAGAGAAACCCTGTCTCGAAAAACCAAAAAAAAAAAAAAAAAAAAAAAATGTCTTTATCAAGGAACTGGGGAGGTGGCTCTGTGGTTAAGAGCACTGGCTGCTCTTCCAGAGGAACAAGGTTCAGTCCCCAGCACCCACATGGTGGCTCATGTCCATCTGTAATTCCAATTCCAAAGGATCTGAAAACCTCTTCTGATCTTTGGGAGCACTGCACATATGTGGTACTAGGCATTCATGCAGGCAAAACACCCAAACACACACAAAATAAAGACTGGTAAAACCACCACCAACAAAGGAGTACAATGGAGCTGAAAAATAAAAACCAAACATTTGACTAGAGAGGTGGCTCAGTGGTTAAGACTGCTCTTCTGAAGGTCCTGAGTTCAAATCCCAGCAAATACATGGTGGCTCACAACCATCCATAATGAGATCTGATGCCCTCTTCTGGTGTGTCTGCAGAGAGTGACAGTGTATGCACATAAATACATCTTTTTTAAAAATCAAACATTTAAGCCGGGCGTGGTGGCGCACGCCTTTAATCCCAGCACTCGGGAGGCAGAGGCAGGCGGATTTCTGAGTTCGAGGCCAGCCTGGTCTACAAAGTGAGCTCCAGGACAGCCAGGGCTATACAGAGAAACCCTGTCTCATAAAACCAAAAAAAAAAAAAAAAAAATCAAACATTTACTTATTTGTGTGTGTCTCCATGAATGTATGTGCATGTATGGGTGGGTGCACATGGCAGAAAGGTACAGTCACCAGATCGCTTGGTACTGGATTTATAGATGTTTGTGGGGCCACTCATCTCTCCTCCAGTTTGTTATGGGTGCTGGGGGTCTGAATTCCTGTGCCCATGCTTTGTACAGCAAGCATTCTTAAGTGCTAAACCATCTCTCTAGCTCCACATCACTTTTCAATACATGAAATAACAGCCCTCACCCCAATGCCAAGGTTGACCTAAAGCTTACAAAAGACATATTTTCGAAGCTGGAGAGGTGGCTCAGTGGTTAAGAGCACTGACTGCTCTTCCAGAGGTCGAGTTCAATTCTCAGCAACCACATGGTGGCTCACAACCATCTGTAATGGGATCGGATGCCTTCTTCTGGTGTGTCTGAAGACAGCAACAGTGTACTGACTCAAGCCAGCTCAGTCAGACAACAGGTTCTCCAGCACATAAGTGAGGATTAGAAAGAAAAAGACAGTGAGACAACACTGTAGCATGACCCCAGCCAGTTCTGAGGCTGAAGCGGGTTTATTTTTTCCCAATCTGCTTTTATACCATTTTAATCATAGGCAAGTAATAAGATCAAGCATTACAATAAACACAAATAGGCAAGGATCAAGTGAGGCAATAAAGTCCCGTGATCACTCCCTTGATCACTGTTTTAAGGGCTTCTCAGGATGACCAAGCTATCTGAGCCTACAAATTACTTCCTTGTCCTTGGGGAATGTCAAGATTCCTGTCAAGGGGCCCCAAAAGCTCTCCACTGTGTACTCATATATACAAAAAATGAAATTTTTAAAAAAGATATCTTTTCTTTGTTATCATGGGCATGTTATCTGGACATGGCACTCCCAGATCTGTGTCATCCTATGGCAAGAATTTGACAAACTGCACACAGAGAAGCAGAAAGTAAACTTTATTCAGAAGCAAAGTGATATTCCAGATCAAAAAAGCTGCAAGCCAGCAGTGCCCTACTGAGTTAGAATACCCAGGGGGTCGTTTCTTGTTTGGGTTCTCATTCTCTGAGGTCAGGGAGCAGGAAGAGGCACTGGCTGCTAAGGGGGTGTAGAGGGAGAGGCTTCTTTCTAGGTTGATGGGTGAGATTATGTAAGCCTCTGCTCTGGTGTGTCTTTTCCCATGATGCATCTGACTTTAATCATATGCAAACCCAATTATGCATATGCATAAAATGACAATTAAGGGTTTCCCCTAAATGCTCAATTGGAGAATACAGTTTGCTTATTGAATATGAATGCAAAACTAGTTGTAGCTGTATTGGCCCTGTCTCCCTTATCCAAATACATTCTGGGAGATGTTTCAGTGGAAACTAATGAAAAAAGGTGAGTCACTGGGTTGAGCTTGGTGGTGCAGTCCTTTAATTCCAACACTCACAGGCAGACATAAGTGGATGTCTGTGATTTCAAGACCAGCCAGGTCTCTGTAACAAGTTCCAGGACCAGGATTGCCAGGGCTAAACAGAAAAATTCTGTCTATAAAAAAATAATTACAGAAGTTAACGACTAGAGATTGCTTAAGTAGAATAAAGTTATTCCACTGTTTCATTTCAGCATGTTTGTATACCTGTGCATGTGTGTGTGTGTGTGTATGTGGGGGGTGTGCATGAAGAAGCATGCATGCCACAGCCTGTGCTGGTCAGAAGACAACTTTAGAGAACTGGTTTTCTCCTTCCACTGTGGATCTGAGGAATCAATCTGAAGTCAACATATTTGTGCCACCAGTGTTTTTTCCCACTGGCCACTTGGCAAGCCCTCCATTGTTTGGAGGGTGTAACTGCATTCAATGTCCTAAGTTGCTGGGAACACTGCTCTAAGAGAGGCGTGTGCATAGTGTTTGATTGATACAGGTGACAGCTCAAGTCGCTAGGTGTATTGTTTGAGAAGGAATGTGCACAACTTAAGCCAAGCAGAGCCTTGGGGTTGCTCAGCTCTGTCTCTGAACCTGCCTGCTGCTGCTTTGTGGTCCTGGGAATTCAGAGACTGAGTTAGATGCTTACAACCTCTTGAGTAAGTATCCCTCAAGAGCCTTGAACTCACTGCTCAGTCCAGGCAAGCACTGACCTATTAATCCTCCTGTCATAGCCTTCAAGTAGTTGGAATTACAGGCCTACACCACCAGGTCTGCAGCTGGACACGGTGGCACTCAGGGGACAGAGACAAGAAGATCTCTATGACTTCCAGGCCAGCTAGGTCTTCAGAAAAGACCCAGTCTCAGAACAAAAATGACAAAAAGAATTGCATAAAACGGGGCTGGCAAGGTGGCTCAGTAGGAGAGGCACTTGCACCAAGCTTGACAAGCCGTGTGTAATACCAGAGAGCCAAGTGACAGGAGGAGAAAAATGAGCCCTGAATCCTACAAGCCATCCTCCAGCCTCCACATTCACATAGCCACAACCTGGCATAGGGACCCACACCCAACGAACAAACGAATAAATAAGTAATTTTCTTTTGTATGTTTTTTTTTGTTTTGTTTTGTTTTTTGAGACAGGGTTTCTCTGTATAGCTCTGGCTGTCCTGGAACTCACTTTGTAGACCAGGCTGGCCTCGAACTCAGAAATCCACCTGTCTCTACCTCCCGAGTGCTGGGATTAAAGGCGTGGGCCACCATGCCCGGCTTATGTTTATTTTTTGAGACAGGATTTCTCTGTAACTCTGGCTGTCCTGGAACTAGCTCTGTAGACCAGGCTGGCTTGAACTCATATATATCTACCTGCCTTTGCTTCCTGAATGCAACTAGAATTAACTAGAGCTAAACTAGAATTATTTCAGTAAAATGTGAAACACATATTGTGACTCATAAACAAGAACTTGGGCTGGAAAGATGGATGGCTCAGCGTTTAAGAGCACTGACTGCTCTTCCAGAGGTCCTGAGTTCAAATCCCAGCAACCACATGGTGGCTCAACCATCAGTAATGAGATCTGACGCCCTCTTCTGGGGTGTCTGAAGACAGCTACAGTGTACTAACATATAATAATAAATCTTAAAAAAAAAAAGAAACAGGAACTTAAAATTTGAAAAGCATGACCTATTCAAGAAAAAAAAAAAAGATTTGATCATGTATGTTGTTCCACAAAGTTACCACATAAAGTTAGTAAGTCAGAGACAAATAAAAACAAACGAAAACCCAGTATTCTGAGGTCTGCAGAGATGGCTCAGTGGTTAAAAGCACTGACTGCTCTTCCAGAGGTCCTGAGTTCAATCCCCAGCAATCACGTGGGGACTCACAATCATATGAAATGGGATCTGATGCCCTCTTCTGGTGTGTCTGAAGATAGCGACAGTGTACTCATATACATAAAATAAACCTTTTAAAAAAGGTATTCTCAGTGTCTCAAACATTAAGGGGATTAATAACTTCCAAAGTGTGCCAAGATGGACTCAAATGCCATCTGATGGGCCATTTTCAGTATGGCTCTGATTGAGTGAAAACACTGGAAAAGCAATCTGTGGACAGTTTCAGCATCTTGAGAGAAGGGGTCCAAGATGGTGGGGCTAGAGAAGAGCAGGGGCAGAATAATCTCTCCACATCTGCTTTGTCTTTTCCTCCTAATACTAACACTTTGAACTCAACCTTAAAGTTTCGCAAATCCTCACTTGTACTTCCATCAATTTTCATTTCTTAGTGCATTCTGGGAAGATTTCTTAGTCTGCTTTTCTATCTCACTCATTTGGGGGAGGGGGGGTTGGTTTTTCCAGACAGGGTTTCTCTGTGTAGCCCTGGCTGTCCTGGAACACACTCTGAAGACCAGGCTGGCCTCAGAAATCCACGCGACTCTGCCTCCCAAGGGCTGGGATTAAAGGCGTGCGCCACCACCGCCAAGCTATCTCACTCATTCTTTTGTATATCATTCAACTTGTGCACTGTGTTGTGTAAATGTAACTTTTATTTGCCTGATGTAATTGTCTTCTCAGAAGCTCACTGTTGAATACTTCACCCTCTCCATTCTTTCTGAACTCTGGCTGGCTGGTTCAGCTTAACTGTTCTGGCTCAAACTGGTCTCCAAGCTGACTGACTCAATGTGGCTTCTCTCAGCTTCTCACTGAATTTCTCTGCTTGGCCTCAAACCAACTCTAGCAATTTGTTCTAAACTTCTGGCTCCTTATTCTCTGGTTTCAGATACCTCTGATGATCCTCACGGACCTGCATGAACTCAGGAAGGAACTTATCTGGAGTGCACTGCACACACTGCACTCACATAGCTTCTCTTTCCTGTGCTGTTCTTGGGAGAGTGGGGGGGGGGGGGGGAGTGCTATCTCTGACTCATCCTGTCAGATCTTTCTCTGACTCATCACTTGGTCTGCCCCTCAATTAGATTCACTTTCAAACATGCCTGCTTCCTTCTACAGACTGAGTTTTTCTTCATTGTTTGGAATTAAAGGCGTGTATTAGGGTTGTTCTGTATTCCAGCTGGATCACAAAGACCTAGAAGTTTTTTGGATGTGATCCCGAGGCAGGGCAACCATGATGCAGGATTAAAATTCTTGTAAGGTGTTGATTTAAAAAAAAAAAAAGATTTTCATATTTTTAAGATGAAGTCTTTTTATTATATCCACAAATATTCATTGTACAAACAGAATTAACTGCTTTATTTCAATATAAGTATATACATCATGCATTGATTATGCCTATACAGGTCCCTGTTTTCACCTTTTTTCTTACCCTGTCTATGCCCCTTGTTCTCTTCCCTAATAGTCCTTAGTCCTTCTTTCAAGTTGTGGTTTTGTTGCTTGTTCGTTGTTTTAAGGCAGGATTACCTGGTCTCGTGACATACCTACCTCAGGTTGGCTTTGTATCACATATGCAGCCACGGATGGCCTTGCTGAGCTTTTGTGTATGTGTGGTTGTGTGCATGTATATGGATGCACATGTATGTGTGGGACTATGCATGTGTGTGTGTATAGTGGTCAGAAGATACCCACAAATGTCTTGCCACTGTCCACTTTTTGAGACAGAGTCTGTCATTGAGACCTGGAACTTCTCCAGGAACTGGCCAACAAGTTTCCAGGAATTTGCCTAATTCTGGCTCCTACCTCACTACTGCTGGGATAAGAAGCACAGGTTATGGGGTGGAAAGGTGGTTGTGAGCATTAACTGTTCAAAAGGATCCAAATTCAATTCCTAGGATCTATATGGCACCTCATAACCATCTGTAACTCCAGTTCCAGAGAATCTGACACTGTCCTTCTGAGGACACATGTACAAACATGATTCACAGACAGACTTGCAGGCAAAACACCCACACATATAAATATAATTTTAAAGAAAACTCACAAGTTAACATGCCCAGCTCTTTTTTTTTTTTTTTTTTTTTGGGTTTTCGAGACAGGGTTTCTCTGTATAGCCCTGGCTGTCCTGGAACTCACTTTGTAGACCAGGCTGGCCTCGAACTCAGAAATCCGCCTGCCTCTGCCTCCTGAGTGCTGGGATTAAAGGCGTGCACTACCACGCCTGCTTTTTCTTTATTTTTTGAGCCAGGGTCATACTGTATATTCATGGCTGGATTGAAACTCACTATGTGGGGCTGGAGAGATGGCTCAGAGGTTAAAAGAACTGAACTGTTCTTCCAGAGGCCTTCAGTTCAATTCCTAGCAAGCACATGGTGGCTCACAACCATCTCTAATGGGATCTAATGCCCTCATCTGATGTGTCTGAAGACAGCTATCGTGTACTGGTATAAATTTAAATTAATCTTAAAAAAAACCAAACAAACACACAACCTCACTATGTAAACCAAGCTGGTCTCAGAAGACTTCTTGGATTGAATGCATGAACCACTATGTCTGGTCTCAGAAGACTTCTTGGATTGAATGCATGAACCACTATGTCTGGTCTCAGAAGACTTCTTGGATTGAATGCATGAACCACTATGTCTGGTCTCAGAAGACTTCTTAGATTGAATGCATGAACCACTATGTCTGGTCTCAGAAGACTTCTTGGATTGAATGCATGAACCACTATGTCTGGTCTCAGAAGACTTCTTGGATTGAATGCATGAACCACTATGTCTGGTCTCAGAAGACTTCTTAGATTGAATGCATGAACCACTATGTCTGGTCTCAGAAGACTTCTTGGATTGAATGCATGAACCACTATGTCTGGTCTCACTTTTTTTTTTTTTCTTTAAAGATTTATTTATTTTATATATGTGAGTACACTGTCAATGTCTTCAGACACACTAGAAGAGGACATCAGATCTCTTTACAGATGGTTGTGAGCCACCCATGTGGTTGCTGGGAATTGAACTCAGAACCTCTGGAAGAACAGTCAGTGCTCTTAACCGCTGAGCCACCTCTCCAGCCCCCTGGTCTCACTTTTTAAATATACACATATATGTAATATATGAGTGATCTAACTTCATATGCACCCAGAGGTAATCAGAGATCCCATTACAGATGGTTGTGAGCCACTATGTGGTTGCTGGAAATTGAATTCAGGACCTCTGGAAGAACAGAAATACTCTCTCATAAAGAACTAGGAAAGTTGCTCAGAGGTTAGGAATACTTCAAGAGGACAGAAACTTTGTCCAGCAATCACAACTGCCTGTGATTCTAGCTCCAGGGATCTAACTTGTGGCATTAACCTGTTGGCATAACCCATACACGTGGGTAAAGATTTTAAAATGTCTAAAATACAATGTGGGTGGTGGAAAAAAATGAAGAGCAATTGAGGAAGGTATCTGCCCTCTATTTGAATGTAAACACATAGAAACAAGTGCATATACAATTTTTAAAATGATGTATTTGTTTCTCCCAAGCCAGAGTATCAGGGTAGCCCTGGTCATCCTGCAACAAGCTCTGTAGACTGTGCTAAGCTTGAACTCTGAGATCTGTCTGTCTCTGCACCAGAGTACTGCTATTAAAGGTGCACACCACTACTACCCAGCTGAAGTTTTCTGTATTATATAGCCTAATGTAGAAGGAAGTTGTAAATGTACAAAGTGGTTTGTTGGGTGGGAGCATCCACCTGCAGCTTCATGGCAAGTACAAGACCAATCTCAACCCAACTGAGACCATTTCCACCCTTTCCTAAGAGAAAGTTATGCTAGGAAACATGAAATAATATATGAACATAGATACAGAAAAGGTAAAGTTGTGTGTGGAAGTATGGACCCCACACTGGTCACTGTGGCCCGAGCCTTTAATACCAGCACCCAGGAGGCATAGACAGCACGCTCTACAGAGAGAACAGGCCAGTCAGTGGTCTATTATGAGACCTTATGTCAAATGGCAAATAAGGCAAAAAGAAAGCAGTTGGGGAAGACCAGTATCAACCTTTGGCCTTCAAGGACTTGCAAACAGACAAGTGCATGCACATAGACACAAGGATGGACAAGGCAAGCTTGGTAAGAGTTACAATGATGGCCGTCTGCTTACAAGTTAGTAATGTGCTAACATTATAAGAATTCTGGAGACATCATTTTAAAACATTTTCCTCAGAATTCTCAGTGGCAAAATACAGAGCCCTTGCTTCATAGTTCACATGTATAATCTAAGCACCCAAGAGGCTGAGCCACTAGGATTGACATGAGTTAAAAACTAGCCAGGACTACATGGAGAAATGGCCTCAAAATAAAACCCAACCACACAACAAAAAAAATTAAAAGTTTTGCTCTGTGGGCCTTTGTACCTGCAGGCTTTTCAATTTAGCCTGGCTTTTCTTTGTCTGGTATGTCATTTCAATAAGACATCTCTGTCCTCTCCTCCCCCCCAGACAGCATCTCACTGTAGCTCTGGTTTGGTCCGGAACTCACTATGTAGATAGACCAGGCTGTCTCCAGCTCAGAGACCTGCCTACCTTTGCCTCCTGAGTTTTGGGGAAAACTGCATGAGCTTCAACAACCAGCTGTCCCACCTTCCCAATGCCCATGTTCTGCTTTCCTCCCAGAGCACTCTAAGTGACCTGTCTTACTCTTGTTGTTGTTATTGTTTGGTGTTTTTTGTTTTCTCGAGACAGGGTTTCTCTGTGTAGCCCTGGCTGTCCTGGAACTCACTTTGTAGACCAGGCTGGCCTCGAACTCAGAAATCCATCCGCCTCTGCCTCCCAAGTGCTTGGATTAAAGGTGTGTGCCATCTCTACCCGCCGTCTTACTGGTTTTTATTGTGCTTCCCTAGCTAGAAACTTTTTAAAATTTACTGTATGTATGAGTGTTTTCTCTGCATGCGTGCATGCATGTGTGTACATGTGTGTGTGTGGTGCTGCCAATGGAGGTCAGAGGGTGATGGTATTAAATCCTATGGAAATGGAATTATAAATGGTTTCAAGCCATCACATAGTTGATAAGAATTAAATCTAAGTCCCTTGGAAGAGTAGCCAGTGCCATCTCTCCAGCCTGCCTTACCACTGGCTAGAGTTTAAGTTTGTAGAAGGTGGCAGATTTTATTTTCCCACAGTCTACCTGGCAGTGCCTAGCACATCACTTAGTAAATGATTGGCTCAGTGTCAAAAAATACTTGAGAGAAAATACTCTCTTGCTAAGTGCAAATCGTGTGTGTGTGTGTATTTGGGTTGGAGAACACACTTTAATGTTACTGAGCCAGGAGAGAGACACATACACTAAGTATCACATACACTATTATTTGTGTGGGAAATTTTTATTTTTTAATAAACTCAACCAAATTCATGTATCACAAGGTTCCAATGTTAATGAATTAAAGGCTAGCTAAACTCCTCTAATCCCAGCATTTTGAGAAACTGCAGGAGAATCCTGAGTTTAGGGCCACCCTAAGTAATGGTGGTGGTGATAGTGGAGATAAGAGAAGGGAAACAATGACAAATCTCATTTGAAAAAACTTGAGTTGATAGTGTGCTCTTGCCAAGGACCTGGGTTCATCCACTTGGTGGCTTCTGAAAATGGTAACCCTCTGCCTCCATGAACACCAGGCTTACATATGGTTCACAGAGGTTGGTGAAGGCCAACACACTTGCTTAGAAGAGTGAAACCAGGGCTAGAGAGATGATCCAAATGGTTAAGAGCACAGACTGAAGCGGGGCGTGGAGGCTCATGACTTTAATCCCAGCACTCAGGAGGCAGAGGCAGGCAGATTTCTGAGTTCGAGGCCAGCCTGGTCTACAGAGTGAGTTCCAGGACAGCCAGGGCTACAAAGAGAAACCCTGTCTTAAAATACAAAACCGTATAAAAAAAAAAAAAAAAATCTGAAAGTGTGCCGGGTGTAGTGGTGGCCTTTAATCCCAGCACTTGGGAGGCAGAGGCAGGCGGATTTCTGAGTTCGAGGCCAGCCTGGTCTACAAAGTGAGTTCCAGGACAGCCAGGGCTGTTGGGAAACAAACAAAACAAATTCTAAAGTGTGATCCTGACCCTCTGGGACTATTCCAAAGAACCAAAAACTAAAAACCCTGAAAAAGCCCCTTATTTACTATCACAGTTCATATCATAGCATGTAGTGGACCCATCCTCAAAAGAGCTCCTTTATGCTGACATGATATGACTCTTGATATTATAACTGTTTTCTTAAAAAAGATTTATTAATTATAAGTACACTGTAGCTATGTTCATTCACCCCAGAAGAGGGCATCAGATCTCATTACAGATGGTTGAGCCACCATGTGGCAGCTGGGATTTGAACTCAGGACCTTGGGAAGACCAGTCAGATTAACTGCTGAGCCATCCATCTCTCTCTAGCCCTGGTACTTTATTGTAATGGGGAGCTAAGACTGTCTCAAAACCACGTGCAGTAGAGAATGACCTTGAACGTGTAATTACTTCCTACCTATAGCAAGAGTTTGACTCACAATTTAACTATTTGAAACTTTTACAAAAGTAAAACCTATAACAAGGCATTGAACTTATCATTGACTCTTGTTTAAAGGGGTCATAAAACTTGACAAGGCATACTAAACACCTTACAATCCCAGCACATGATTCAGTCAAAAATGAGTTACTTAAAACAGCACTGAGCCATGGATGTGGCTGAGTAACAGGGTTGGTAAGTAATCTTACCAAGTCAGTCCAACTCCTCAGCCACACAAAGCAAAACCCCCTAAGTCCCAATTTTCACTAAATATTTACTAACTACATTTCGCCTGCAAAATTGCTGTCCAAAACATCTTTGGTATTTAAAAGTTATAATCATTATATCTTAGAGGTATCTTAGAACAGAACATCATGATTCATTCAGATTTCAAACTCACTCTTTCATTATTTAGAGTGAAAATGAAACTTACTCTTAATGAGCTACTGAATTGCACAAAAATGTTTCAATGCATTATGAATAAAGATCTGGTAGTAGAGGTCTGTGAAACACTATTTCAGAGGCTGAAATATAATTTTAAGTTTAGAACAGACAGCCTAGACCTTTTAATAAGACTTGGTCTCAGGGCTGAGAGACAGTAAGAACACTGCGATGTTCAGTTCCCAGCACCCACATGGCAACTCACAACCATGTGTGACTGCAGCCCAGGAGGTCTGACATCCTTTCCTGACCTCTGTGGAAAGCACACATGCATACGTTCAAAATGCCCATTCACACACACACATATAATAGAATGTTATTTAAATTCACTTAGATTTTGAGAAAGGGCTTCTATGCCTAGACTTGGATGGCCTGCCTCTGCTGCTTATGAGGTGGAGATTATGTGTAAACAGTCGTTCCTTTATTAAGCTGGAGAGATGGCTGAGTGGTTAAGGTAACTAGATGTTCTTACAAATTAACTGATTCTAGTTCCTTGCATCAATATCAGAGGTGGCTGACAACCACTTGTAATTCCAGCTCCAAGGGATCCAACCACCTCTTTTGGCCGCTACAGACAACTGCACATTCATGGATATAATTTATATGCATGCACGGTGGCACTCTTACGAGGCGGAGGAAAGGGGAGCTCATGGACAACCTATTCTACAGACTTTTCTAGGACAGCCAAGGCTATGCAGCTTCACTGTAAGAGAAAAGAGAGCTGGAGGTAGCTAGCACAGTGGTAGAAGGATGGCATTCCATGTAAAGGCTATGGAAAAACAGAAAACATTAAATACACACTGCAATTAAATTACTTAGGAGGATTTCTAGAGTTCCAGGTCAGCAGAACACACGTATCAAATTCCATTAACAACAGGGATACAGAGAGATCTCTCTTGCTAAGTGCAAATCGTGTGTGTGTGTATTTGAGTTGGAGAACACACTTTAATGTTCCTGAGCCAGGAGAGAGACACATCAAAGTATCACATACACTATTATTTGTGTGGGAAATTTTTATTTTTTAATAAACTCAACCAAATTCATGTATCACAAGGTTCCAATGTTAATGAATTAAAGGCTAGCATATAATTACCTTTAGAAGATTTAGTTATATAAAAAACGACATTCATAACAATTTCTGCTCATGTACCATTTAATCATACACAGGCTAGCAAATTTATTCTTCCTTCTGATGCTATGCTCAGATCCTCCATACAATCTCATCCCCCACAAGACTTTGCTCTTCATTTTCTCCAAATCCAACTGACACTTGTCAGGGGTAAACCTGGAGACTAAATTAAAGACATGCATACCCACTTCTTTAACTTTTAAGAAAACAATGCTGTAAAAAAAATGACTTATATCTCAGAAATAAAATTAGACCGTTTTCACCTTACCTATCATACTTTTGTTACCAACAGAATCCCAGAAGGTTGAATTGGCTCCCTAGAAACCACATACAAACAAACTACCTACATACCCCAAGATATTTCTCACCTGTGGGGGCCGGGGGCATAATCATAAAAAACAAGAAAGCTCTCTTCCCACCACCAAACTCTCTCTCTGTAACACCGACCAGCACTGGCTCAGGGATGAACGCTGACTGTTCAATGGTAGGTTACAAGTGTCTGAAACTCCACTTCACTTTAAGAATCAAACAGTCTCCTTCTGGACTCAAGAAAAAACTGCATGTGGGTGCACCACAGACACATAAATAAACCTTAAATTATGCACTGACCTCCATTACAGAAATTAAGAGTGATTCTCTCCCATTGCCACCATATTTTGCTTAGTCATAAATGGAAATGAAAAACAGAGTGTTAAGTAAACTCAGGGTCAATATTGGGTTTTCAGGAAAAGAGCCACTTACTGATATACACCAAAGAAAGTTTAAAATATAAAATTAGATTTTAAACTACCATACAAATAATCTCCTAAAAACAAAACGAACAAAAACCAAATCAGACAAGTAAGGTGCATTCAGTTTAATCAATGAGTACATAGATCTGGAGAAAGCGTTAGATGTACATATAAAATCCTAGAAGGCCTCACTTCTGATCTTGGAATACAATTTGGGAGCTCACCTTTACCACTACTACATGCATTGGAAGTTACATACTTACCAACTGTCACTGTCTGCTTATCCATGCTAGGAAAAGACAGAGTTCCTTAGAAATTTATTTCACTTTAAATCTAAAGACACAAATTTAGGCTCAAAACTTTGTTGAGAGCTCATCTAGAATACATTACCAAACACACTCAGATTACACATTTCAGATTTTAGAAAACAAATATTGTCTATACTAAGGAGGGAAAAGGTAGATTTATTCACAAAGGTTACAGCAGAAACACAATGTATATACAAATAAAACTGCATTATTTAGAATCTAGCTCAAAACCACAGGGAAAGGAATCCTTATGTTACAGGCTAATCACTAAACAAGACAGTAAAATAAATACTATTTGTAAGCCAGTTTTCACAGGTAAACAAATGCTAGAAACTGTATCTGTAACCTAAGTTTTCCACTTATACTGCTCAGTACTGCAGCAGAGTATACCAATATATTGTATTTCATTAACCTACACAGCGGGAAATGAGTGGGGGGGGGGGGAGGTAATCTTTGGTTTAAAAAAAATATGTATTTCTCAATTACATGTTTTATGAGCACAAAGCCCAGGGTGTCAGATCCTGAAGCAGCTAGGTGGCTGTGAGCCACATGACATGGAGATTGGGAACCTCAACTCAGATGACAACAAATATATGACACATCTTTCTTTTTTTTTCCTTTTTTTGCTGGGGGTAGGGGGACGACGACTACTTCATCCAACCCTGGTTGTACTGGGAACTAAGAGATCACTCGCCTCTGTCTCCAGAGTGTGTGCTACCACACCTGGAATATGACATGGTCTTAACTATGGAGCCATCTCTCCTGTTTCTAAATTTTCTTTCACAATTATTTTTCCTCACCAAAGGAAATAATCTGTGTTCAATGTTTATGTGCATACAGATCTTTAGGAAAATAGGGGGGGAAAAAAGAGAGAATCTAAATAGGAAACATAGGGAAATATCAGGCAGTAACTTAGGTCATCTTAAGGTTCTGATCCAAGCTTTGAAAACTGGCTGCTCATTTCAATCACTGTCACCTTCCAGCTAGCTTAAAAAAATAAAAGTGTGATACAAAAATTATAAAGCAGTACTCACCAGAAAGGCAGCTCTAAAGAGATGGTTTTACGGAAAACCATTTCCACTGTATCTACGCCATTCTGTGAAAGGCAATAAAACTTAAGCCCTCAGGCACTTCACAATCAAAAAACAAAGTGGGGGAAAACTCACAAAATACAGTTCTACTACTGGCTGCTAGATGTAGATCATTAAAAATTTAAACAAAACTTAATATTCCCAAGTAAAATAATAACGATCCAATCGAAGACTGGCTAATCACCATCCAACTTACTTTTACTGGTTAAATTTCAAGCAAGATGTGCATGACTTCCTCGTCTTCCAAGAATTACGTTAAAAAAAAAAAAAAAGACAGGGAATCATTACACAGCCTAGCCTGGCCTCAAATTTATACTACTTCTACCACTGCCTATAGAGTTCTGGGATTAAAGATGTGCACAACTGTGCAGGGTTCTGAATATGCAGTGAGCTTCCATGCCAGTGATGAAGAGGCACACCAATGCCATTTATAGCTTACAAAGACACACAAATTCTTTACCAGTATTTAAAGCATCATAGGTTGACTCATACTATAGAAAGTAAAGGGTGATAAAAACTACCATGGAGTAATTACAGCAGTGGATCTGAAGCCTTGCATTACCACCATGAACTGAGCTAATCAAAATACTTCTTCTCTCTCTTTTAACTAGGAGGTGTCTGTCAACATAGGTCAAGAACCACCAACCAATAAAGGAGCAGCATTACAACCAAGGTCACCAACCTAAAGCTGACTTTGGTCCAAGACCCGAGTGTCTGAGAACATCCATCCAATGGACCTGTTACTCATACTCACATTTAAGTCACTGCACAGCAGCTTCCTTCCTTAACTGCCTTAAATGGTTATGTTTGTGGGGTGGGGGAGAAAAAAAAAGGAACATCAGGTACTTACAGATTAAACTAACCTGTACTGGCAGGGCTGTGGGGTTTTTCTTCTCTACCAGTAAGTAGCAAATGCTGAAATTCTGCTGCTAGTTAACAAAAACACAAATTGTATTAAACTGAGGAGTTCAACCCATACTTAAAAAAGTCAATGTGCATTTAATTTCCTCAGAGCCTGTTAGCAGTACATCTTAAAAGGTTGCCTAAGCTTAATAAAGATGATTTTACATTGGCTACTGAAATTGAGTGATCTTGAAAATGAGGTAGCAACACTGAAGTATCTCTTGGACATGCTTCTATTTTAGTCAATAATGTCTTCAACATGGGTAGTGTACTGGAAATCTTGGTTGCAGAAAAAGGCAAGGGGCAATTACCTTCTAATTTCAATTAGACAAACCTTACAGCCAATTTTAACTTTCCAATGTCATGAAATTTTATTATTCTCAACCTTAAAAAAAGTCTATGAATTCTGTTACTTCTTCAAGTATATTAACCAGCTAGCTGGTAAAGGGGAATTAACTCTAAATAGACGCCCTGTTTCTGATTCAAATTGTGAAAACTATAATAATTATTTTCTTGGCCAACTTGGGCAAGTAAATAACCCTTGAAAAGATAGTGAAATGATATTTCAACGTAGGATTAGTAAACTACCAAAAAAAGAAAATACCATTACTAAAATAAAAGGGTAAAGCCCTTTTATTCTTATTTTCATAGCATTTAAGGTTCTAAACTCTTAAACCTACCACACAATAGTTCCTTTCCCACATAATCAGCTATCAGTTAATGTATAATGTATTGGGGAAACGAAAGTCTTCATTCTTCTTTTTCTTTTCTGTTTTTGATGCTGGGGATTGAATCCAGGGGGTTCATGCATGCTTAACATGCACTGTGCCTGCCGCTGGGTTACCTCCAGCCAGCTTCATTCTTCATTTCAAGTAGGACAATCAATGAATTTCAAAGGTAAAAACAGATCCTTTAACCATAATAAAAGCCCAATAGAAACACACACAAAGTCCCCAGATAGTGCAACAATGTCAGAGGGCTTAGGGAATGCAACACATTCATTCAGTTACTCAAACTGCCTATAACCTTACAAGGCACAGAAATGATTCAAGTGTTGGCTGGAGTCTAACAAATCCTTTAAAACAATGTACACACATTTATCCCCTTGGCAATGAGTTTTTCAAAATGACAATGAATAATTGTCATATTCATCCTGAAGACCCTAACCCTTCAAAGTTACTATCCAGTGTGCCAGTTTTAGTTAGACACTGCTCAATACATCTAACTTACTTAAACAAAAATGAAATTAGGTTTAATGAACACTCTATTTTAGGCTGTATACCATTACTTTGGGAGTCTACATTTTTCTTACTAAAACCATTCCTGAAAAAAAAAATTAATTTAACTCTTTCAGACTACTTGAATTTTAAATTGTCATCCAGTGATGGAGGTGATGATCTCCTTTGGAGGAACAAAATATTAAAGAACGTACAGCACTTAGAAGTAAAAACAGTGCTTACTAAAAACATTTTTAAAAAGTTTTAAAGCCAGGCAGTGGTGGCTCACGCCTTTAATCCCAGCACTTGGGAGGCAGAAGCAGGCAGATTTCTGAGTTCGAGGCCAGCCTGGTCTACAGAGTGAGTTCCAGGACAGCCAGGGCTACAGAGAGAAACCCTGTCTCAAAAAACAAGAGAGGTTTTTTTTTAATTAAAAAATTCTAAGGCTACAGTCTCCTGTAGAACTAGATGGTGTGAACTCATACATGCACAGATCAGACTGACTCCACCAACTTCTCCCCTAAGTATTAGAATTAAGGTGCGCATGACCACATTCAGAAGAAAAAGTTGTAACCCTTATTCTAACCCTGGCTACACTTCAACTTGCAGAATATCCCTGATCTCATATCTCATCCTCCAGAGAGCTGGAATTATACCATATGCCTCCATACCCGGCCTTAAACAAAAAGTCCTTTATTTTGTAACAAAACCGCCCGGTAATGCGAAAACTAAAATAAACCCCAGTGTTCTGCATAGGAAACCACTTGGAATAAACAGCTCAGGTTCTTGGCAGTTTAAACTAAATCTGATTTCCTCTAATTCCTATGAATTTATCTGAATAATTTAACAGTGTTCTATTGAGGATGTCTAAGAGTTTAAGCTACTGGTTTTAAAAATTCAGTATTATAAAAATTCAGATTACATGTGACTCTATACTACATTGTTAAAATGCTTATTTTACAAAGAATTATCACAAAGAAAGATGACTATAAGATTATTAAAATTACCTGGATGATAAAAGACCAAAATATTGACAAAGTAAAATAAAGAGAAAGGAAAAACCCTGTTTCATTCATGAGGAAGCCAGGACAAAGCACAGGGAATATGTTACTCGCTATCTTTTATTTGTACGCCCCAGTCACTTCACTGACTATCCTTCTGGAGTGAACTTTCCAGAAGCTACCAAGACAATTAATTTCACTTTTGAAGAAGACACCACTAGTGTTACGGAGGTAGATATTACCTTTAAAAATACGTATCATTTATTAAAAAATTTAGGGTATATGCTTAGTAAATTCTAGCCAATACAAATGTACAAATCCCACATTCATTTGCTTACTAAAACAAAGTGAAGTCAGTATTATTTATCAAATGTTATCAGTGTGCTTTTACAGAAACCTGAAAACTGCATAATTCTCAACTGGTTCTCTGGATCACTGACCTACAAAGCCATCATCTCCACCCTGACAGGGTCTTATACTCTGTAACCCAGGCTTATCTCCAAACTCACAGCAATCTTCCTAACTCAAATTCCCAACTGTGAGGAATACAGTCAGTCAAGTGCAAATGATTTGGTATTCATTAAGCAAATGTACCATCATTAGTAAATCGCTTCCCCACCCCTATATTCAAGAAAATAAGAACCTATTTAACTTAGAATCGGCTCAGGCAATTTCAAGAGATTTACATATACTAGAGTAGGGTGGGCACAAGATAAAAATACACCAGCACTCACAGTTGTTAAATGGTGGTGGGAATGAAATTCAAGGTCTTGGACATAGCATTAGATAAGCACCCTATGATTGAAGTAAAGTCCATTTAACAAGTCTAAAAAAAACCCAAAACTGTAATTTACTAAATGTTATCAGCAATCCAGTGGAACATTGTCATGGAAACAGTAGTTCCTGAAAGTATTAAAATCTTGTCAGGTGTCTGGCCCCAGACCTTTAATCACAACACTGGGGAAATAGAGAGGCAGGCAGATACCTGAGTTCGAGGCCTTGTAAACAAGAGTTCCAGACTGACAGCTAGGGCTATACAGAGAAAACCCATTTCAAAAATCTAAAATTAAAATAACCACAACCCCCCCCAAAGGATTAAAATCTGTTTCCAGTCTGATGTAAGGAATGAACAAGTTGGAACCTACTTTCAGTCATCACCCCATTTCCCAACACAGTAGTTCTGAACACCAAAATCAAAACAAATGTGGATACACTACTGGTGTGTGCATTACATAAAGCACTGCTCAGTAAAATCTGAAAATTTAACTTCCAAAATCATTCTGAACTAGTTTCATATTTATCATATGACCCAATTTCAGTATGGCTACCTGAAAATTAGTTCTCTTTCCATTGAGCCATGTAATACCCAAAGCCCTTTAATACCACACCTGTAGTCTACACCCATCTATAATACACCACACACGCACAGACAAATGACCTTCCCACTCATTTCAGGGCTCTACATTAACATTTGCTCTAGTGTGGTGAGATTTGAGAACATTAAAGAGCATAAGCCTTTCCGGATGACCTTACCACCTTCATGTTCAATAAGCTTGAGATTTAGAACAAACTTCAGTATCCTGTGGCAATTCAGATAACTTATCCTTGAGGTTAAATTTAAGTTTGAACAAAAAACAACCAATGATTTTTCCTAGAGGTCTAAGTAAAAATTTGAATGAAACATATCAGGCCTCCAAATCAAGAATATAAATTGTGAATTTACTAAGGTTCATAAAGCCTTAAATATTATATAATAAAACAATACTTATTTATACTTATTAACACCACAGTCAAACGTGAATATTAATATAGAGCCTTCTCTGCCAAAGGAATATAAAAATCCTAAGTTTAATTAAATTTAGGGGCCTTCACCAAACTTGCTGCAAGTTTGGGGACATAAATATCCAACAGCCATAAAGCTGTGAAAGCCCCCATAAGTAATAAAATAAATCCCACTTGCCTCAGACTGAACAGGGCAACACTGAGACTCAGCCTCAGCCTGTCCTATGGCAGGGCTATAGGAAGAAGAAAATTTTAATTTTAGAAAAACATCACCCAATTAATTAAAAAAGACATGCATCAAATTTTTTTTAAGTCCCAATGATCAAGCAAGCAATAGAAAAAGAGCAGGTCTTTTTGTCTACAACTGAACTGAGTCCAAACTTATTTCTTTGAGATTTCCAGAATTGATTCATTAAACTCAGCTTAAGTTCAATGTGTAATCTGAATAGGTGTTCTCCCCCTAACAAGTGGCATGAGATTACTATAATACTAAGGCGTCAAAATTAAGTGATAACTTCAGAAGTCACTCAGAAGTGGATCCTCATCTGCTAGTCTTTTTTTCTATCAGTAGCTAAATAGAGTAGAAACTAGTGCCAGACTTTTAAAAAAACTGATCCACAAGTAGATGGAAGCTGACAGGCTTATCTTACAGCTTCATTAAATGTTGTACAGGGACATAGCAAATAACTGAAAGCAGTCTTTGTAATGCCATCTGAAATTCAAGTATAAACCAAATTTGTTACACTTGAGATTTAACCACACTATGGACCCCAGAAGCAATTAGGTAAGCAGCACTTTCTAGAAGTTTAATTATTCTTGATGCATGCAAAAATTATACTTTCAACAACATAGTAAGTGGACCCCACTCCTGAGGCCCAAATTATACATCATTAGAGTACCTTAGGTTACACACAAACTTTTAAAATATTAGGATTCTTTTACTTTTAAGTTGTAGACTTCAAAGAATAAGTCCTGCTATCTTGTGCTTTGAACAAAATATAAATGTAAGCTTTGCATAATTCTTAAAAGTTCTACCAATACTTCAGTTGTCTGATATCAAATTCATGAAATTCTAAAATGTTCTGTTTTAAAAGAAAGCATTTCTAAACTTAATCTTGCCATCTTTTTAAAAAGGTTTTTTGTTTGTTTGTTTGTTTGTTTTGACAGGATTTCTTTGGGTAGCCCTCACTGCTCTGGAAGTCACTCTGTAGCCCTGGATGGCCCGCCTACAACTCAAGGAAGATGCACTTGCCTCTGTACGCATCACCACCGCCAAGCTATACCTTAATATTTTCAATAAAGGGTTTTCTTTGGCAGTGCTGCTAGTCTAAGAAACTTTAGTTAACTAGAGAGGTAATCAGGATGAAGAAGTGAAGGCTAATTTAGCAGCTGGTAGGAACTCATTTCTGGTATATATGAATATTTTCATTAGAAACTGGAACTTTCTGTACCTCACAGTAACTACAGCAGAGGCGGCACACAATCAGTGCAGTAAATACCAGACTAAAAATGACATTCAGATTTAAATTAATTTGTCATATCTCAGAATGAATTTTACTTATTTAAATTTTCCTCTGTAACAAGCCAAAAATATTTTCAATATAAATTCCTACAAAATTAAGGTAACTTATATTGTCACATCATTTATCTAATACCCTTCATAGAACTATTAAAGACAGCATTTGCTCAGAATTGTTAAATCAAATCAAACTATATTCGTTATATGGTTAATTACTTTGTACAGATCACCTGATACTTAACTGATCATAAACCTACCCAAGCCTCATGTCCCCCCAAATCAGAAAAGATGTCCACAAAAGCTGTAAGAACAACTACGGTGAGACATCCAACACAAAATCCCCAGTGGTAGGTAATCACCCCTACAGTAAAAATTTCCTACAGGAACACAGCAACATCCTAAACTTTCAAGGATCATAATTTCCAGTCAAGCCATCTGACTTTACACAGGTTACCTATCTAATCTCAAGTAACATAACTTCAAAGGAGTATAATAAAAACTTTCCAACACTGCATAGTACAAGTTAACCTACATTAACACAAGAAGCATGCACCTAAGCTTCTAGAAGCACCTGGATAGCTTCTGAGGTTCATAAATTATTCAACTGGCACCTGAAGTCTTAAAATTAATCCCAAGAAAATGAATGCATCTGGCACTAGGCTCTAAACAATCTTAGCACGAAAATGTGAAGTTTACATTGTGAACTTCCATAACATGAAACCAAAAGATGTAAAACAGTGACACAAAGCCTTCCTCCCCGTATGTAACTCATGTGTTAAGTTTCTGTCAACAGATACATTAACAAGAACTTTATATATTCTGTTATATACTAAAACATGCAGCTAAAATAATCTACAGCTTAAAGAATTCAATCATGTATCAAAACTGTATTGGTAACTGAGTTTTATTACGTGGACATCTACCATGGCATGCAGCCATACAAACCTTTCAGGCAGTGGTCCACAGCTGGGTTATGAATAAAAAGGCATAAATTTTTGTCTCATTTTATTACAATGAAGTTTAACAGTACAGAAAAGTCACATGACCGTAATAATGGGCCCGTTTTCTTAAACCCTGCAACAGGAGGAACTCTCTCTAATTACATTAAATATTGTTACACATTCAAACTTCCAATGTACAAGTACTTGGAAACAGTTACAACCCTCACCAAGCTAGGTTGGGGACATGAAGTCCAACAGCATTGGAAATGCTGCGAAGGCATAACTTTACAAATAGCAATGTAATCTTACAGAACTTGCCTTTATTTAAGGTGGTATGTTCATGTAATTCCAGCGCCTTCACAATTTAACGAACCAAATTTACTATACTTCACTTCTAAAAACCTAGATGAAACATGAAAAAGAAGCCATACAGTATAAATTGCAACTTCAGGAAAAGTTCCTGTTTTATTATTCCAAATAATTTCTCCCATGTCAAATAAATGTCCAATAGTTCCTGGTATGTGGGAAGATTATGTTTGTTAAAAGTCACAATGAAGCCTTAATGACGGAAGCTTGTCTATATAAACAGCACAAGTTGAGAAAAGGTTTAATCTCCAAACCTATTAGACTTGATGAAGTAAGATCAGTAACGGCCACCTTGCGACATTACAGGAGGTCTCATTCCCATTGGAGGTCGAGGAGGCCCACCTTGGTAAGGGGGCACCATTGGTGGTCCCTGTCCATACGGTGGCATAGCGCCAGGAAGATAACCTGGCATGCCTTGATGATGACCACCATACTGACCTAAAAAATACAATATATAAAGTTAGTCTTTGTCTTTTGCTTTGAAACATTTTATATATAAACACACACACACACACTTTTAAGTCACTAAAAGCAAGGAAGGGGAAAAAAGTACCATGAGGTGGCATTGGAGGTCGCATTGCTTGCTGCTGTGGCAGGCCTGGCTGTGGTGGCATCATACCCCCAATTGGTCCAACTGGAGGATTACCAATTGGAGTTTGTCCTGGTCGAGGAAGATTTCGCTGATATTTAGGTAACTGTGCCCTTCTTTCTTCCTGAGAATAAAAATAATATACAATGTCTAATATAAAGTCACAGGGGGACAAATATTGAAACCCTAATAATTTTAAGTACACAATTACTCCTCAATAATTACTTTGCTCACATAAATCATTGCTACTACTTAAAATCTTCATGCCATATGATCTTACCTATTTTTACATTAGAACATGGCTAGCTGAGTTCACAAAATGTATTAACTAAGTATTAACTTTCTATCAAATGAGATTCATTTGTAGAGACTTGAAAGGTTTTGTAAACTCTAACATTCAACTGTTTAGTCAATCAGTACAAGCAAATTCTTGTCTAAACATTGTTTTAAAAAGAGAAAGAACCAAGTTTACTGTCTTTTCTTTTTAGAAATAAGAGGTTAGGAACATGAGGCCAAAAACATGAATAGTCCCTTCTTTGTGTAGTATTTATGACTTCTTAAAAAAAATAATGAAAACCATTTGGGAAGATTTAAAATCAGAAAACCATGTAAATACAAATAATAACTTCTCCAATGGGCAGGTTGCTATGATTTTTGATCAAACGATACTAGTAAAGATCAATACTGATAAAAATCTACAAACAACTTACCAGTGATATATCCTCATCTGGATGGATCAACTTACTGGTTGCACTGGTGGTTGTGAGTGTAGCAGGCTTACTTGTTATTGAAGCTGCTGGTTTTGCTGCAGTACTGTTTGTTGTACTAGTGGTTGAAGCTGTAGACTGTGTATAAGCAGGGAATGTAGGCTTTGGGGGCTCTGTAGTTGTTGCTGCAGGAGTACTATTTAAGGGCTTAAAATCTGTACCAACAGGTCCTTGGACAGCTGCCTGAGCCTATAAAGTAACGATCCTTTATTAGTAAAATGTCAATATCCAAAGTTGAGTATAACAAAAATAAATATATGATACGAACATTAAAAAGATCAAACTTCAAACGAAACCAAAACCAAGTAAAATGTCTGATAAATGTTTTGCAAAATTCAATCCAAATCAATTCAATATCAAAAAATACTGGGCTGAAATTATTATACTTCTCAGATGCCTTATATCTACTCTCCAAAAAAAACTTAATTTACAATGCCTTGTATTCTTTTTTCATTTGCTATAGGATTATGAAATAGTATTTAATGCAACTGCTTTTAGTCTCCTAAATTGTCTAAAGTAATTCATCTTTTTTTTTTTTTTGGTATTTTGAGACAGGGTTTCTCTGTATAGCGCTGGCTATCCTGGAACTCACTCTGTAGACCACGCTGGCCTTAAACCTAGAAATCCGCCTGCCTCTGCCTCCCCAGTGCTGGGATTAAAGGTGTGCGCCACCACGCCAGGCTAGTCTTTTAAGCAGCTCAGAAAATTGAAGCTACAGGTTGGGATAATAAACCCCTTAGTAAGCATCAAAAACCTCCCGGTAATAGTGACTCATCAGTGTCACCAACTATGCAAGTGTTCTACAGAGAGCAGCACACTACCCTCCAATTAGTAATGACTAGAACACAGCATAGACAAAAGGGTTAAAGGCACAGGTTCTAAATAAAGTTAACAGTAGCACATATTACTTTCATAATACAAGTGTTTAAAAATGTTAACTAGATCAACTTTAGAAACAAATGCAGAGTGCTAACTTTCTTACATAAAGATGTGACGCATTAAACAGCATTAATCAAAAGAAGCTTAACCATGCATCAAGGCTAACCATTGGCCACTATAGTTCATTACTGCTCACATGCTTTTAACCCTTTAGAGCCACAGAAGTTTAGAGTTACTTTGTTGGAATCATTAATATGAATTCAAATTTGCAAACACCATTTGAGTTTTAGTATGTTTTACTTCTAAAAAAAAAAAAAAACCTAAACATATTGGTAAGATTAGCTTTCATAAAGGGTCCAAAGGGTTAAGTTGTAAAGCCATTTTAACAATTTTAAACTGCAACTTCCTGCGTACTTGTGCTGTGCTAGGAAACAGAGCTTTAGAAGATGCAGACAGACTTTCTGAATTGGATGAAGCTGTACTTGAGCTTGTTACAGGTGTCCCCATCTGTAGCATAAAAGAAAGGAAACAATGAACCGTCTCCGAACAAATGGGTAAAACATGCCATGTGGCACTTTTTAGTATAGATTGCATTGTTTATAAATGCAGATTGTAATGCAATCAAATGTCATTTAAAGAGGCAGGTAATGTACTTTTCAATTAACAGAAAAAAGTATATGCCTCAAAAAAGTATCTCTACACCAATACAACCAGTTAAACATAAGTTTCTAGACTTAATGTTGGAGATTGCATTAGTTCAAGAATCTTAACATAAACTCCAAATGACAGTTCTCTATGCAGATGCCCTATACAATAAGCCTACAGATTCTGATAAAAGTTTAACATATCCATAAATAAAATTTCCATTACCACAAGAATTTAGGCAACTAAAATTGAACACTCAGAAACAGGGGAAAAGTGAAAAATCTAAGGGTTAAGCATTTAAAAAACAAACAAACCTTGATCAAAACACATATACTTAATTCTAAGATTCACCTGACTCTGCTCTTGAAAGCCTTGTTAAAAGGCCATGTGCCACTACCACCATGCCTAAGGTCTTACTGTTGGCTCCAACCTAATTCCACTCCCTTCAACAAGGCAGAGGAAGTCCTCAGAAATTCGACTTTCACATCTAGCTACAGCTAAAGAATCCACATCTTTGGAAAAATATCTGATTCCTTTCTACCTGCTGTGAACAGAGGAAATCAAGGTAGAAACATAGCAAATGATAGGCTATATTTTAATATATCACATAATCTAACAATTTCAAAGGATATCTGTGAACAAGTCCATTTGACCTTAAACATACAATATACTCCTTTTCAAGAATTTCACCTCACCTGTCCAGCACTGGGGAAAAGAGGCTTAGTAACTGGAGGCTGTGGAGCAGGTACTGCTGCTGTTGGTGCAGGTGGTCTATTAAGAATACCTGGTGCTGAAACAGCCTGTGCTTGAGTCATTGGAGGAATTCCAGGGCGTGGAACAGGTGGGGGCATACCTGAAGAAAAATGATTCCCAAGAATAAAAAAAAAAAAATCTCGTTCACACGAAAACAATTCTATATTATATTTGTTCCTCACCGTAGTTCTTCAAACTGTCATTTTACAACTTTAGAATCTTAAATGTAAACCAGTGTCCCTAGACTCCACCTATAATCTTACTGATTATCACTGTTTTGTCCAACTTTGGTTTGAGGTAGGATCTCATCACATAGCCCTAGCTGGCTTGGAGCCAACTATGAACAGTCTAGTCTGGAGCTATAGATACCAGCCTGTCTCTGCTAGAATTAAAGAGAAGGTATTGATGCTACATGGCATCACACCCCACCCATTCACCAATCTTCTTTCATGTAATAGAATTTTAAACTTAGGAATGCTATCAGACACATTACAAAAGCAATTGTTTAACACTCCATACATACCTGGTGGCATACCCGGCATCAGAGGTGGTATTCCAGGTCCAGGTGGCATCATTCCACCCATTGGCATCATTCTATTAAAAGCAAAATTTAAGGAAAAAATAAAAACAAAAAATATTAACTAGCAGTATAAATCACACACACAAAAATATTTTTGGCAATTACAAAACACTAAATAAAAATCTTGACTATCTCAAGTACTAAGATCAAATCAAATCAATCATGCCACAAAAATATAATTCTACCATAACAAACATCTACAAACTCTTCAGTTTACCATTAAAAGAGGTGGAGTGGGAGGGATAGAGGGGAACCCTGGGGGGGGGGACCCCAATGGCAAAACAAGGTCACTGAGATTCAACAATATTCTTGGGAATATACAAAGGAGACCCCATCTAATAAGTATGTTAACTGGAAAGTTTTTGTTCCACTTGAAAAATATGCACATGGAACATAAATAGAAACATTTCTATTTCAGTTGTCCACTATGGAGTAAAACTTTCAGTCTGGGATGAACAAGGATCACCAATATTAGTGAATATAAGCTCAGAATACATAAACTTTTTACTTCATAACAATAAACCATGACTTAAAAACAAAACCCTTTATAGTTTCCACTTTAAAAAAAAAAAGGCTCACCTTCAAATATCATTCAGTGTCCAATTTACTTCAACACATTAGATTAGATTACAAGTATGTGAACTTAATTTGTGCTTTGGTGGCTTTTTTTTTGTTGTTGGGGATATAACAGTGCCTGATGCACGTTATTCATGCAATCTACCACTGAGGTATATTTTTCAGAATTTAGGATATATATCCTAATTAGATGAAAATGTTATTACCTTCTATAATAAAAAGCATGAAAGCAGAGTATAGATATTCTATGTAGAATACAGATATTTATTTTTACATCTATAGGTATTAGAAATAGATTATAGGTATTATCTCTTATTATTGGGTCTATTATTTCTTGAGCTATTATCTAATGATAGCTCAAGAAAGCATTTGCACACTTAGAAAAAAAATTTTTCCCTTTTGTGACAGAATCTATGTAGCCAGGAGGCTGTCCTAAACCTATATGTAAAATAGTCTGCCTCATATTCAATGTGATTTGCCTGCCTCTGCCTCCCAAGTTCTAAGATTAAAATCAGGGCTACCACGTCTGAGAGGAAAATTATTTTAACTTGTGTATTTGCTCAGAATTTTTAAAATTTATTTTATGTACATGAGTACACTGTTTCTATCTTCAGTCACACCAGAAGAGGGCATCAGATTCCATTACAGATGGTTGTGAGCCACCATGTGGTTGCTGGGAATTTAACTCAGGATCTCTGAAAGAACAGTTGGTTCTTTTAACCACCGAGCCATCTCTCCAACCTCCTCAGAAATGTTTTAATTTTCTACATTTAAAAGATGTGTCAATGAGCTAACAAGTTTTTGTGAGGAAGATTAGAAAATTTCTTATAAGTCAACTGAATAAATATCATTAAACACACACACAAATGACATTATGATTATTATTATACCTCCTGAATTACATTATGAATGAGATGCTTACATGTTTTCACCGCAAAATGACTGGGTGTATTTTCTCTGATGATGCAATCTGTGAAAATGTATGACAAAATCAAAATCTAACTGTGATTTTCAGAATACAGCGGGAAAGTGTACTGTACACCTTTCATATCCAACTAAGTAAAAGTGATGGGCAATACGCACCTCAATTTCATTTTAGTTTCTGATGCTTTGGTAAATCATTACAATTCCCTTTTCCATAACTAAGAAACTCAAATCTATAATCAATACTTTAATTACAGCAAATGCAACTGAAATAGACGGTTTCCTACATTCATTCTACTACCCAAAAATCTATTTTCCTTAGAGGAAAATATGTCTTATACTTACTGACCCCTTATTAGAAATAAAAGTTTAAGATTTATAGAGCCCATATCTTTAAAAAAAAAAAAAAAGAAAGAAAAAGAAAAAAGATTTAAATCATATCACCCAAGTTAAGAAAGGCCCAAGCCCACGACCCAACTGGCAGTTTGCTTACCCAGGCGGCATTCCTGGCATCACTGGAGGCATGCCTGGCATCAGGGGAGGAACACCTGGCATCAATGGAGGTATGCCTACAAATTGTTTCAGCAACAAGGTTAGCACTGGAAATTAAACAAGAGGAAGTAGCCCTGACATCAATGAAGTCCTCAGGATACATTTTTAATAAGTCTCATGTTACCTGGAGGCATTCCTGGTGCGCCTGGAACTGGAGGCAGTCCTGGCTGAGCCATTGGTGGGATATAACCTTGCTGAGGTTGAACAGGCTGTGGCTGAAAGGAAGTTGAGGCTGCAGATTCATCATCATCATATTCATCAGAATCATCTTGTTGTTTCTTTTTCTGACTCTCTGCCAAGAAAAGGTTTTAATTAATTTTCACACATCAGAGAGGAAAATAACTTAAAAAAAATTAAGTAATTTTGCCCACGACTTTAATCCCACCATTTTACAGGCAGATGAGTCTATGAATTACTCTAGTTCAAGGAGATCCAACATCCTCTTCTGACCCTCTTAGGCGCTGGCTTCCAAGCGAAACACATACATTCAGACAAAACATTCATAGACATAACTTTTAAAAGTCAAAAAAAAAAAAAATGTATAGGAGACTAACACTTTCTGCCATCTGCACAGTACATAGCTTGATATCCCAAAACAAATGACATTAATAAAGATTGAACATGAAGGAAAACATAACTCAAGACCAGAATTAGTGGGACTGAAGAGACAGATGGTTTAGGCTCAGTTAAAAAATTTTAACTTGCCAGGCATGGTGGTGCACACCTTTAATCCCAGCACTCGGGTGGCAAAGGCAGGCGGGATTTCTGAGTTCTAGGCCAACCTGGTCTACACAGTGAGTTCCACAGCAACCAGGACTATACAGAGAAACCCTGTCTCCAAAAAAAAAAAAAAAAAAAAACAAAAACAAAAAAACCCAAACTTTAACTTTAGTACACATAAAGCAGCTAATAGCCAGATGTAATCCCAGTTTTTGGGAAAAAGACACCATCTTTTGGCCTTTGTGGGCACCAGACACAGTGGAATCCAGACTTAGATGCAGGCCAAGCACCCAAAGAGATTTAAGTAAAACTTAAGAAATAGGGCTGGAGAGATGGCTCAGTAGGTAAGAGCACCCGACTGCTCTTCCTAAGTTCCTGAGTTCAAGTCCCAGCAGCCACATGGTGGCTCACAAACATCTGTAACAAGATCTGACTCCCTCTTCTGGAGTGTCTGAAGACAGCTACAGTGTATTTAGATATAATAAATAAATAAATCTTAAAAAAAGAAAAAAAAAAAAAGAAAAAGAATTTGCTTTCTTAAAAAAAAAAAGTAAGAAATATTAAAATTTGGGAGCTCAGTGCAGTGATACAAAGCTGTTATCACATGTACTCAGCAGGGAGAGGACTCAGCAGGTATAAAAGTGCAAGCCAGGCAACCTATGTTCATTTAAGTCTCAAAATGGCAATACTCTCAAGGTGAAAATGTATTTTAATCCACATGTAAATCTTACCTTGTGTTTTCTGTTCAAGAAGTCGCCGTCTTTCATCCATATCTTTCTCTGGAATACCTTCCATGCCGTATATTTCCAACTCTATGTCTGTTCTCCCAGGTATTGCATTTGGTACTGCATCTATGGTTTCTTTATGCACCTTAAAAAAAAATTTTTTTTTAACTAGAAACTACTCAGCAGACTACTAGTGGTGACGAATGGATCAAAAACTTTCTTCTAGACAGTGTTGGCACTTGTCTTTAATCTCAGCACTCGGAGGCAGGAGCAGGCAGATCTCTGAATCTAAGGCCAGCCTGCTATCAACAGTGAGTTCCAGAAGAGTGAGGACTACAGAGAAATCCTGTCTCAAAACAGTGAAAACTGGGCCAAAGCTGTTGCTTTGTAGCGATAGAACAAGTAAAAAGAAACCTAGAATTATGAAGGCCCAGGGTTAGACTGTCTGCATAGTGCTACAGGTACATACAAACATCAAAGTGTACTATATTTACTTTTTACATTCCTTTCATTCAGAATAGAAAAAAAAAATCACAAAAACCAAAGATCATTGAATTTTGCTATTCCTTGGAAATTATTTACTTCTTTTCAGATCTCTTCTCATCTGACAGCTCCCTAGTCTTATTAGTTGTCTTGTTTTCATTTTCTCAATCATTGATGATGAGACAGACCACTTTGTTATTTTCTTTCACAATATAAGTTCAAGGTCAGTCTAGTCTACAAAATGAGTTGCAGGACATCCAGGGCTACAGAGAGAAACCTTGTCTCAAAAAAACAAAGTCCGATTCCTAGTCCTCCCACAAACTCCAAGTGAGCATGCACAAACAAACTAATGAGGCTGGAGATGGTTCAGAGGTTAAGGACGAACAGGCTTTGGCTTGCAGCACCCACAACTGATAGCTCACCACTATCTGTAACTCCAGGTCGAAGGGGACGACACCCTCTTCTGCCTTCTAAAGCCAACTGTGTACTAATGAGCACATAACAGACAATTAATTGTTAAGTAAGTTAACATAAAAAGATGCATCTGAATGGCTACTACAATAATACAAAGGAGAAAAGGGGTAGTACTAAAGATCAAAGTCAGGGCCTCAAAGACGCTAGGCACAAGATCTACCATGAAACTACAAAGTCCAGCCTTTATATAAACTATGACATCAGGATGCAAAAATACAAATCCTCAAGTTTTCATTATTTTATTATGAAAAAACTCAAGAGAAGCAGAAGAACTCAGAAGTTAGAGGCACTCCTGATCTTCCAGATGACTTGAGTTTAATTCCTGCCACACAAATAAGAGCTCACAGCTGCCTGAAAATTCAGCTCCAAAAAAACACCTCCCAGCCTCATGTACCCACACTATGTGTCCAAATCCACAAAAAAAGGGGGGGGGGGGAGCAAGCAAGCAATTTGGACATTGAACAGAACAATGCTTCCAAGTAGAGTGTGTTCTTGTATACTCATCACACAAAAAACTGAATACACTTATGAGGCAGAGGAAAGAGTATCTTTGTGAATTTGAGGGTAGCCTAATCTACATAACATCATTCTAGGTCAGTCAGCTAGAATAAATACTAAGTAAGAACTGTCTCAAAATTAAAAGTCAAGTCCACTTATCTTAATGGCCACAGAACAGACGTGGATTCTAGGTAAGTACTTTTGTGCCAAAGCTTGTGCTTATCAATTGGGTTCTATCCCTACCACCTACCAAAAAAAGAGAATAAAACACATACCTGAGTTTTAAGTAGATTTGGCTATTTACCCAATATATAAACCAAAGACAAATTCAATATTATTTATGTGGTTACAAATCACAATGGGACAAGGTCAAAACAGAAGAGAAATTCTTACCTGCATGCAATGAATTGCTAAACCAGGTCCTGTGTACAACTTCTTATGGCAAATATGGCATTTAAAATGCTTTGCTTTTTGGTGCTGTATAAGGATCTTCTCATCATCAAAATCTCTGTTACAATACCTGGTCGCCATTAAGGTTAAAAAAACCACACAAAAAATAACCCCCTGCCAACTAAAGGAAACAAAAGTTGCATAGATACTACGTAATTAGAAGCTAAGGAAAGCTGAAAATGGTGATATATGCCTTTAAAATCATCACTTAAGAGATGAGACAGAGTCAAACCTCTCTGAGTTTGAAGCCAGCCAGGTCCACAATTGTGAGTTTCCAGACTAGTCAAGAATTACATAGTGAGATTCTGCCTCAATATTAATATAACAAATGCCTTTCATCTCATCTAACAGGAAGGATAATAGGGGTGACTTTAAGATGACTCCAAGGTTAAGAGCACTTGCTGCTCTTTCAGAGTACCCAGATTCTTTTCCCAACATCCATAAGGCAGCTCACAACCAGAATGACAGTTCCCGGGGATCTAATGCTCTTCTGTCCTCCAAGAGCACTAAGTATACAGCATACCTATGTAGGCAACCCCCCCCCCCCACCACCTAATAAAAAAGGAGGGAACTTAATATAAATTCAGTTTTAAAGCTGGGCAGTTGTGGCGCACACCTTTAATCCCAGCACTCAGGAGGCAGAGGTAGGTGGATTTCTGAGTTCAAGGCCAGCCTGGTCTACAGAGTGAGTTCCAGGACAGCCAGGGCTACAGAGAAACACTGTCTCGAAAAATCAGAAAAACAAAAACCAATTCAGTTTTAGTATTTATATTTGGAAATTACACTAATCATGTACCTCCCGGTCTGAGAACATAGCTCCATTGTTAGGGTACTTGTCTAGCATGCAATGGGCTGGGTACTTCCAGCAGTTTGGATGCTGGGTGTAGGGCACACCTACAAAGCCCCAGCACAAGTGGAGACAGGAGAAACATGCATTTATGGATTTTCGGTGCTATGGTGGTGCATGCCTTTAATCCCAGCACTCAGGAGGCAAAACCAGGCAAATCTATGAATTTGAGGCCACCTTGATCTACAGAGTAAATTCCAGGGCAGCCAGGCTACATGGATGAACCAAGAGTTCAAGTTTTGTGATCCAGCATAACATGAAGCCCTGCCACAAAGAACACACACACACACACCCCAAATTTTGACCTTTAAATTATTATTTCAACATTTACAAATGTACATGCTAAGAGTGTCAGCTGGACAGTAGTGCCTTCAATCGCAGCACATGGGAGCCAGAAACAAGTGGAACTCTTTAAATTTCAGCCCAGGCTAGCCTACAGAGCAAGTTCCAGGTCAGACTGAGACACACTAAGAAAACCTGTCTTGAAGAACAGGAGTTCCATGAAGGAGAAAAGGTTAACCAAAATCAAATGAACCAGGACCGGTGGCACACTGCAGGCAATCTGTGGCAGGAATGACTACATCTTAACTAGACAAACTTGGTATGCAGACTAAGATCTTAAGCCCAAATAAAAATCTTTTAGCCTGGCATACCCCATGCCTTTGATTTCAACACTCCTCATGCAAGGCAGATATTTATTCTGAGTGCCAGGTCAGACAGTAAGACTAACTCAAAATTTTTCTTTTCAAAAGAAAAAGCAACTTCAAACTGGGCAGTGGTGATCCATGCCTTCAATCCCAGCACTGGGGAAGCAGAGACAGGCGGAAGCCAGCCTGGTGGACAGGGCAAGTTCCAGACAACCAGACCCCCAATCCCAAATAAAAAGACAGAAGGGGGGGGGGGGCAATTTCACAATTCATTAAATATACAATAGAATTGAAACTGGGAATTCATAATCCATTATCCAACTCATGACAAAGGGCACATTCAACTAAGAATCCATAAAATTTCTTCCAAGTTTCATTATTAATCTATGCATTCAAGAAATTTAAATTCGCATATACTAAGAGTTCTGACCTCGCAAGACTTTTTCTGTGAGTGCATTAAATAATTCGTGACGGATTTTTAGCGACTTAACTACTTTAAAAACAAATTTGTCTTGAGACCGTTTTCATGTAATAGATAAAAAAAAATCCAGTTTAACGTAAAATACGTTATCCAAAAAACAAAAAACAAAAAAACAAAAAAAAACGAGAAAATTGTTTTCCTTCCCAACAGTTTAACCAGTCCTATAAAATTGGGTAACGATAAAGAAACTCCACCCAGTTAAGCAAACGCTTCCCCAAGATTAAGGCGCCCGAAAGAGGCGGAAGCCGATTCTCCACCGCGGGGGGGAGGGGAGAGGGCTTAGCCACAATTCAATTATCCAGGGAGTAAGGGCATTTACCCCAAACTCAAGTCCCTTTGTGGGGTCTCCAACGAAACAACGGAGACAGGAGTTCTTAGGGACGACTGCACTTGGGGGAACGGCTCCAGGCCCAATGATCGCGACAAACAAGCGCCTGAGTCACCAAGTCCAGCGCCACCAAACTCCGGAGTCCTCTCGCCCGAAGAACCCCATTTTACAAGAAACCACCCCAAATCCTAACCCAGCCACAGCACACGGGCCCGGCCGGGCCCTGCCAAACAGGCCTAACCCAAACCCATCAGACTTGTGTTCTCAAGAAGCGACACCCACGCTCGGCCTCCACGTCAACCCCACAAAGGATACCAGCACCACGGCTTGAGCTGCTTCTTCTTCTTGCGACCCATTACTGCGCCCTACACAACAGGCAGAAGAGAGGCGAAAAAAAGCTGGGAAAAAAAAATCAAAAAACAAAAAACCCAAGAGACTCGCAGAGTTCTCCAAACCAACCGCCACCACCGCGTCCCGCAGGAAACAGACACAAAATGGCCGACACCCTCGTCCTATCTCCCGTCCACCTCCCGTCAGCCACCGCGGCGAGAGCTAGACGGGTCACGTGACGCAGGACTTCGTCCCTGAGTGGCTGAGCCTGCGCTGCCGCCATCTTAATGGGGTTAAGTGGTGGTGGCCCTCCCGGGCTGAGGACGGTGATCCTTTAGAGCTTGGGTCGGCGAGTAGGTCGGCTATCCCGTATGCAAATTGAAGGGAGGAAAAGAGTACCAGTATAATTAAGGATAGGTTACAAATAAATAAAGATAATTGGGACATGGTCAATTTGGGGGTTTTTTGTTTGGTTGGTTGGTTTGGGTTTTTTTTGGCTGTTGTGCGTTTTGCTTTTATTTTTTGAGATGGGATCTCTTCTTAGCCCTGCTGATAGAGGAAATGACCAAGCTGGCCTCAAACTCAGAGATGCGCCTGCTTCTGCCTGCCAGCGACTGCTTGGGATTAAAGGCACACGCCCGGATTGCGACCTGGTCAATTTTTAAATCTTGTTTCAGTTGCCTTTCGGTAGTGGGGCGTATATGGTCAAGGAAGAGTCATCGTTTTTTTAGTGACAGTCTAGGAAGCAGTATGGGTGAGATCTGCAGTAGCGATAAGGGAAATGTGAAGTGCTTCAGAATCTCAAAAAGGCGTCCTTAAGCGGCTCCGGGGAGCATAGGAATGTTTAGAAAGGTGAAAGAAGATGCAGTGGGAGAAAGTTTAAGTTATCTTATTACCTGGGTCTTGTGTCTGCTGTCCCAGCACTCAGAAGGCCAAGACAGAAAATGCTATGAGTCTAAGACTTAGAGGCTAGCCTGGGGAACAAAGCCTGATCTTGTCTTTGAATTAAAAAAAAAAAAAAATGCAGTGAACCAAGCATGGATGGTGCATGCCTTTAATCCCAGCACTCAAAAGGCTGAGGCAGGCGGATCTGAGTGCATAGCCAGGTTCCTGTCTACATAGAGCATTCAGGGTTATGTAGAGAAACCTTGTATCGAAGTTTTAGTTACTGATAAAATGCAGTGTTTGAGGATTTGAACCTAAAAGTAACAAGACAAGAAAAGTGTTGCTGGCAAAAGATAATCCTGGAAAATGTGGCAAGGAAGAGTGTAAGAGAATTGGATATTGTATATGCTGAAGTCTCTTGAAACCACAGAAAGGTTCACAAACAAAAAATGTTGGTGGAGCATGCCTGCAATCAGGGAATTCCAGGAGGCTTAGAGACCTGCCTGGGATACATGAAACTGTTCATTTAAAAATAAGATTGAGGGGGCTGGAGAGATGGCTCAGCTGTTAAGAGCACTGAAACTCACTCTGTAGACCAGGCTGGCCCGATCTCAGAAATCCACTGTCTTCGGTGTCAGATCTCATTATGGTTGGTTGTGAGTCACCATGTGGTTGCTGGGATTTGAACTCAGTACCTTCAGAAGAGCAGTCGGTGCTCTTACCCACTGAGCCATCTCACAAGTCCCAAATGTATGCATCTTTATTGTATACTTTGTTCTTTACACATGCCTATGGAACCCCCATCTAGATCAACACATATAACACTTCCATAATCCCTTCTCAACAGTTTTCTTCCTTCCTTCCTTCCTTCCTTCCTTCCTTCCTTCCTTCCTTCCTTCTTTCCTTCCTTTCTTCTTTTCTCTCTCTCTCTCTTTCTTTCTTTCTTTCTTAAAGAATTATTTATGTATATAAGTACACAGTAGTAGCTGTCTTCACACACACCAAAAGGGGGCATCAGATCCAGATATTGATGGTTGTGAGTCACCATGTGGTTGCTGGGAATTGAACTCAGGACCTCTGAAAGAGCAGTCAGTGCTCTTAACCACTGAGCCATCTCTCCAGCCCTATTTAGTTTTTATTTAATTTTATTTTTGAGGCAGGGTCTCTGTAGTCCTGGCTGGCCTGGAACAGGGTATGTAACCTAGGGAGGCCTGGAGCTCACTGAAGTTCTCCAGCCTCTGCCTCCAGAGTGCTAGAATTAAAAGAGCGCTCCTTTTGGGTAGGCTAAATTCTTGTCTTTGAGCAAACCGTTACATGCATGTCACGCCGAAAGAAGGCAGGAGCACACCACCTTTAACACATACTGCCTCATTGATGCGTTAACTGGTGGAGACAAAGTCAGTTAAAAGGAAATGCTAGGGGGTTCTCAGAGAGTCGTCGCCCCCCCCCCCACCCCCCCCAAAGAAAAACAGGTTTCTCCAACCCAGTTTCCAGGTCCAGGACTCAGGAGGCGGCGGAACTCAGATGTGCGAGGGCGGGGAGAAGGTCGAGCCGGCGCACAAAGGACAGCCCGGCCGCGGGGGAACTGTTTGACGGGGACACAGAGCTGCGAGGAGGTTGCCGCGATGCTCCCGTCTTTGCAGGAATCGCTGGATGGGGATGAAAAGGAGCTGGAGAGCAGCGAAGAGGGTGGCTCCGTGGAGGAGCGGAGACTCGAGCCGCCGCCCAGCAGCCACTACTGCCTGTACAGCTTCCGCGGAAGCAGGTGCCCGCGCCCTGCCCGCTGTGCCCGCCGCCCCGCCGCCCGGCCTTGCACCCCGCGGCCCCCACTTGCCATCTCCTCTCCCAGCCAAGGTCTCTGGCCCGATGGGCCTCCCTGGCCTCAGTCGGTTCTTCCCGGCTCTTCTGGGCTTTTATGCCCAGCACTCCCAAGCCTCTGTCCTCTTGTAGCCCCTGTCATCGTAGCCCCTGACATCTGTTCAGCGGAGTTTGCCTCTCTCTCCCCTCGGTACCCCCGGAAAATCCCGACTGGCTTTCCAGGAGCCCTTTTGGCCCTGGAACTTATTCTTTAAGGTGTATTTTTAATTTTCTTAATTATGTGTTTGCGTGTGGGTATTCGCACATGCATACTGATGCCCACTGAGGCCAGAGGTGTCAGATACATCTGGAACTTGAGTTACAGGTAGTTGTGAGGTGCCCTAAGAGGGTGCTTGGAACCAAACTAGGACCATTCCCCAAGAACAGTAAGAACAGTAAGCGCTGTTTAATCTCTGAGATATTTCTCCGGGCCCTGCTTATTATTTTTTATTTTAATCAATTTATATTTTCTGAATAAAAATATTTGCATTGGTGTTCTGCTTGCCTGCATGTCTCTGTGAGGCTGTCTGGTTCCCTGGAACAGAAGATAGAGACAGTTGTGAGCTGCCATGCAGGTGCTAGGAATTGAACTTGAATCCTCTGGAAGAGCAGCGATGCTCTTAACTATTGAGCCATCTTTCTATCCCTTATCTTTAAAGATGAATTTCTTCAAACTTTCGGGAAATTAGGTCTTTATTTATTAAATACCCTGAAGAGAAAGGGGCCTCTAGTCAGCCCTCACTTATGGGGTTTCTGTCATGAGATTAGGCAGTGGAGGACCCATGCAGTGTGGGCTTGCAGCGTTTTTTGCTGAGCCCTTGCTTTTACCCAGCTTGCGAAGGCTTGATTGACAGCCTATAACTGATAGTACTGTTGTATTTCGTCTTGCAGATTGACACAGAATCGAGGGGATAGTGATGATGGACGTTCAGGTGACACAAATGCAGAAACCCCCTCTGGTGATGATTTCAGGTAAAAACAGGCATAACTCATTGCTTTCCTGGGCTGTGCATATCTATCTGTAGGTGTCAGTGAGGTGTCTTGTTGCCACTGCACTTTCTCTTGAGTCAAACCTTCAGCTCCTTATTCGAGGCAAGAGCGGATGCAAATGCTGATAATGCTTTGAAAACTCTAGCCAAGCCCAGACACTGAGCTTTATCTGAGATAATCATCTTTTTGTGGTGGTTGTTTTTTTTTTTTTTTTTTTTTAAGATTTATTTATTTATTATATGTAAGTACACTGTAGCTGTCTTCAGACATTCCAGAAGAGGGCGCCAGATCTCGTTGCGGATGGTTGTGAGCCACCATGTGGTTGCTGGGATTTGAACTCTGGACCTTTGGAAGAGCAGTCGGGTGCTCTTACCCACTGAGCCATCTCACCAGCCCGGTGGTTGTTTTTGAGATAGGATTTCTCTCAATATAGCTCTAGCTGTCCTGGAACTCACTAAGTAGACCAGGTCTTGAACTCACAGGGATCTGCCTGCCTCTGCCTCCCAATCCCTCTGCCTCTCAGGCGCCGAGTCTAAAGGTGTGCGCTGCTACCTATGGCAAGATAATGATCTTTAAGGAGGAAAGGTTAATTTGGCTCAGTTTCAGTCCATGTAGTTTCTTAGCCCTGTTTCCGGTGAGCCTGGGGCAACAGGAATTCATAGCAGAACAAACAGCAGAAGAGCCTGTTAACTTCGTGGTGGCTAGGGGAGAGATGCAAAGAGGGAGAGAAGCAGGCAGCTCCCAGCCAGCTGCCCAACCAGTCAGGGTTCTGATATGTTATTAGGGTCATATTTCCAGAGACTTACCTTGTGTCCAACAAATACAGGTTCTAATACTTTCAATAGCACTGTGGTCTGGGAGCCAAACCTGCCTTTGCGGGACATTCCAAGTGTGAACAATGACCCTCTCCAACAGGGGCATCAAGTAGACAGCTTTCTTTTTCTTTTTTCTTTTTTCTTTCCTTTCTTCCTTCTTTCTTTCTTTTATTTATTTTTTTAATTTTTTGAGCCAGGGTTTCTCTGTGTAAGCCTGGCTGTTCTAGAACTTGCTTTGTAGACCAGGCTTCCCTGGAATTCACAGAGATAAGCCTGCCTCGAGTGGTGAAATTAACTAGCTGACTAGTTGATAGCATCCTTAAGAGAGACCCTGAAATTGGTATGGCAATGCTAGCCTGGGGCAAGTTTAAGGTTAACCTAAACTATGTAGCTAGTTCAAGACCAGCCTGGGCTACTTAGGGGCCCTGGCATTGATTCATTATATCTGCCTTATGGGTTTGAGTGTATCCCTGGTAAGAAACGTGTGTTTCTCATCTGTCAAGCCTCTCCTTGGTGGATACTAATCTACCATCAGAAGTGGAGCCGGAGCTGCGCAGTTTCATTGCTAAGCGTCTTTCCAAGGGCGCGGTCTTTGAAGGGCTGGGTAATGTTGCATCTGTAGAGCTGAGGTAAGTATAAAATATGCTGTCTCCTGTGTTTTTATTTCTGAGCTAAACATGAGAGGTGTGGAGAAACTGGAAGAGATCTAGACCTTCAGAAAATGTCTTTGTTTTCTGTTCTCTGGCACCTCCTGCCCTTCCACTCCCAGCCAGAGCACTGAATCTTACACATAAGTGTTATGAAATTAGATTGAGTGAGATTCTGGCCCCTGAGTGTACTTTAGTCTACTTTATACTTACACAGAAGGAGCTCGAGCTGGAGAGGTAGCCTTGATGGAGAGCATCTCCTGGTGGGTGCAAAGCCCTCTGTTCTTACCAAAGTGGAAAGCGTATGCCCATGATTTATAACGTGCTTTCACAAATGCTGATGTAGTTCTTCTTACAAAAGGAGATGGGCAGTTATCTTAATTTCTAGAGCAGAAGTAAACACAGAGAAGTGAACTTGGAAGCCCAAGGTCACAGGGAAGTCAGGCTTAGTCTTGCCATTATACTCCTTCAGATACAGCATTTGTTTAAGTATAGGTTCCCTTGGAGGTATATACCTCTGACCCGAGGAGAAAGCTGCTAGGTAAACCTGGCACATCCAAGACACGTGAAGGTTAAAAGAGGGGGAGCATGCTTATTTCCATATAAACATGGATATTCTATGAACAAAGTTGAAATTTGTGTAGATTTTTCTTTAAACAATTAAAAAATATTTTATGTATGGGTGTTTGCCTGCATGAACGTCTGTGCACAAGGTGTGTGCCTATTGTCTGCAGAGACCAGAAGAGGATGTCAGGATCCCCAAGAATTGGAGATACTGATGGTTGTGAGCCACCACGTGCTGTAACCCCAAACCGGGGTCTTTTAGAAGAGTACCCAGTGCTCTTTTAACTACCACGCCATCTCCCAGCCCCCTGGATTTATCACATAAGACAGTGGGACTCGGTGAACCTCTTGTTAGAGGCTGGCTGGTTTGTTTTTATGAGGCAGTGTCTCACCATGTAACCCTGACTGGTCTGGAACTCACCATGTAGACCAGGTTGTTCTTGAACTCACAAAGATCTACCTGTGTCTACCTCTTAGGACTGGGGTTGGTGCACATCACCATGACTGATCTGTAGGCTGCTTCATTAAACCTCACCTGGGTCATGCTCCTTCTGCTGACATGAGTCCGAGGAGAGGGTTGGGGAGCTCTGCATGAGGGGTGATCTGAAAGTGGTACCAGATCAAGACCTGGTTCAGAGGTTAGGTGTGCAGTGAGGAGCGTGAGTACCCAGGTACTGCACTTTACTTTTTCCTTTCTTTTCTAGAATTGCAGGTTACCGAGTTGGTTGTTATTACTGCCTTTTCCAACAGGAAAAGCTGCTTCCTGAGACAGCAGCAATGGAATCTGAGCACAACCCTTCTCAATGTGTGGTCTGCTTCCTAGGAGGCTCTGAAAAAGGACTGGAGCTATATCCTTCCTGTGGGATTCGAGGTTTCAGGCGGGAGGGCACCTGGGCAAGGAGCAAGTGGCCTTTACCCTTAAGGGCATATTGAAATGTCATTTGTGACCATTTGCATAGGCTGTGTGTGTGTGTGTGTGTGTGTGTGTGTGTGCGCGCGCGTGTGCGTGTGTGCGTGCGCGCACATAAGAGAGGGACAGACAGACAGGGTCTCCCTTTGTAGTCCTGGCATGGAACTTATTATGTAGACCAGGCTGGCCTCAAACTTTCAGTGATCCACCACCTCTGACGCTGAGTGCTAGAATTAAGGGCACATGGCACTACACTCAGGTGAGACGTGGTGTTTCTGGCTGGGAGGTAAAATATTGATGGATCATCCTGTGTCTCTTCCTTAAGAACATACTTTCAGGCTTGAATTGGACAAGTATATTCAAGGGCTGAAGAATAACATGAATTGTGAGGTAAGGGGTCTGACTTGAGCTTTGTAAGACTGGAGTGATGAACATGAACATGTCATGACTGTACTAGTCTGGTCGCTTGGTAGCCACCGACACTTGACTTCTAAATTCCTCACCTTGTGGGCAGTAGATCAGTGCTGTGTGACACAGGCAGGGAATGCAGCTGTGTTATAGCACTGAAGGTTTCGTGATTCTACTTTTGATGTTGCACCAATGAAAACTTACTAAATCCAATTGAGGAAATCCACACCTGACATCCCTGTGCTTGGGAGGCAGAGTTTGAGGCTAGACTAGTTCACATAGCTAATCCCAAACCTACCAGAGCTACATAGTGGACCCCATCACAAAAGCAAAACAAGACGCTGGGGAGATGGCTCAGTGGTCAGAGCATTGACTTCTTCCAGAGGACTCAGGTTCAATTCCCAGCACTTACATGGCAGCTTACAACCATCTATAGCTCCAGTTCCAGGGCATCTAACATCTTCTTACCTCTTTGAGTACCAGGTATACAAGTGGTAGACAGACATGGAGGCAAAATACCCATAAAATTAAAATTTAAAAAAAAAAAAAAGACAGCTGGTGAGATGGCTCAAAAGTAAATGTGCCTGCCACCAAGTCTGACTGGCTTGAGTTGGACACCCAGGACTCACATTGTGGAAAGAGAGAACTGACTTACATGGTGTCTTAGTCAGGGTTTCTATTCCTGCACAAACATCATGACCAAGAAGCAAGTTGGGGAGGAAAGGGTTTATTCAGCATGCACATCCATACTGCTGTTCATCACCAAAGGAAGTCAGGACTGGAACTCAAGCAGGTCAGGAAGCAGGAGCTGATGCAGAGGCCATGGAGGGATGTTCCTTACTGGCTTGCTCAGCTTGCTTTCTTGTAGAACCCAGGATTACCAGCCCAGGGATAGCACCATCCACAATGGGCCCTCCCCCTTGATCACTAATTGAGAAAATGCCTTACAGCTGGATCTCATGGAGACATTTTCTCAACCGAAGCTCCTTTCTCTGTGATAACTCCAGCTGTGTCAAGTTGATACACAAAACCAGCCAGTACACATGGGTTGTTTCTCTGACATCTAGGGCAGATGCGTGCACACACACAGAGAAATAAAATGAAAAGAGAAAGACAAATCTATGTAAAATTCAGTGGCGGTTAGTAACATACCTGGTGGGGAAGGTATCTTTTATCTTTATCTGATTTCTAGGCACATAGGATTCATATTTTGGATAGCACCAGTGGTCCATTAGAGATGTGCTATGCCATAGTCTATGGATATCAAGTTTTAGAAACATTTCATTTCATTATTTTATGAATTGGTTATGTCTATATTGAGTAATTTATCTAAACCTGTCAAAACTATGTTTCCAAGCCAGGTTTGCTGCTGCGTGTCTACACTTCCAGTACTGGGAAGGGTGGAAAACAGAAAAATCAGGAGGCTAGCCTCAGCTACAGAGAATTTGACACCCACCTGATTTCTGTAAGATGCTGTCTAAAAAGCTACTTTTGTTAGACGGTGGGAACACAAGCATTTAATTCCAGCATAGCAGTCAAATCTCTGAGTTCTAGGCCAGCCTGATCTGCAGAGTGAGTTTCAGGGCATCCAAGGCTACACAGAGAAATTCTGTCTTGAAAAAACAAAACAAAACAAAATAAAAATGTCAACCCTCCCCCACTTCCACATCCCCACCTCCAAAAGAAAGTAGTATGGCCAGGCACATTGGCACATATCTATAATCTTAGTATCTAGGAGGCTTAGGATTTTAAGGTCAAGAGGGCATCGGCATCAGATCCCATTACTTATGGTTGTAAGCCACCATGTGGTTGCTGGGATTTGAACTCAGGACCTTCGGAAGAGCAGACAGTGCTCTTTTGGTTTTTTATTGTTGTTGTTGGTGGTGGTTTTGTTTTGTTTTTTGTTTTTTAAAAAAGATTTATTTATTATATGTAAGTACACTGTAGCTGTCTTCAGACACATCGGAGGAGGGCATCAGATATGTGAGCCACCATGTGGTTACTGGAATTGAACTCAGGACCTCTGAAAGAGCAGTCAGTGTTCTTAACGGCTGAGCCATTTCACCAGCCTCCTAGTTTTTGTTTTCTAATTATTAGGAGTATATTGAAAGGAATGGAGACATGGATCATTAGTTACGAACACTTACTGCTTTTCCAGAGGGCCAGCATTCAGTTCTAAGTACCCATGTCTAGTGGTTCACAATCACCAATAACTTCAGTTCCAGAGAATTCAACACCTCCTTCTAGACTCCAGGAGGCATCCACAGGAATACAATTATGTACATACAAATAAAAATAAAAATTTTAAAATTGTTTTGAAGAGGGGCCTAAGAAGGAGGGAGGCTTAGTATGTAAAGGGCTTACAATGCAAGCATGAGGGCCTGAGTTTGAACTCCCATCATCCACGTAAAAATCTGGGTGTGGGGCTGGTGAGGTGGCTCAGTGGTTAAGAGCGCCAACTGATCTTCCGAAGGTCCCCAGTTCAAATCCCAGAAACTACATGGTGGCTCACAACTATTGTAACAAAATCTGATGCCCTCTTCTGGAGTGTCTGAGGACAGCTACAGTGTACTTACATATAATAAATAAATAAATCTTTAAAAAAAAAAATCAGGGTGTGGTGACAGGCATCTGTTATACTAGAGTTGAAGTGGTGGAGACAGGCAGTTCTCTGTACCTTGCTGGCCAGCCAGCCCAGCCAAAGCAGTGAGCTCCAGGCTCAGTGAGACACCCTTACTCAAGAAAGTAAGATGGAGAAGTTGGAGAGATGGTGCCTACCACCAGGACTGAGGACCTAAATTCAATCTCCTGCACCACATGGTTGAAAGCCAAAATTGACTTCTGCAAGTTATCCTTTGTTCTAAACACAGACATCATGACATAAACTTGTCCACCACCACTCCAAAAATGTAATTTAAAAATAAGGTAGAGAGCAATTGAGGAAGACACCTGATGTCAACCATTAGCTTACACAGACACCATACACACAAAGAAAGTATACTGAAGAAAAAAGTCTAGTAAGTTAAAGGCTTTTATGATACTAAAACAAATGATATTCTCTCTTGATGCAGGAAAGGAGTCTGGGGAATGATGTAAAGTCCTATCTGAATAGCTGGTATGAGGATGTGGTGTGTCCCATCCAAAGGGTGGTTCTCCTCTTTCAGGAGAAACTGACCTTTCTGCTCCATGCTGTAAGTATTGCTCATGAACGAGTATTCCCAGTTAGAGGCTCCTCAGCAGACCTTGGTGATTAGAAACACACTCATCTTCTCTAAACATTACTTTTCCCTTCCTGTAAATTTCTTCAGACTATGCTTGCTGTTTAGACCACATCTTACTGACTCTCATCTGAAAGTCTTATTATTAAGGTAGGGTTGAATTGTAAATCTCAGCAGGATCTTTCCACTGAAACATGTGCTTTCGAGCCAGTTGTGCTGGTGCATGTCCGCACTCCCAGCACTGGGGAGGTAGAAGCAGAGTCAGGAGGTTAGGACCATCCTCAGCTACACAGAGCATTTGGCACCTACCTGATTTATGTAAGAACCTGTCCCATTACATGTCAGCTGGGTTACATTAAAAAAATAATAATCTCTTCTTTCTAGCCACTTTTAAAAATAGGTCTTCACCAGGCAGTGGAGGTGCACATCTTTGATCCAGCACTTGAGAGGCAGAGGCAGGCAGATCTCTGAGTTTGAGGACAGCCTGGTCTACAGAGTGAGGTCCAGGACAGCCAGGGCTACACAGAGAAACCCTGTCTCAAAAAAACCATGAGAAAAAAAGGGGGGTGGGGGAGGAAGATAGGACCTCACTATATAGTCTAGAATTGCTTAACTTTTTTTTAAAGACTTAAGACTTAAATTACTCGTGTGTGTGTGTGTGTGTGTGTGTGTGTGAGAGAGAGAGAGAGAGAGAGACCTTGTTCTGTGTGGTGTACTACAGGCTGGTGGCCCTGGAGCTTTCTGCTGTTTGTGTCATCTCTATTTCCCATGTCACTGTAGGAGTGTAGGGGTTATAGTGCATACCCCCATTCTGACTTCTTACGTGGGTTCCAGGATCGCACTCAGGCTGTCTGGCTTCCTCTGTGGGTTGTGGGATCACACTCTGGTTATCTGGCTTGAAGAGCGAGCACTGGCACCCACTGAGTCTTTTTCCTATCCCCGATCCCAAACTTGCAGTTCTACCTTCCTCAGCTTCTTGAGTGCCAAGACTGTAGCCTGTCCAACCACACTTGTCTGAAATAAAGGGAAATAGGTGCAATTTCCAGAATATTTGAAAATGAAAACCAATCAAACAAAAAACAAAGTAATTTTAACTATATGAAACTGTTTAGGGCCCATACAAGCCTGATGGCCCTAGTTCAATCTCCAGATTCCACAAGGTGGCAGGAGAGAACCAAATCCCAGAATTGTCCTGACTTCCACATATATACTCTTTGAGACATTTACACACACATACACACATGTATGTACATGTATATACACACACACACACACACTAGATTTGGGGGACAGTGTATTTGCTGCCAAACTTGACCACCTAAGTTCAAACCCTGCAAGTTGACCTCTGACCTCCACACAAAAGCATGTGGAGCCGGGCATGGTGGCGCACGCCTTTAATCCCAGCACTCGGGAGGCAGAGGCAGGCGGATTTCTGAGTTCGAGGCCAGCCTGGTCTACAAAAGTGAGTTCCAGGACAGCCAGGGCTATACAGAGAAACCCTGTCTCCAAAAACCAAAAGAAAAAAAAAAAAAAAGCATGTGGCTCCCATTAAAATAAATAAGTAAAGTAAAGAAATGCTGAAAAAAAATGTCAAAAGTAATGACACATGCTTATAATCCTAGCATTAGGGAAATTGAGGCTACAAAATCAGAAGTTCCAGGCTAGCTTATGCTGCATAGCAAGACTGTCTGAAAATAACTATATTTTAATAAATAAAATAAAAACCCATCACTGAGCAGGTTTTAGCTTAGAGCACTTGCAGAAGATGCAGTGGTAGTGCCCTTAGTGCCTGGGAGACGATGCGTTTGGATGGGAGCGTCAGGCCAGTGAGGAACAGAGGAGCAAGTGTTAAACTGTCCCTTCTCTTTCTCTCTCATAGGCTCTAAGTTACACTCCTGTTGAATTTAAAGAGTCGGATGAAAAAACAAAGAGAGACATCAACAGGTAAAGAATATAATTTCTCGCTGGGTGTGGTGGCGCACACCTTTAATCCCAGCACTCGGGAGGCAGAGGCAGGCGGATTTCTGAGTTCAAGGCCAGCCTGGTCTACAAAGTGAGTTCCAGGAGGGCCAGGGGAACACAGAGAAACCCTGTCTCAAAAAATTAAAAAAAAACAAAAAAAAGACTATAATTTCTGAAGAAAGCCTTCCCCTTTCCTGGGCCAGCTCAGCAGCCCCATGGTACCATCCCCTCCAGTAGAGGACGCCTTTGTTTTCCTTGGTCCTGCAGTGCTGATTGTGGAAAGGACTTGTGTATGTCACAGGTTTCTGAGTGTGGCCAGTCTCCAGGGACTTATTCATGAAGGCACCATGACCTCATTATGCATGGCCATGACAGAGGAACAGCATAAGTCTATGATCATCGACTGTAGCGGCCCCCAGCCTCAGTTCCACAATGCAGGTGAGTCAGAAACCAGGAGGCAGGGTTTGTGGACCTCTTGCACAGAAAGCACGAGATACAGACATGTCCTTCTTGTGCAGTACTAAGCTTGCTGAGACCTTAATGGTCCTAGAAACAGGGGTTCAAGTCACGCTTGGTGTATAAGAAAAGCCCCGTGTGTACACAGGAACAAACACAGAAAGCACACATAAAGACATTTTTAAATTTTATTATTTTAAGACAGGTTCTCAGTGGGTAGTCTAGGTTGGCTTTGAGCTGGCAATCCCTCTACCTTAGCCCTCTTAGGATTACAAATATGGATCAAATCCTTTTAGGATTACAAATATGCTTATTTTTCATTGGTTGGTTGATTACTTTTTTTTTTTTTTATCTTTGAGACAGGGTTTCTCTGTGTGACCCTGGCTGTCCTGGAACTCACTTTGTAGACCAGGCTGGCCTTGAACTCAGAAATCCGCCTGCCTCTGCCTCCCAAGTGCTGGGATTAAAGGCATGCACCACCACTGCCTGGCGGTTGATTACTTTTGAGAAATGGTTTCATATAGGCTATGTTGGCCTTGAACTTCTAACTCTCTTGCCTCTACTTTCTAAGTGCTAAGATATAGACAGTCATCACCATACCTTGCTTAAAGGCATTTTCTTATTTTGTTTTTTTTTGGGGGGGGGGTGTTTTGTTTTGTTTTGTTTGTTGTTGTATTTCAAGACAGAATTTCGCTGTGTAATCCTAGCTGCACTGGGACTCATTATGTTTGCTATGCTGGTCTCAAACTCAGTTATTCACCTGCCTCTGCCTTCTGAGAGTACCTCAACCACCACCTGGCATTAAAGGCATTGTTTTAGTAAAGTCTTTTTTTTTTAAGATTTATTTATTTATTATATGTAAGTACACTGTAGCTGTCTTCAGACACACCAGAAGAGGGAGTCATATCTCATTACAGATGGTTGTGAGCCACCGTGTGGTTGCTGGGATTTGAACTGCAGAAGAGCAGTCAGTGCTCTTAACTGCTGAGTCATCTCTCCAGCCCTAGGAAAGTCTTTTGAGTGTGTGTCTCTGTGAGTGAGTGCAGATCCATGTGTATGTATTCTAGCACACGTGGGGGTCAGATGGCAACATTGGGTGTCAGTCCTCATTTCTACCTTGTTTGAGAACATTTTTCCTTGGCTGCTGTGTATGACAGTCTAGCTGGGCTCAAGGTTTTAGGGATGTTTTCCCTGTCTACACCTTCCATCTCAGTATAGGAATGGTGGGATGTGCTCTTCTGCATCTGGCTTTATGTGGGTGCTGGAGGTCTGACCTCAGGACCTCATGCTCACATGGCAAAGAACTTTATACACTGAGCCACTGCCCCAAGCCTAAAGGCATTTCAAATGTTTCTTACTGTTTAGTCCATATATATATGAACACGTCTGAAGATCAGAGGATAACTTGTGGGAAAGGGTTTTCTCTGTCCATCATCAGGATCAAACTCAAGGTTGGTAGCAAATACCTGGACCCACCAAGTCACCTGGATGGCCCCATATAAAGACTTTGTGTGTGTGTATGTGTACACACGTTTTTGTGTGTTTAACAAGTGTAAGTGCTACAGTGTGCAAGTGCAGGTCAGAGGACAACTTCACCTTCCGCCGTGTTCAAGTCAGGGCCTCTGTTTTGTTGTTGCCTGCAGTGTTTTGGGGCCGAGCTTGCTCATGAGCTTCTGGGGTTTCTCCCGTCCTTCCTTCTAGCTCCCCATACGCTGCTTGCACTGTGTGTATCAGCCTTTACAGGGTCCGGGACTCTAATTCAGGTCCTCATGCTGTGAGGCAAGTACCTTTTCTTTCCTAGTCTTCGCTCTCACCCACCCAAGACCTCTTTGAGACAGGATCTCACTCTGTCTACCTTGGACTGCTAGGATTAAAGGTGTTTGGCTACACATGGCAGCCTTTTTTTTTTTTTGAGACAATGTTTGGAAAACCTGGAACTTCCTACATAAACTAGGGTGCATCCCAAGTTGGGGAGACCAGGAAGATGCACGCAAACAGCTCTAAAGGTCCTTTTGGTTGTTTTGACTGCGGCAACAGGATCTCTACATAACCCTGGCTGTTCTGGGACTCACAGCCATCCTCTACCTATGCCTCCCAAGTGCTGGATTTAAAGGCATACGCCAGCACACCCAGCATTTCTTGATATAACAGATTGGAAGCAACCTAAATGTTTACCAACAGGAAATCAATAATAAGCTGCTAATTTACACAACGGAATGGAGAGCAGCTAAAAGTCAACTAGACATACATGTTAGTATGGCTCTGAGACACACTGCTTAGTGAAACAACCACTAAGAAAACCACACAAAGCTCTAACATGTACAGAACAACACATACATAAGGTCAAGGTCGTAGCCAAAGCTTGAAGTATGGATAGAAATGAAGGTCCTATCTGATGGGGAGAGGGAATGTGATTATGGCACTTAACTGTTGTAGCCCTGGCTGTCTTGGACTTGCTTTGTAGACCAGGCTGGCCTTGAACTCATAGAATCCACCTGCTGCTGTCCCCTGAGTGCTGGGAGTTTTAAAAAATTATTTTAAAATATTTTTATGGCTGGCCGGTGGTGGCGCACGCCTTTGATCCCAGCACTTGGGAGGCAGAGGCAGGCAGATTTCTGAGTTCAAAGGCAGCCTGGTCTACAGAGTGAGTTCCAGGACAGCCAGGGCTACACAGAGAAACCCTGTCTCGAAAAACCAAAAAAAAAAAAAAATTTAAAAAAAGTTTTTATAAAGAAATTCATGTGCTGGGACTGGACAGATGGTTAATAGCATGTGCTGCTCTTTCTTTCAGAAACCCAGAGTTGGGTTCGACATATCCAGTACACATCTGCTCTCCCAGGGCCCCTGTACTCATGTACACATACAGCATATATACAGAAGGAAGAGTAACAAAAGTCAAGTCTTTAAAAACTGACATATATGTGCTCTGTGGTATTTCATTTTGTGTATTTCCTGTTGTTTAGGAAGCAACCGTTTTTGTGAGGACTGGATGCAAGCTTTCTTACACGGTGCCGAAGCTGGTAACCCTTTTCTTTTCAGACAAGTCCTGGAAAACTTTAAACTAAAGGTAATGAGGTGGCTGTGGACCATGGATCAGTTACATTGTTTTTGTTCTGCATTTAATTACTGCAGGTGGTAGCATCAATGTTGGGCTTGTGCAGTTACAGTGTTCTTTAAATGGGGCATCCTCTGAGCTCAGAACACAGGAGGTGTCTGCTCTCCAGCAGCACTGCATGCATGTGATTTCATTTTACCACTTTGGGGTGAATTGCTTGCTTATATTTAGGGTGCATCAAACTGACACATCTCAGTTGAAAAACACAGAAATAAATGATTTCAAATTCTTGCAAGTGAGGGCTGGTACCTTAAGAGCTTTTTTTTGTATTATTTATTTATTTTATGTATATGAGTACTCTGTAGCTGTCTTCAGACATACCGGAAGAGGGCATCAGATCCCATTACAGATGGTTGTGAGCCACCATGTGGTTGCTGGGAATTGGACTGGACTCAGGACCTCTGGAAGAGCAGTCAGTGTTCTTAACTGCTGAGCCATCTCTCCAGTACAGGAGCTTTTTTTTTTTTTAAAAGTCTTTTTAAAAGTGAGATTCGGGCTGGAGAGATGGCTCAGTGGGTAAGAGCACCCGACTGCTCTTCCAAAGGTCCGGAGTTCAAATCCCAGCAACCACATGGTGGCTCATAACCATCCGTAACAAGATCTGACTCCCTCTTCTGGAGTGTCTGAAACAGCTACAGTGTACTTACATATAATAATAAATAAATAAATTAAAAAAAAAAAAAGTGAGATTCTTTTACACTAAAGGCAAGCATTTTAGCAATAGGAATAATGGGTATTTTTTTTAAAGTTCAACATTAGCAGGGTGGGTAGTGCATAACCTTAATCCCAGCACTCAGGATACAGAGTTCAAGACCAGCCAGAGCTACATAGTGAGACCCTGTGTCAAGAGACAAAAAACAAAAGCCGACATTATCAGTGTCCGATGAGTGTTCAGCTAGAGACGGGTATTTTTCAAGCATCATCATCATCATCGTCTCACTGAACATACTTAACAGGGTAATCTCTTTCTAGGCTATACAAGACACAAACAATTTGAAGAGATTTATCCGACAGGCAGAGATGAATCATTACGCTCTGTTTAAATGTTACATGTTCCTTAAGAACTGTGGCAGTGGAGATATCCTTTTGAAGATTGTTAAAGTGGAACATGAAGAAATGCCTGAGGCCAAAAGTGTGGTGGCTGTCCTTGAAGAATTCATGAGAGAAGCGCTTGTCTGAAGTTCCAGTCCCGGGTTGAGGATCTGTTTCATGGAGTATATTGAGGCTGCATGTGGGGGCTGTAATTACCATTGTTTATAGGATTGCACTGCCCTAAGATGACTGGAAACACCCCAGCTTCTTCCTTTTGTGCTTTTTTTGTTTAACTTAATTAAACACAACAATCAGAGGAATGTCTTCACCAGGTCCCAGGCAGACGCTGTGTGACAGCTGTGGAATTTTGCTGTCTCATAAACCCTAAGCACGTGCTGCCTGGAAAGCTCTGGAGATGGGTTTTGGCTTCTTGGGAGTTTACAGTAGTGTTTAGCAGGATTTCCTCCTCCAAAAGAAACAAAGTATGTCTTTCTCAGTACAATGTAGACGTTTTTAAAGTACATGATCCTAGCAAGATGTGATGACACATGCCTATAATCCCAGCTACTCAGGAGGTTGAGGCAGGAGGTTGTGAGGTTCCAGGCCAGCCTGAGCTACTGAGTAAGTTTATGTCCAGCTTGGACTACATGGCAGTCATCACCTTCCTGGTCTTACTGCACCATCATATAGCTTCAGAGACAGCCTGTTCATCCTGTGAGTGCCTGATACAAACTGATAGGCAGGAATAATGAAGCCACCTTTTGAAGCGAATATACACATGAGTGATATAAGAACTTAAAAATGAGCTTTATGTATAGAAGCTTGTGGGCTGGCAAGGTGGCTCAGAAGGTAAAGAAACCTGCCACCAAGTCTGACAACCTATGCTCAATCCCCAACTCACCTGGTAGGAGAGAACAACTCCACAAGTTGCCTCTGACCCATGCAGAGCTACATGCTCAATAAATAAATACATGAAGATATGGTGGGCTGGAGAGGCAGCTCAGCAGTGAAGAGCATTGTTGCTTTTGGAGAGGAGCCGACACCTAGCTGGTGGCTCAATTTCCGGGGATTTGACACCCTGTTCTGACCTCCTCAAGCATCAGGCACACATGGAGTATACAGAGATACATGCAGACAAAACATACACATAAAATAATCTAAAACTAGTAAGAAAGAAAAGAAAGAGGAAGAGAGAGAAGAAAGGGTATACTAGCTTCAAGATGAAACATTCTCTCTCACTGAAAAGCTCTTGTGGAAATTTATACAATAGGTATTTATTTGCCAGGAGCCTGTATTTTCTTCCTTATTTCTAGATAAAAATGCTGGAATTCTTAAACAGTATTAAGAAAAAGGAAAAAAACAGTTAATATAGGAAATATCTTTTACAAGCAAATATAAGAATGCACATGTGGTGATTCATGTCTTTGAATGTAACCTTCCACAAGACGTAGGCAGTTGGAACTCCCTGAGTTCAGGGCCAGTCTGATTTACTGAATTATATAGTAAGCTTCAGGCTAGCCAGAATTACAGAGTGAGTCCCTGTCTCAATAAATAAGAAAATAAACAATATTTTAGAAATTAAAAAATGTAAACAAATTCCTCTCAACACAATTGCTCATTGATTTTAGATCTTTCTGTCTGTCACAAGCCTCAGATCGTTTTGCCCTGAGTCAATTGCAAGAGCCCTTGAGTCGTCATTTCTCATCCCATGGGTGCCAGCTGCAGCCACACGCGTAGCTGTTCTGCACAGCTCTTTAATAAATCCATTTGGTAATGATTTTGGTTTAGAAAATCAGAAGGCTTATGTTCTCACTGCCTTTGGGATGCTCAGAGGAGCATGAGTCTGTGAAACGGAGGCATTCTTAACTGCTTGTAAACCCTGCTCGGAGCTGAGTTCTAACTTTCAAAGACACTGATGATGGCTTTCTGCCGTTGCTTCTCCATAAGTCAGGCTGGGGACAGGAGTCACCACGCCCTTCCTTCCCCTCTAATGAGAAATACAATTCGGTATCTTCATAAATGCTTTCATATGGCTTTAAAGTTTAATAGCTTGGATTATAGGCAGTATAGAAAAGAATGTAAGTAGCATTTTATAGCTATCTGACAGCTGGATAGTCAGCAGCTCTGTGGTACTTTTCTTGAATCTTTTCCCAATGCACTTGGTGCCCACTTGGAAATCATTAAAAATGAGCGACATTAGGACATCGAGATTTTGAGTCTCTAAAATAATAATCTTTATTTTTAAATTCACAATCAGGAGCAAATAGAATTCTAAAAATAAGTGTAGGGGTTAGGGAAAGAGCTCAGTGTAAAGTACTCGCTATGCAAACGTAAGGACCTCAGTTTGATACAGAAGCAGGTGTGCTTGTACATGTGCTTGTAGTCCCAGCACGGGGGAGGAGACTCAGTTCTTACTGCCAGCCCAGCTGACTTGGTAAGCTTCAGGCCAGCAGAGACCTTATCTGAAAACAAATGGAAAAAGAAGATAGCTCAATGGATAAAGGCCCTGGCCGGCAAGTCTGACACCTGAGTTCTCCCTCCAGAGCCCATGTGAAGGTGGAGGGAGAGCTCACTCCTGCAAGCTGCTCTCTCTCTCTCACTCTGTCTATGCATCCTTCAGAGCTAACTATTAACAAACAAGAAAACAGAAAGGTAGATGGCTCCTGAGGATTGTCCTCTGACCTCCAAATGTTTGTGCACACAAATAATAATACATATAACAATAATAAATAAAAGCAAATGCTCTACCAAAAAATAATAAACACAAATGCAGCCAGGCAGTGGTGGTGCACACCTTTAACCCCAGCCCTCGGGAGGCAGAGGCAGATGAATCTCTGAGTTCGAAGTCAGCCTGGTCTACAGAATGAGTTACAGAATAGCCAGAGTGACACAGAGAAACCCTGTCTTGGAAAAAAGGAAACCAAAACAATAATAAAGGAGATGCCTTGTCACGTGTGGATATAGGAAAAACATAACTCTATATTCTTTGCTTATTTATAGGTACTTCTTTGTCATGTAAGCCCACTACATTACACAATTGTATATAGTAGTCTTGTGTTTAAAAGAATCTGCATAGGCAAAGACCGGCGGGTTTCTGAGTTTGAGGCCAGCCTGGTCTACAGAGTGAGTTCCAGGACAGCCAGGGCTACACAGAGAAACCCTGTCTCAAAAAACAAAAACAAAAACAAACAGAGAATCTGCAAAATTCTGTACCACTGAAAAGATATGTCATGGAATTAATTATCTTGTTGATATGAAAACCAGCTCATAACCATAAGCCTATTGTCATATTCAAATTTTAATGTGAATGTATTAAATTTTAAAGGCTTGGGGGATGGAGGAACACCCTCTCAGAACAAAGGGGAGGGGGAATGGGATGAAGAATTCTAAGAAGGGGTGCTAGGAGGGGGGCAACATTTGGAATGTAAATAAATAAAATAATTAATTTTAAAATATTAAAGGCTTAAATAGTGTTTGTTCAGATGCGAAGTAAACGAGTGCTTGCGTGCAGTACGCAGGAAATATGTTGGCCTTGTATAAAAATGTCTATGTGTAACAGTGATAAAGCTCCAGGTCAAGGCAGGTAGTTTTACCTAACTGAGCTTAATTCTTTTTTTTTTTTTTAAAGATTTATTTATTTATTATATGTAAGTACACTGTAGCTGTCTTCAGACACACCAGAAGAGGGAGTCATATCTCGTTACGGATGGTTGTGAGCCACCATGTGGTTGCTGGGATTTGAACTTAGGACCTTCCGAAGAGCAGTCAGTGCTCTTAACCACTGAGCCATCTCACCAGCCCCTGAGCTTAATTCTTACCTTTAATTATTTCCAGTAATTTTACATGGAAATTATACTTCACACACACACAAAGATGTGTGGAAAAAAATTCAGATCACCTGTTGGAATGCACACAGAAGAGGTAAACAGGTTTTCTCACAATGGTTCATTTGTTGTGTAAAAACAGTTTCACCTGTAGGGCCCAGTAGCTCAGGTCCTTTCCCTTCTTGCTCATTGTTCAGAGTGATAGGACTCTAGGTGGTGGTGCAGGCCTTTAAATGGAGGCAGGCGGATCTCTGAGTCAGAGGCCAGCCTGATCTACAGAGTGAGTTCCAGGACAGCCAGAGTTACACAGAGAAACCCTGTCTCAAACAAATAAAGCAAAACAAAAGTGAGAGACAGGACTTGATGCTGGAAATTCTGGTGACAGGGAGTAGTAGTGACAGGGCTGACAAGAGAAGTCTGAGCAAACATTTCAAAGTTACAACTGTTCCTCATAGCCTTGGGCTGATGCAGTGAGACAGGCTCTTCATTGTGCATGTTCATGTGTGTGTTTGCACGTATATATGGAGACCAGAGGACCTTGTATGTGTGGCCTGGGGCTTGCCAAGTAGACTAGGCTGGCCAAGTTCCAGGGATTTGCCTTCCCTATGCTGGGATGGCAAGTGTATACCACACCTGGGTATGAGGGACTTAAGTCTCCATGGCTGCACAGCCATGTAATTGAGCTCTCTCCCTAGCCAGAAACTGGCCCTTTGTTGACAGGGTCTCTATTATGGAACTCTGGCAGTCCCGGAACTCCATCTGTAGGCCAGGCTAGCCTTGAACTCAGAGATCTGCCTGCCTCAGTTCCCAAGTGTTGAGATAAAAATCATGCAGCACCATGGCCGGCCAGGAATGGCTTCTCACACTCTATCGTTGTATGGTTTAATGCCCTTGAAGTCTCATGCAACATTCAGGGGCCAAGAACAGGACCGGGGGGTGGGGTGGGGGGTGGGGTGGGAGGGTATGGCTTAGGTATGGGTCCAGGAAACTAGTTACTATCAGCATGTGACTGTGAGTCTTCCTCTGTTATACAAATATGGGATTGTTCATAAGCATTTCACATAAAACAGCTATGAAAGTGGTGGCGCACGCCTTTAATCCCAGCACTTGGGAGGCTGAGGCAGGCGGATTTCTGAGTTCAAGGCCAGCCTGGTCTACAGAGTGAGTTCCAGGATAGCTAGGGCTATACAGAGAAACCCTGTCTCGAAAAACCATAAATAAATAAATAAATAAATAAATAAAACAGCTATGAAAATGGCTGAGTATAGTGGCACACTCCTTTAGTCCAAGAACTCAGGAGTCAGAGGCAGGTGAATGTCTGTTTAAAATTAGCTAGGGAAGCCAGAGTTACATAGTGAGACCCTGTCTCAAAAAACAAAACATTAGCTAGAAAAATACCTACCTCATTGTCTTAGGTTTTACTGCTATGAACAGACACATTGACCAAGGCAACTCTTTTTTTTTTTAAGATATATTTCTTTATTATAAATAAGTACCCTGTAGCTGTCTTCAGACATACCATAAGAGGGCATCAGATCTCATTACAGATGGTTGTGAGCCACCATGTGGTTGCTAGAATTTGAACTCAGGACCTCTGGACTCAGTGCTCTTAACTGCTGAGCCATCTCTCCAGCCCCCAAGACAACTCTTTTTTTTTTTTTTTAAAGATTTATTTATTATATGTAAGTACACTGTAGCTGTCTTCAGCTGCACCAGAAGAGGGCGTCAGATCTCATTACGGATGGTTGTGAGCCACCATGTGGTTGCTGGGATTTGAACTCAGGACCTTTGGAAGAACAGTCAGTTCTCCTATCCGCTGAGCCATCTCTCCAGCCCCCAAGGCAACTCTTATAAGGACAACATTTAATTGGGGCTGGCTTACAGGTTCAGAGGTTCAGTCTATTATCATCAAAGTGGGAGCATGGCAGCATCCAGGCAGCTAGGGTGAAGGTCTCTCCCCACCACCCCCACCCCAAGACAGGGTTTCTCTGTGTAGCCCTGGCTGTCCTGGAACTCACTCTATAGAGCAGGCTGGCCTCGAACTCAGAAATCTGCCTGCCTCTGCCTCCCAAGTGTTGGGATTAAAGGGGTGTGCCACCAGTGCCTGGCTAGGGTGAGGGTCTTAAAGCCCACACCCACAGTAACATACCTACTCCAACAAGGCGACACCTCCTAATAGTGCCACTCCCTGGGCCAAGCATATTCAAACCATCACGTCTAGCACAAGTAGGAACTTAGTAAATTCTTTCTCTTTTTTCCCCCTTTCTTTCTTCCCCAAGGCAGGATTTCTCCAATTAGCCCTGGCTGTCCTGACTCAGGGATCTGCCTGTTCTCTGCCTCCGATGCTGGAATTGAAGGTGTATGCTACCATGCTCAGTTTGTTTTCATTTCTTAAATTATCACTGGTAAACATCTTAGTAAGTTACTTGATGAATAAGAGTCTGACAGGAGGGAAGAGACAGGAAAGGAAAGGGAAATGGGAGGATGTCAAAGGCAAATGTAACAAAGGAAGCAGCTTTTGGGTCTCCAAGGAGCTGCCTTGAAGCCACAGTTCAGGTACCTGGAGCCTGGGAGACTTCAGTGGAAAACCTCTGCAGGGGACTCAACTGGTACAAGTGGGCGATCAGTCAGCCTGAACCAACTGCACTCCTGATCTTAGTTCAGGGATGGCTCCTGCGGTGTTTTGAAACATTTTCCAATAATACACAGGAAATTGATGTGAGGGGGAGTAACCCCCACCCTGTACTTAACAGGGCAATTTAATCCTCCAGCACTCAATAGCGGGTAGCTGGAAAGGTACACAGGCTGCTGCTGGCCTGACACCGAGCTGGCGTCTCCAAGCCTCATCCATGCAAAGTCAGCTCAGCTGTTAAACTCCCAGAGTCCCAGGCTTCGCCTTGAGCATAGATGGGGCTTCCATTCCCCCTCCTGGAGGTGAACTCGACCAGGCACTGTTCTCAAGATTAGGATGTTGATGGAACTTGGAAGCACTGGGCTTACTGAGGGAGAGAAAGAGGTCTCTAGGACATCTCAGAGATTTCTATCATAATAACAATCATATTAACCACATATGTGTGGTTGAGATATATATATATATATATATATATATATATATGATTAATATGTGAACATATCTACATGTATTAATCATATATAAAAGTATAATAAATAGGGCTGGAGAGATGGCTCAGCAGTTAAGAGCACTGACTCCTCTTCCAGAGGTCCTGAGTTCAATTCCCAGCAACCACATGGTGGCTCACAACCATCTATAAAAGGGATCTGAAGCCCTCTTCTGGTGTGTCTGGAGACAGCTACAGTGTACTCATATAAATAAAATAAATCTTTAAAAAGTATGGTATATATAGTACATAATATATTTTACATCATAAATAATATTATGTATAGTATATTAAGATATATACACATACCATATATACACACACACATATATATACACATGTATGTATGTATATATATATGTATGTGTGTGTGTATATATATATATATATATATTCCTGAGTAGATGTGTTGTTGACAAAGACAAGGTCATGTCAAAGACCCCAGTGTGTCATCCCCACGGGAGCAGCAATGCCTTCCCTGGGAGAGACTCGGAGGGATGGGAAAGGTCTCCTCTGGTCTGTGTGTGAATATAGACAGTGTGCAGAGAATGTCTACCGTAATTCTGCCCCTCCACATGTTCATGGCCTGAAGACTGCGTCCCTACAGAGACCGAGCCTACTGAGGTTAGCTACACTTGCCTCCCTGTTCATCTGGATGCCACAACCTGAGTTGCCTGTCCAACAGTATATATAAACACTTTGAGCTCGTGGGGCGGGGCTGGGGCTTCTCCATCCACATCCACTCAATCCCAGATTTTCCATTCTTGAATCCACGTATTTGTCATTTCTTCATTCTGTGGCCAACTGTCCATCCCTAGAGCGACTTGGAGGGGGGTACTTAGAGCTAGATGAATGGAAGGGAAAAATAGGCCTGAGGGGACAGGGGGCTGAGATTCCTCTCTATCTGCCGGCACCCACCTCGAGAACTGTCCGGGAAGCGACCTATGTGGGTGTGTTTTCTTTTTTTTTTTCTTTTTAAGATTTATTTATTTATTTATATGTAAGTACATTGTAGCTGTCTTCAGACACACCAGAAGAGGGTATCAGATCACATTACAGATGGTTGTGAGGCACCACGTGGTCGCTGGGATTTGAAGATTTATTTATTTATTATATGTAAGTACACTGTAGCTGTCTTCAGACACTCCAGAAGAGGGCGCCAGATCTCATTGCGGATGGTTGTGAGCCACCATGTGGTTGCTGGGATTTGAACTCTGGACCTTCGGAAGAGCAGTCGGGTGCTTCTTACCCACTGAGCCATCTCACCAGCCCCCGGTCGCTGGGATTTGAACTCAGGAAGAGCAGTCGGTTGGTTCTCTTAACCGCTGAGCCATCTCTCCAGCCCAGTGGGTGTGTTTTCATGGGAAGAACCTTCAGTGTTCCCCAACCACTCTGAGAAGGTTAAGGAAGACAGTGCCAACCACCAGTGCCCAGAGCCACCCACCTAACACTGCCCGTTTTCACTCTCCCCACCCACCATGAACCAGACACAGACAGAGCAGGTAGCATGGCAGCCCTTGAGGTCACTCCCTGAATAACCAATAGCTTAAAAAAATCTTTAATGGAATCTGTGCTCAAATAATATGTTACAACAAAAATATACAGAATGTACACAATACAAAAATATCTAGAAACCAACGTTGCGGCTAGTGTTTTGATTTTCACTTAGTCCTGGGAGGGGCAGCTCACTGACGGGCACTGTTTTTAAGGCAGAGGAGAGTCAACGATTTGCAGCCAGCCCTGGGAAGCACACAGCACTGGGTAAACCTCATTATCTGCAAACTGAATTGGACACTAGAGGAAGATCTGGGTTTGGTGAGCAATGCCTCCACTAATGCTCTAGGCAAGAATGGTTCACATGGAAATGCAGAATCAAAAGAGCCTCGTTAGGGAGCTTCTCCTAATTAAAAAAAAAAAAATCAAGTGATGAATGGTATCATTAAAGAGAAATTCCTCTTTTTTTGAAAGCCTGTTTTCCCTTTTCTGGTTTCCATGAGTCCTCTCCCCTTTAAATGCAAGCTAGTCTACATAGCTGCTGTTTGGGGATTCCCCAGCCTTTGAGGTCAACCTACAGCCGAATCCCAGCCCTGATGGGTGGCCACATTGGAGAGAGGAAGGGCTGAGGGACTCAGGAGAATGGAGACGAGCTGGGAGGTATTGCTGGGATGGTGAGAGGACCAGAAGCAGTTCCCATCCTCCTGCCTTGCTCCTGCCTCCCTCCAGTCTCAGACCTGTGGTTCCTCTCATCCCAGGGGCTGAGAGTCCCTATAAAGGTCACCTGCCTCACAGCCTCCACTTAGGGTCCCCAGAAGCGTCTCGTGCTAGCCTGAGTAAACTGTCTCAGAGGAGCAGAGGCACTGGGCTCTGAGTCTACGGTTACCTTGCCAAACACCTGATGTGGCATCCCAGGCTGCTGAGGTATGGGCAGCACTAGGCCACGCCCCCAATATCACTTCCCTGTAAGATTACTTCCAAGTCCCTATACATGGAGCCATCTAACCCTCAGCTGCTCTCACTGGGGACACTCACTCACCCAAGCTTCCCCAATTCTTCTCTGAGGCTACATTTTTCACCAAAATATATTTTACTACAGCTTTTTGTCCCACCAATTCACATGGAGAGATGGCCACAGTATCACTGTCCTGGGCTTTCTTTCATCCCAAAGACTTCCTTCTACAGGCGGCAGTACAGACACAAAAGCTACCCCCAAGAGAACCAGAAGAATACAGCTGAGAGTTTTCTCCCAAATGTCTGATAGTGCTTTGGTCTTCCCTCTAGCTCGACAATTTTTCCACCGGTCAGTGGTGCTCAGCAGGTGTTTGGGAGGGCAAGATGGGAAAGGGGGTGCATGATGCTAAAGGCAAGGCCACTGAGCGAGCACTGGAGAGCACACTGCTGCTACCCATTCCAGAAATCCCCTATAGATATCCTCTTGTGTACATTGTCTCCCACTTCCTCCCTCTGCAGCTTCTGACTTGCCTGACATTGCACACACACACACACACAAAACCCTGTCTCCACACCCAAAGAGAGAGGCACAAAGTAGGGTCAGGGCAGTAGGAAGGAAAGAAGAGACCCCACAGTCCAGATAGGGCATGGATGCAGAGCGATGGTGTGGAATGCTGACTCGTGACTACAGGCAGGAAGAAGAAACCATCCTGGAACTCTCTTGGGGGAACCTGGGGTGAAGAAAGGCATCACCTCATCACAGGGCCCTCCCTTAGGGTAAGAAAAAAAGCCCTGGAGCTTATAGCATTTCCCTGCCCAGCCCTAGGAGCAATGCCATAGCACCATTGACAGGACCGGAGCCTGGCTTGCTCTGGGCTCCCCCCGGATTAAAGCCATCATATCCATTGCCAGAGCACCAGACCTTGAGCTGCAGAGAGAACGTGGCCTAGCCTACAGTCATCTCTGGGCGTGGCAAGCCTGGCTGTGGCTACCCTCAGAACTTCTCTGTGTCTCTCCAGGTGGAGGCTAGGGAAGAGAGCTATTTGCTCACTCTGTGGCAGTGACAGGGAATGCATGGGACAAGCCCAAGCCACAGGGACAGCCACTCTCACCCTGCCTCAGACCTTACCGGTGACTCCATATCATCAGACCAGCCTAGAAAGATGACAGCAGCCACATCCATCTCCCCACCATCCTTTCAAAGCAACACGCAGCCCCCAGCTCCAACAGTCTCCGGTTCTCCCTGCTTTCACTGAATTGGAGACGAGAAGCAGATGCAGGTACTTCCTCGGGATGCTTCTGTTTCCCCGCCCTGCCTTGGTCCTCTGGTCCCTTACGGGGCAGGGGGCAGCTTCAAGTCCAGCAGCGTGTAGGCAAAGATGTTCCAGAAGACAGCAAACAGCACGAAGATGGTGTACATGGTCACAAAGATCCACCACAGCGACTGGTCCTGCAGCCTCTGCTCGTAGTTTCTGAGAACCACCACGCCCAGGGTGATGCCCACGGCCACGCCACCCAAGTGTGCCACAAAGCTTGGGTGGGGGCACGGGGGATAAGCTGATGGGTGGAAACGGAGCCATACAGCCCTTCCGAACTCCATACTCACTGCAAAGGGAGGAGACAGAGACACATCATAGCATGGTCCCAGCAGGGGCTGGGGAGAGATCCGGCACACAGGTCGGCCACCCAGCATCCATTAACTCATTCACTGTCATGAGGCCAAGGGCAGCAATCAGGGAGACAAAACTATCCCAAGAGTCTATGGGGCTTGGCGATACATCATCAATTAATTACACTCACAAGGCCATTTCATTGAGAGTTACAGGCATGAGGCAAAAAGAAACAATAGAAAAATCCAAGCTGGGCACAAGGCAGGGCATCCCCAAGAAGGCCTTTTGAGGAAATGTCAGACAGGGTCTCTCAAGAGAAGTTGTTTGGCCTGTCACCTGAATATTGAGAGGGGCCCTGCTAGGAGACCCTAAGAAAGGCACAGCTCTGTCTGAAGGCCCTGGTATCTCTGTGGTCATGCTACATTGCGGGGACATTTTTTTTTTCATCTGTCCACTGGTATAATGGCTCAGCATCGGTGAACCTGGCTGCACACGTAGAACATGGCCAACAACTTCTTTGTGCACCAAACATGGCACTCTGTAGAGTGTTTTCACCTGTTACTTAGAAACCTCCAGAAAATCCTGAGAGCCAGTACCTTTGTGCTCAGGAGAAAGGGATGGAGAGGGAATGAGGATAAAGAAGGAAGAACGCTAAGTCTAGACTCCACTTTCACTACGGACCAGTGCTTCCCTTTGTGAACTTCAGGGCTGGGCAATAGTGCCATCCCATGTCCCAGTACTCAAGGCATGGTAAAAAGGACAGACTGCCTTCCTTCCTTCCTTCCTTCCTTCCTTCCTTCCTTCCTTCCTTCCTTCCTTCCTTCCTTCCTTCCTTCCTTCCTCTTTCCTCTTTCCAACATGGGGCCTTACTATGGAGCTCCAGATATCCTAAAACTCAATGTAGTCAAGGCTGTCCTTGAATTCACAGAGATCTGTCTCCCGGGTCCTGGGATTAAAGACATGGACCATAAAGTCAGGCTGAGAGTACATTTTTTTTTTTTTTTTTTTTTTTTTTTGCTTTTAAGTTTTCATCTGTATTGTGTGTGTGTGTGTGCGTTGCTAAGGTCAGAATAGCACATCATAACTTCTGGAGCTGGAGCTGGAATTACAGGTCTGTGGGAGCTGCCCAGTGTGGGTTCTGAGACCTGAACTTGGGTGGTCTGGGAGAACAGCCAGCACTCTTAACCACTGAGCCATCTCTTTGGTCCCTGAGAGAGAAGGTACTAGCCTTATTTTACAAACTGGCAAACCAAGGCAAATCTGGCAGATTAAAAGACAGCCCTTTGATGGCGATGTTGTACCACTTCTTGTACCAGAGTGCCTCTTTCCACCTTTAACCATTCCACCCAGGAACGTTCCCTTTGGGCATAGATTGCCAGGTGTCTTCAGAAAGAGCTGCAATTCCAAGGACAGCCAGCAGAGGGTGGAAAAGGAGCAGCTGGCTCAGCCAAGCCAACCTGGTGGCGTTTTCCTGCTGAGCTTATCCTGGAGCCAGTTAAGAAAAAGTGTGAAAGATGATGGATTCCACCCCTCCATCACTGGGTTAGCTTTTATCATTGGAAAAAAAGGTGTATGTATGTATGTATGTATGTATGTATGTATGTATGTACTTGGGTACTTTGCATGCCTGTATATCTGCACACCAGGGGACATCAGACAGACAGGTGTGGCCTTATATGTGGGTGCTGGGAATTGAACTTGGGACGTTTTGGAAGAGCAGTGAGTGCTCTTAACTACTGAGCCATCTCTCCAGCCCCAGAAAAAGTTTTTTTTGTTTGTTTGTTTTTTGTTTTGTCTTGTTTTTTGAGACAGGGTTTCCCTGTATAGCCCTGGCTGTCCTGGAACTCACTTTGTAGACCAGGCTGGCCTAGAACTCAGAAATCTGCCTGCCTCTGCCTCCCAAATGCTGGGATTAAAGGCATGCACCACCACTGCCTGGCTCAGGAGGTGTGGCCTTGTTGGAAGAAGTATTTCACTGTGTAGGCAGGCTTTGAGGGCACCTAATGTTCAAACTCCACCCAAGGAGGAAGAGAGCCTCCTTCTGCCTGCCTTCAGAAGATAGTTTCCTTCTGATCAAGATGTAGAGCTCTCAGCTCCTCCAACACTATGCCTGCCTGGATGCTGCTATGCTTCCTGCCATGATGATGATGGACTAAACCTCTGAAAGTGTAAGCCAGCCCAAATTAAATGTTGGCCTTTATAAGAGTTGCTTTGGTCATGGTGTCTACACAGCAATGAAACCCTAAGACAGATGCCAGAAGAGGGTGTCATATACCCTGGAACTGGAGTTACAGATAGTTGTGAGCTGTTGTGTGGGTGCTTGGAACTGAACGCAAGTCCTCTGTAAGAATAGCAAATGCTCTTAACCCTTGAGCCATCTCTCTAGTCCCTCTACCCCACCCCCTTTTTGTTTTTAAAGATGGGGTCTCTAATTGAACCTGAATTTTACAGCTCACTGTTTAGAATAAGCTGGCTGGCAAGCCCCTATGCTAGGATTACAGGCAAGTATACTATGCTTGGCTTTTCTTACGTGGGTGGTAGGGATTTGAACTCAGATCCACCTACTTTCAAAGCAAGTGCTCTTAACCACCACTCCATCTCTCTAACCCCTCAATCCATTTTTTGACATCATAATGCAGCTATGTCTCTCTGTGTCATATCCTTCAGCCTCTCTCCTGTTGTAAGCCTTCAGTGGCCTCTCAGTGTGTGTATCAGGATAGATGTTTCTGCCTTTACCTTTAAGGCCACCATCATCTAACTCCTATGATCTTGTTGACTTTATTTCTTCTCACAAGTACACACAGTCCCAAGCCCCAGTTTTTCCTGCCATGATCGTTTGCCTACTAAGGCCTATTCCTGTGTCACCTCTGCCAGGCATACTGTCACCCTCCCCACTTTTTTAGACAGAGTTGTAATTTTGGTTTCTTAAACAACAAACAAACAAACAAACAAACAAACAAACCAAGAAAGGCTGGAGAGATGGTTCAGTGGTTAAAAAGCACTTCCAGAGGACCCAGGTTTAATTTCCAGCACCTACATGGCAACTCACCTCTGTCTGTAACTCCTGTTCCAGGGATCTAATGCCTCACACAGACACACAAGCAGGCAGAACACCAATGCACATAAAATAAAAATAAACTACATATAAAACACACAATACGGTTATTAGGAAGTGTTTCTGTTTTATTCTCAGGTGTAGGAATGGGGGTTGCTTTGGACTGCTCACAGCAGCTGACCATAATTTGCCTCATGCTCTAGCAGAGGTGTGGTTTTGACCGCTACAGATAGTTTCTGCGGTTGTATGGCATTTGGAATCCTGGGAATGTTTCAGAGGGTATATAAATGATATATTCCTGATATAGCCCTGAGAGGAGGGTTGGTTGTGGTTTGTTGTAGTCATGCTCAAAGAAGAAACAAGACAAAATTAGATTCAGATTCAAGGTTTCTCTCTCTCTCTCTCTCTCTCTCTCTCTCTCTCTCCTCTCTCCATCTTTTCCTCCTATCTGGAGATAGGGTGCAAATGTATCTTTCATTCACCTGTCATCTCCAAGGCTACCTCCATCTGCTAACCTGGAAACTTTAGCCTCCACACAATCTTATCTAGGCTTAGAGTGTTTTCAGCCTCTGAGATTTACTGCCAAATAAACTTTCTTTCTACCTCTTTCTGAACTCTGGCCGGTTCAACTCAGCTGTCCTGGCTCAAACTCCTCTCCAAACTGATTAATTGCTCTCTCTCTCTCTCTCTCTCTCTCTCTCTCTCTCTCTCTCTCTCTCTCTCTCTCTCTCTGAGACAGACTCTTTGCTCTGCTCTAGCTATCTGTTCCTTTTTATTATTATTATTTATTTTATGCATATGAGTACACTGTAGTTGTACAGATGGTTGTAAACCATCATGTGGTTGCTGGGAATTGAACTCAGGACCTCTGCTAATCTCTGGCCCAAAGATTTATTTATTATTATATTTAAGTACACTGTAGCTGTCTTCAGACACACCAGAAGAGGGTGTCAGATCTCATTACAGATGGTTGTGAGCCACCATGTGGTTGCTGAGATTTGAACTCAGGACCTTCAGAAGAGCAGTCAGGGCTCTTAACCATCTCTCCAGCCCTCTAACAATCTGTTCTTTTTTATTTTTTTAAAGATTTATTTATTTATAAATTTAATTATATGAGTGCACTGTAGCTGTCTTCAGACACACTGGAAGAAGGCATCAGATCCCATTACAGATGGTTGTGAGCCACCATGTGGTTGCTGGGAATTGAACTCAGGACCTCTGGAAGAGCAGCCAGTGCTCTTAACTGCTGAGCCATCTCTCCAGCCCCTAGCAATCTGTTCTAATCTTCTGGCTCCTTTTCATTCTCTGGCTCATTATGTCTTCACCTGTGTCTAGCTTGTTCCTCTGCAACCTGTCTCAGAACAGCTGTCCCTGGTAAAACTGCCTCCTCTCTCATTTTCTCAGTGATGCTCTCCCTTAAGTAGCCTCTCTTTCTTCTCTTCTCAGGGGAGTTGGGCAGATCCTCTTCTGTCAAATCTTTCTCTGATTCATCACTTTGTCTGATGCTCAATTAGACATCGCTTTTAAACATAGGTGCTTCCTTCTTTTTTTTTTTTAAAGATTTATTTATTTATTATATGTAAGTACACTGTAGCTGTCTTCAGACACTCCAGAAGAGGGAGTCAGATCTTGTTACAGATGGTTGTGAGCCACCATGTGGTTGCTGGGATTTGAACTCAGGATCTCCCGAAGAGCAGTCGGTGCTCTTAACCACTGAGCCATCTCTCCAGCCCCAGGTGCTTCCTTCTACAAACTAACTTTACCTTCACTGTTTGGGATTGAAGGAGTATGCTAAAGGCTGAGCCACACCACAACTAGAAACAGGTTTTTCTAGTAAATAACAGAATCTCTGGGTTCATAGTATGATCAAATATACTGCAATATTTGATTAAAATAATTTATTTTGTTTAAAAAAACAATAGGGGACAGGAGGAAACCGGGGAGTGTGGGAAAAAGAACCCACAAAGTAGTAAAGAGCAGCTATACAGAGCCTCACTATACATGACTGACCTGGAATTGGATACGTGGACCACACTGGCCTTGTACTTACAGAGTTTCACTTCTCTTAGCCTATCACGTGCTGGGATTAAAGGTGTGAACCACAAAGCTTACAACTTGCCCTCTTACACTTGGTCAGCTGCTGAGCACAGCTAGTCTTTATGTTTAGGCTTCTCAGCCAGTACAGATGACCTGTCCTGACTAAGGTCCCAGCACAAGCTGCACATACGTGTCACTACGGTCTGTGACTCTACGAAAATGGAAAGCGTTTCTTTTTGTTTTGTTTTTGGCAGAAGTGGTGGGGGCTGGGAAGCAACCTAAAGACAATATTTTAGTAGTCCAAGTTGGCCTCAAAACTCAATCCTCTTGGGGCTAGAGAGATAGCTTAGCAATTACAAGTATACTGCTCTTGACGTTGTTATTTGGTTTTTGGTTTGGTTTGGTTTTGGAGATAAGGTTTCTCTCTGTAGCCCTAGCTGTTCTGGAAGTAGCTCTGTAGCTCTGTCTGTCTCTGCCTCCCAGGGACTGGGGTTAAAGGCGTGTCTATAAAACGTCTAAGAAGTGAGGCAGGAGAGACGGCTCAGTGGTTAAGAGTGCTTGTTGCTATTGCAGAGGACCCAGGTTCAATTCCCAGCACCTACATGATGGCTCCTAACTTTCTATTACTCCAGTTCTAGGGGATTTGATGTCCTATTCTGACCTCCTTGGGCACAAGACATAGATGTGGTTCACAGACATACAGACAGACAACAGATACACATACATGAAATAAAAACCATTTTTTAAAATTTAGGAAGGGTCTGGGTGATGTGGTTCAGTTGGTAGAGTGCTTGCTTGCCCAGTACACACAAATCCTAGCTCCATAGAAAAACCAGTGTGGTGACAGAAGCTTTAATCGCAGCGTGTGAGAAGTGAAGAAAGTTGGATCAAAAGTTTAAGGCCATCCTTGGCTATTTGTTGAGTTCAAGGCCAACACTGACTACATAAGGCCCTCTCTCAAAGAACAAAACAAAAAAAGATTAAGAAGTATCAAGCAATATGAAGAGAAAGGTTTTCTCAGAACGTCCCTGCCGTGGCCACATTACTGATAGGCCTCACTTTACTACGGACTCTTGAAGGGTCAGGACAGAGCCTGTACACACACATCCCCCTCACTCCTCCAGACACATCCCCCTCACTCCTCCACACACATCCCCCTCACCCCTCCACACACATCCCCCTCACCCCTCCACACACATCCCCCTCACCCCTCCACACACATCCCCCTCACCCCTCCACACACATCCCCCTCACCCCTCCACACACATCCCCCTCACCCCCCACACACATCCCCCTCACCCCTCCACACACATCCCCCTCACCCCTCCACACACATCCCCCTCACCCCTCCACACACATCCCCCTCACCCCTCCACACACATCCCCCTCACCCCTCCACACACGTCCCCCTCACCCCTCCACACACGTCCCCCTCACCCCTCCACACACGTCCCCCTCACCCCTCCACACACGTCCCCCTCACCCGTCCCTGAAGGCCCAGCCATACTCACTACAGATCAAGGCCACAGCCATCCGCAGCAGCTTGAACTGGCACTTCATGCCTGACCAGTTCTAGAGGAAAGGGAGAGAGTTCTGTCAGTTTGGGATGAGACCCCTCCCCTTAAGGAAGAGACTTGAAAAGACTTGAAAAGAAGCCACTCCAGGAAGTGCTGAGTGAGGGCTAGGGCTTAGCGATAGACCATTCCAGCATGGCTTTAAGATTTCCGACAATGGTAATATTATCCCAGGTCTACACAGCATGTAGATCCACCTCCAACAGTGAACTCCTTGAGAGCTGGATTCTTTGCTGTGGCCCATGGGTGACAAGAAATGTGGAACAGAACACCCAGCGGGGTCAACCTGGAACCATCAGGGTAAGAATCATGCCCGTGAAGAATGAGTGAGGACCACGGGAGCCTCCAACCCTCCAACCCAGGAGGGGTCACGTTCACTGTGGTCGAGTCTCAAGCTGAGCCGAGACAATGTGCAATCACTGCTCGTGTTCTAGACAAGTCCATCTCTAACATGCACAAAACCTAAGGGCCTGCTGTGTGGGTTATGGGTTTCTTGTCACTGAGGTACCAAATGCGGGCTTCAGCACCTGAGGCGTGAGCTAGAGGAGGGGAGTGGCCAGATGGCCTTCAAACAAGCCTCTCTCTCCCCAGAAAATCTCAAAAAACCCTAAGCCTCCAGAGCAAATAAACAGAATACAATTATTCACCTTACAAAAGGATTTTTCACTGTACAAAAGACTCCTCCGTGGGATTCTTCTGAGGGGCTCCTCTGCGGAGTACTCAAAGCACAATTCCACTTACACAGACGCATGCACACACAGTGGAGTGGGCTCTGCTTGGCTAAAGAGGAAACTAGGCATAGCCAGGGACTTTGGTTCCCTCCCATCCATTCACTCTGCCCCATTGGCTGTCCCAGGCCCTGCTCCAGGGCATTGTAAACTTCACAGGGGTCTCAAGTAGTGGGGAAGTGGAAGAAGCAAGCCTTGGAAAAACTGCAGAGAAAATTTCCTTTTTCTTAATCAGAATTTGCTCGAAGTATTCTGTCTTAATGCTGTGAACAAGCCATAACTTCTAAGAGTTTGAGTTTCTTTTTTTTTTTTAAGATTTATTTATTTCATGTATGTGGGTACACTGTCACTGTCTTCAGACACCAGAAGAGGGCATTGGATCCCATTACAGATGGTTGTGAGCCACTGTGTAGTTGCTGGGACTTGAACTCAGGACCTCTGGGAGAGCAGCTGGTGCTCTTAACAGCTGAGCAATCTCACCAGCCCCTGAGTTTCATTTTCTTAAGATAAAGAAAGGGTTCCTAACCAAAAGAAGGAGGAGAGGGGGAGGAGGAGGAGGAGGAGGAAAGGAAGGAAGGGAGGGAGGACAGAAAAGCATCGGTAGAAAAGCACGCTGTTAACCCCAGCACTCAGGAGGCAGAGGCAGGTGGATCTCCGAGTTCAAGGTCAGCCTGGTTTACAGAGTGAGTTCCAGGACAGGACAGGGGTACATAGAGAAGCCCTGTCTTGAAAAAACAAAACAAAACAAAACAAAAAATCAAATGCACAATTATAGTTATTTAAAAAAAAACATATTCCTTGGCTGGCTAGATGGCTTGCTGCCAAGTATAAGCTAAATCTGTTCCCCGGGATCTACAGAGGGAAGAGAAGTGATTCCTGCAAGCTGTCCCTTAACCTCTACACATGCAGCATGGTACACACATTGCTCAGCCCCAGACACAGAAGTGAATAAGATAAAACATCTCAAAAGGATTATAAAATGTACTGTCTGGTAAGTTATTTTGCTAATTGCTTTGTAAATAACAAGTGTTCTGTATTCAATAAACTTAAAATCTTTCAGAGTTAAAGAAGACTAGGAGGTAGGGGAGAAGAAAGAGGAAAAAGAGAAGGAGGAGGAGGAGGAGGAAGAGGAGGAGGAGGATCAGTTTGGAAGGCTGGAAGGTACCAAGTCCCAGACCTTCAACAGGAATCACACTAAGACCCTGTCCACAGCCAGCCCCCTTCATTAGGGAGGTGGACGGCACACAGCCCTCTTAAACGACAAAGTCTAACATCTGCTTGTTGGATTCTCTTTAGAAGCAAATGGCAGGGTAAGACTGGGACTTCTAGTATCTATCAAAGCATCTTTTTTTTTTTTAAAGATGTATTTATTATTATAGATAAGTACACTGTAGCTGACTTCAGACACACCAGAAGAGGGCATCAGATCTCATTACGGATGGTTGTGAGCCACCATGTGGTTGATGGGATTTGAACTCAGGACCTCTGGAAGAGCAGTCAGTGCTCTTAACTGCTGAGCCATCTCTCCAGCCCCTATCAAAGCATCTTGATAGGGGCTGTGTTTCTCATGGACCCAGGAACCCAATCCCTGAAGTGGACCTCGTTCCTCCTGCAGCCAGAAGGTGGTAGGCCACGTGGCCTTCAGATGCTATGATCACAGGCTCATGCTTCAGTTTCGGATATATATATCTATATATATATATATATCTTTGTAGATGGCATGGTGCTGTCTGCTGCCCAGGAGTGTGACCACATGTGATAGCCGGACTGTACATGTAAAGGTTACACGGGGTGAGAAGGAGGTGGAATGGCAGGAGAGCTTCCTTAGCAAGTATAAGACCCTGAGTTCTAGTCCCAGGAAAAAGAAGAAAGAAGGAGGCAGGGATGGAAGAAAGGAAAATGATTTATTAAGAAGTAAATTCTGACTGGGTAGTGGTGGCACATGTCTTTAATCCCAGCACTCATGTGGAAGAAGTAGGCAGATTTCTTTGAGTTTGAGGCCAGCTTGGTCTACAGAGTAAGTCCCAGGACAGGCCAGGCTGAGATATGTTCTTGCTATATATCCAGGCTGGCTTCTAACTGTGATTCTCGTGCTTTGGCCCTGCAACTGCTTGGATTACAGGTATTTGCATGGTCTCAATGTTGCATATGAAAATGTGGTCTCTTCCACTGGGTCTTGAGACATAGTCAGGTAGAGTGAGTTAGAATATCTCAGCTGTCTTCCCTTGCGGAAGTCTTCCGCCTCTGTACTCCTTCTGTTCTTCATCTGGGATCAGCCTTAAAGAACACTATCCAGGGCTGAGCATATAGCTCAGTTGTAGAGTGCTTCCCTCGCATGCACAAAGCCCTGGGCACTACATAAAGCAGAGGTGGAGGCACACAGAAAGTAATAAATAAATAAGCGAACATATCGCAGTGTCTATTCTTGATCTGACACAGCCATCACTGGGGAGGCTCCTAACTCCCCCACTTTTTTCAAAGATTTATTATTTATTTTATGTATGTGAGTACACTGTAGCTGTACAGATGGTTGTGAGCCTTCATGTGGTTGTTGGGGATTGAATTTTTAGGACTTCTGCTAGCTCCGGTCAACTCCGCTAGGTCAGTCTCTGCTTGCTCTGGCCCAAAGATTTATTTATTATTATACATAAGTACACTGTAACTGTCTTCAGGCACACCAGAAGAGGGCGTCAGATCTCATTATTATGGGTGATTGTGAACCACCATGTGGGTGCTGGGACTTGAACTCAAGACCTTCAGAAGCGCAGTTGGTGCTCTTACCCGCTGAGCCATCTTGCCAGCTCTTAACTCCCTTTTCTCCAGTGTCCTTGTTTGTGAATTTGACACAAACAGTCCCTATGTCAATTACCAACTTTATCAGATGATTATAAAGAATGAAATGAATTAACAAGCATAAAATAGTAATTATATGTTATGGGCATCCTATCAATGTCTAATCTTAGTATAATGTAAAATCTCAGTCTAATCCAGACCCTGGAAAAACATGATGAGTTCACCCTTCCATATCAACTCCATATGCTACTCCCTCCCTCCCCCAGTTCACAACCACTCTCTAAGAGATTGTGAAACATTTTGTCTGCCTTTCTTCTCTCCCCAGCTGCTCAGGGAGCTGAGGGAATTCCAATCTCCCAGCAGTGAAGGGGTTAAATTACAGAGTCTTCTCTGCCCTTCAGCTTCTTATTTTTACAGACCCATTATTCCCTCCAGGAAATGAGTACCAGGAGAGGAGTCTCACACAACAGGCCCTGCCTCTGCTCTAAGTGTGGAAGAGCTCGGCCCCTGGGAAACAGGCCCTCTAATTCCAGTCCCTCTCACAGCCACAGAACAAGTAGGGTACCAGTCTCCCTCACATCATGTTCACCCAATTAAAAGAACTTGCTTAGCGTGTGTGAGGCCCTGGGTTCAATGCTCAGTACAACGCTCGCACGCACACACACAATCACTCACACATAAACATACAAAATCATACATATACACACAATCACACAACCACACACACACAAACATAATTTCACACACATACACACAATCACACACACAATCACACACATACAATATCACACACTCAGACAATCACACACACAAACACAATCATACACACACACACAAATACACACATACACAATCACACACACCATGAAAGCATGGTACATAAATCAGGCATGGTTTATCTCTCCTACAAGAGGCTATTCACTTAATTACATAAACCTTAGGGCAGAGGTTTTTTCTTTGTTTTAGCAGCTATCTTTCTTGAGCTTTGACAATGAAATTCAGTTTGCAAAGATTTGCTTCTCAAATATTTTAGGAAAACATCGAACACACAGCAAAGTGTAAGTAAATAGCTTGCATATTTAGAAATGGAACTGTGGGTTATGGGCCCATCAGGCAATTAATAAATTATTCCATCAGGTGGATCTTTCTATTTTCAGTGTTTAAAATAAGAAGTCTTGATTGAAAGCCTTTTTGTGAGCCACATTTTTGGCTGAAATAGTTTCTGACTTTAATTCTTTGGTGTCAACTGAAAGTTTTTAAAAATCTCTCTCTCTCTCTCTCACACACACACACATACACACACATACACACACACATATACACACCACATACACACACATTCAGGGTCTATTAAACTAATTGTTTGTGTTCCCATGTGTATGTGTGTATCTATGTGTGTGATTCTGAGTGTGAGTAAAGACAGGTGTGCCAAGGTGCAGATGTGACGGTCAAGGACATTGCTTAGACAGGGTCTTTACTGTTTGATACTGCATTTTCCAGACTAGCTGGTTCATGAGCTTCTGGCGATTGTCTTGTCTCATAGTCCATCTCCTTAGAAGGATGCTGGGTACGCTACCACACCCAGCTCTGCGTGGTCCTAGCGCCTGGACTCAGGTTCTCAGGCTGCTGCAGTCAGCCCCTTACCTACCGAGCCACCTTCCCAGATCCTGGTTTTGCTTCTGAGACATGTTTTTTCTATGTATCCTAGGCTGGCCTTGAACTCTTTTTTTTTTTTTTTTTTTTTTTTTTAAGCTTCAGACAGTCCAGAAGAGGGCATCAGATTTCGTTATGGATGGTTGTGAGCCACCATGTGGTTGCTGGGATTTGAACTCCGGACCTTTAGAAGAGCAGTCGGTGCTCTTAACCACTGAGCCATCTCGCCAGCCCGGCCTTGAACTCTTGATCCTCCTGTCTAAGCCTTCCAAATGGGAGGATTATAGGTGTGTACTACCACAATCACAAGACATACTTTTATGTAGGGCAAGAAATCTCAAATTTAACAGCTAGTCCTGAGAACAGAGAGCTACCCATTTTTCTGGGATATAGCAGAAGCTTTAAGCACACACTTTTTGATCTCTGTCTGTAGATATGAAGTGTAATTCATACGTTAAATAATCACATACAAAGCTGGCAAGAGGGCTCAGTAGGAAATGGCCTCTGTCGGCAAGCCTGAGTTCAATCCTGGGGAAGCACGAGGAAGCAGGAGCTGACTCTCAAAGTTGTCCTTTGATATTTACATTGCACCAGGGCACATATGCACCCTCGTCTTTCCCCACAAAATAAAACACAAATGTAATCAGTTACATGTACAAGTATGCATGCATATGTGCACGCAGGTTCTCACTGCCACGTGGAAAGCACGTTCTGGCTTGTTTGTTCACATCTATCTAACAACTACCTTATGACAGCAATGGGAGCCCCAGGAGCTCACAGTGACAGGCCCAGCCATCAAATGGCTCTCAGATCCAGATTTCCTGACTGTCAAATCCATAGTTTTTCTACCGTTTACTCTGATGAGATACTGTCTAGTGAATGAACACTCCACCCTCATTTTGGAAGTAAATCAACAGTGTATCTATTAGGTTAAGGGATATGAAATTGCTAATATTTAACCACTTCTCAGTCACAGATATGGTACTTTTTAAAAAACAGGGTCTCTCTATGTAGCCCTGGCTGTCCTAGAACTCAATATATAGACCAGTCTGGCCTTTTGTGCCATTTCTCAACATAGAGCTAAAGGTAAAAGCAGTCCCTAGATTATTAGGGGGATTTGGAAGTACATTATATTAAGCTCCAAGGACTATCAGCTCCCAGGAGGCAGGCAGGGAGCTGCTTTCTTCTGGAAAGGCGTGAAGGTCTCCAATGGAACTGCTATCTCCATGGCCAGGGGCTGGCTGCTCACCAGACAGAAGTGTAAACTGACCAGAACTGTTTCCCAGGTCCCTGGGTGCCTGTGACCTACCCTTCAGTGCTGAGTGGACTGTCCTCCCCACCAGACCTTCTGGGGTACCACAGCTGCTTCCCACGAGGCAGGAGGGGGCAGACCATCATAAACTCCTGCCTTCTTCTTTTTCTACTGTGCTCGCTCACCACCAACCCCCCCCCATCCCCTGTCCCCATCCCTATCTTGCAGGAATGGGAGGGAGAAGGTCAGTATTTCCTTCTCCAGCTGAGAGGAATTGGGGCAGGGGGAGGAGGGGGAAGAGGGGGAGGAGGGAGAGGAGGCAGATTTCAGAGGAATAGCTCTGTCTGAGGAAAGACAGAATTGATAGAGGATGACCCACTTAGAAGGGCCATGTGAGGCAGCCCCCAGCACCCCGGCCCCCAGCAGACTGAGCTGTGTGTGTAAAGGGGAACACACCCCAAACCCTCACACCCAGGCCTGCTCTCCCACACCCACCCTAGTCTCACACTCAGGCCTGCTCTCCCACACCCACCACACCCACCCTAGCTCACACTCAGGCCTGCTCTCCCATACCCACCCTAGCTCACACTCAGGCCTGCTCTCCCACACCCACCCTAGTCTCACACTCAGGCCTGCTCTCCCACACCCACCCACAGTCTCTCTGCTAGCACACACTCAGGCCTGCTCTCCCACACCCACCCACAGTCTCTCTGCTAGCACACACTCAGGCCTGCTCTCCCACACCCACCCACAGTCTCTCTGCTAGCACACACTCAGGCCTGCTCTCCCACACCCACCCACAGTCTCTCTGCTAGCACACACTCAGGCCTGCTCTCCCACACCCACCCACAGTCTCTCTGCTAGCTCACACTCAGGCCTGCTCTCCCACACCCACCCACAGTCTCTCTGCTAGCACACACTCAGGCCTGCTCTCCCACACCCACCCACAGTCTCTCTGCTAGCTCACACTCAGGCCTGCTCTCCCACACCCACCCACAGTCTCTCTGCTAGCACACACTCAGGCCTGCTCTCCCACACCCACCCACAGTCTCTCTGCTAGCACACACTCAGGCCTGCTCTCCCACACCCACCCACAGTCTCTCTGCTAGCACACACTCAGGCCTGCTCTCCCACACCCACCCACAGTCTCTCTGCTAGCACACACTCAGGCCTGCTCTCCCACACCCACCCACAGTCTCTCTGCTAGCACACACTCAGGCCTGCTCTCCCACACCCACCCACAGTCTCTCTGCTAGCACACACTCAGGCCTGCTCTCCCACACCCGCCCACAGTCTCTCTGCACACACTGGAAGTTGCCAGAATTTAGCCCAGTAGCAAATGTAGTCACCCAGGTTCTCTCTCTCCCTCTCCTGCTCTCCCTCTCAGCTCACAAAGGTGCGGAGGGGAGGAGAAGAAGGCACAGAGCGAGAGGCAGTGAGCATGGTGAGCATGGTGCTGACCTGGAAAGCAGGGAGTCCAGTAGGCTGTGCTGGGCTGCCAGCACTTGAAGCTGAAGCAGAAGGATTGCCACAAGTTTGAGGTCAGCTTGGACTACACAGTGAGTCCCAGGCTGGCGTGGGATAACCCTAACCACGGAAAAGAAAACAAGAGCGGGAGGGATAGGAGGAGAAGGAAGGGGGAGAGGAGAAGAAGGAGGAGGGAGAGGAGGAAGAGAAGGGAAGGAGAGAAGGAAGGGAAAGAAGGAGGGAGGGAGGAAGAGAAGTCAGACGCCACACTTGGAAGGCTGAGGTAGGATTATGAGTTCCAGGACATCCTAGATAATGTGGCAATGGCTTGCTCACCCAAAACACAAAAACCCAGATGAAACCATGGGAGAATGTAGAGACTCCAAAAAACTGTGACACCCGAGCATCACAAGTGCCTTGTGGGGGAAAAAAAAGTGACAACAGGGCCAGGAACAGGAGGGGCTCCCGGGAATCTGTTACCTCCCTGGACTCTCCCTCCCCCCTGCCCTCCCAAACCTTGTAGGCAGGGTGAGTAAGTCAGGCACAGGGGAATAAGTGTATAAAGAAGAGAGGCTCCTTAGGCTAATATGGGTGTGAGGATAGCCGAGTCCCATTCAAAAGGCCTCCACTGCCTCTAAACTAGACAAGCTCCCCACCACAGGGTCTTCAACATACCAATTTGAAGGCCCTGCTTAGTCTGAGTCTGCCTGGGTTCTTTTGTAAAGAATGAGGAGTTAAGTTAATATTCAAGTGTTTATTTTCATTTTCTTTCTCAACCATTACACATCACCTCATTTCAGAGGTGAGAACCCAAGGGACAAAGCCGTGAGTGGGTGAGTGAGTGAGTGAGTGATCACCAGGTCACCTTTTAGGAGTGGGCATCAAGGATTCAGGCCTAGGTGCCTGTCTCCCTAAAATTGTATAACAAAGAGGGAAAAAGAACGGGACCCTGACTGTGTGAAGGGCTGGATCAGGGGACAGCACCCAGATGGCTATCAGGGGACATGGAACAAGGGACAACACCCAGATGGCTGTCAGGAAGTGCGGCGTGGGGTCATGACCTTGGGCAGGTTGCTTATTCTTTGTTTGTGTGTTTTATTTTGTTTTGATACAGGGTTTCTCTGTGTAGCTCTGGCTGTCCTGGAACTCACTAAAGACCAGGCTGGCCTCGAACTCATAAATCCGCCTGCCTCTGCCTCCCGAGTGCTGGGATTAAAGGCGTGCGACACCACGCCCAGCAGGTTACTTACTCTTATAAGGTCTGCTTTTCTTTTTTTTTTTTTTTTAAGATTTATTTATTTATTATATGTAAGTACACTGTAGCTGTCTTCAGACACACCAGAAGAGGACATCGGATCCCATTACAGATGGCTGTGAGCCACCTGTGGTTGCTGGGAACTGAACTCAGGACCATGCTCATAATCGCTGAGCCATCTCTCCAGCCCAGTCATGGGGTTTCATCACAGCAATGGTGACCCTAACTAAAACACTAAGTGGCCAGATTTTAAAACAAATTTTGAGGAAACAGGTGGACTAGGGAGACAGGCATATTTGCAGGCCAAGCCTGGCCTGAGAAAATATGACCTCATCCTGGGAAGGACTCAGGTGAAATGGCTCTGCAAAGGGAGATGCAACTATAAGCCATGCTACAGCAGGCTAGCCTGGCACGTGGCAGGCCTGGGCTGAGAGAACTATAGAGGGTGGATGTCCAAGCTCAGTGATGACAGAGGAGAGATAGGAAGACCCACAGGGAACAGGGGCTGCTCACCATGACAATGTTGGCCAGGTGGGCAGAGACGAGCGCATACACCCCTCCGGAAGAGCCCACAACAGGTGCAGTCATGTCAGCCACAGACACCGCCAAGGAGCCTGGCACAGAGAGAGTGAAAACCATCAAGAGTGTTGGACTCGCTGTGCAGCCCAGCCCTGTCCCTCGCCTTCTGCCACGGGAGCAGAGCAACTCCGCAGCAGCAGGCTCCATCTCCTCCCCTTTCGATACCATGCTGCCTTGCGGCTTCCTCTGGACTGTTCAGAAGGTCTGTGTATGGTGGGACAAACCCCGTGTTCAAGTTTCTCGTTTTACTGATGGGAAACCAAGATTCAAAGGACAAGCCTGACTGGCTCCAACTGGGACTGATCCCAAACCAAGTCACCTGCTTCAGCCACATCTGGTGGTGTCACAAAGCTGCCCCAGTGAACAGAAGGTGTCCCACACGGGCAGGCAGGCAGGGTACATATATCTGTCCCTCCTACCCAAGGCTCATTTCCACCCTGAAAGCCTTTGAAGAGGTGCTAAGAGTCTGCTCTTCCTGACACAGAAATCCTTTTCCTTCCTCCTAAGGCCAGGAATTGAACCTTGTGCCTTACGAAAGGCTGGGTAAGCCCTCAGCCACAGAGCAGTTCCCCAGCCTGAAAGCCATGTGGATCAGATCTGTGCTCTCGGCCCCGGAGTGGCAGCCTCATCACACTAGCTCAGAGGTGGCTTCTGCTCCTTCCACTGTCTCTTTGCTCAGCGGAATCTAGAAACTTGCTTAGCATCACCTCCCACCTCCTGCCAGTCAAGCTAAAGCACAAGAGAATCTCCCAAGTGGGGCTTCTCTGTAGGGAGAATGTCCTTGAAAGTCCAGAGAAGGGTGACATCACACTCTGGGGAGAGTGATGACATCACACCCTGGGGAGAGGGCAGTTCTGTGGCTGTTGGGTGTGCGAGATGATAAACTTTGCTCCTTGGATGAAGCTGGGCAGAGAGGAGATGGGAAATTTATTGTTCTGGTCGCATTTAAGTGTGATCAATGCTTTGGCTTCCAGGGAAGGACACAGGAGACTAAAAATAACTAGGAGGCAGAGCCCAGGGCACAGAGGGTGAGTGGCGGCTGGTCTGGGTGAGCAAGCAGAAAACCACGGTTGGAAAGTGCCTGCAGGCTCAGGAGTCAATTAGCCACGGGAGAGGAGGAGCAGGCCTAGGGTCCAAAGTTGCAAGTTTCACAAAGGTGGAACACCTTAGGAGGGGCTTCCTGAACCAGGACCTAAGACCATCTACATGGAGACGTGGAAAGAGATCCCCATGGGAGCACCCAGACCACCTGTCTCTCGACACCCTCTTTCCAAGTCCCTATGACCAATTCTTGCTAGCAAAGGAGATGTCATTTCTCTGGAAAAATTAAGCAGGCAAACCCCAAGCTATCATGACTCGAGGACTCCCAAATCCTTCTCTCAGCCGGTGGCAGCTAGAGATCTTTACCTTTGTCCTATCTTGCTTTGGGCTTTAATTTGCTATCTTAACTGTTGTCCCTTTTATTGGCCTATCCACGGGGTTCAGCCATAAATATCCCAAAGCAGGGGAGTTGGGTATGGGGAATCCCTGGGTAGCAAACAAATGGGCAGCATGATCTGCATGACAAAAGATTCCCACACTCCCCTGGCTACTGTGTGAGCGCTGCATTGCAGGACAGCACAGGGCCAGCTGCCTAAACCAGCTCCTCATTAATTACTGTTTGCAGCAAGCAAGCCCGGCTTCACCCAGCTGCTCTCTTTCCTCTCTGATGGATGCATGCAAATCGGCTCCTTCTCTGTGCCCCAGAGCAGTCAGGGTCAGAGATGTATCACCGCAGCCTCCAGGGACAGAAGTGCCCTGCCAGGATCAAGCAAACACAGCATTGACCTTTCCCTCACCCTTCCCTGCGTTTAGAGTCTTGACCTTTGGGCCAGAGACCAGCTAGGAATCATGCAGGAGTATGGAATGGGAATGAAACTGACCAGTTGTGAGACCTTAGGCATTGCTCCTAAATTCTTTTGGCTTTAGTATTCACATGTATGAGATGTGAAGGTATAAAGCTTTTTACATCCTGAACAGTGAAACCTAGTTTTCAAGGATTCCTGGGTTTCCTAATTTACTGGGCAGAGCAGAAATCCCCTCTGGCTATGTGGGGTGGGACCTGAGGAGCAAGGCTGTTTGTCCACACAAGGGGAGGGGGCTCCTCAGTCCTTCCCAGATCAGGAATTCAATGTCCCCACATCATTGAATTTGGTTGAAGATCCAGAGGCTTTGGGCTTTGATTTTGAACTGAAATACATGTATCTGTTAAAGACATATTTAAAGGTTTTATGTAGACTATACTGGCCTTGAACTTGCCGAGACCCTCCTGCATTGCCTCCTGAGTACTGAGATAACGAACTTGCACAAATGTCTCATTTTATAATATTTATTACCTTCCAAGACTTACTTTCTTTCTTTCTTTCTTTTGTTTTTTTTTTTTGTTTGTTTGTTTGTTTGTTTGGTTTTGGTTTTTTGGTTTTTTGGTTTTTGGTTTTTTCGAGACAGGATTTCTTTGTGTAGCCTTGGCTGTCCTGGAACTCACTTTGTAGACCAGGCTGGCCTCGAACTCAGAAATCTGCCTGCCTCTGTCTCCCGAGTGCTGGGATTAAAGGCGTGCGCCACCACGCCCGGCATCTTCCAAGACTTTTCTAAGGTCCCTGCATCAGTTGGGGCTGGACGGATCTACGCATACAGAGTAGTAAAAGACACCCAGGGAGACTGTGGACCAGGCAGGATCCCTTCCTAACTTGTTAGGAAACTCATAGCTAACAGGACCTTAAAGGTCAGGACAAATCCCATGGAGGTGGTAGGGTCAGACAATGGCAAGATGGAGTGCCACGCCTCACCTCTGCACAGCACAAACCAAGGGGCTGGTCTCCAAAACATTTTCTGGGTCCGTGTCATCATGCAGGTGAGTTGGTGGCCTTGCCATTAAGGCACAGCTGCAGTGGTTTTACCCTGCAAAGTTTGAAGGCAGGTGTTCTCCCACATCTCCCTTGGCCACTAGGAAAAACTCAAATTAACACTGGCAGAACATTTACCTCTTAGCAATGTTACTTTATTTATTCATGTATTCTTTCATCTACTCTACAAATATTTATTACCTAACAGGTGCTGAGCTCTAGGGATGCATACTGGTTTCTACAAACTCTGTAACGAAATGTTGCTGATACACTTTGGTGCCCTGTTTGTTTGCATTTGACACAGTAACTCACATAGCTCAAGCTGGTCTCAAAGTCATTATGTAGCCAAGGATGACCCTGAGGCTCCAGGTCTTCCTACCTCTACCTCCCACGTGTTGGGATTGCAGCTGTGCGCTAAGGTGTATCTTAGCAGTGCTCCCGCATGCCCTGCTAAGATATGGGCTCTAAAAGATTGTTAGTGGTGTAACTGTTCATCTTTAGTGTCTGTCGTTCACAGGACAGGATACAGTGCACAGGGCTCTACCCTAACTTGATTACTTAGAAGTGTTTATCTCACCTTTCTGAATAACCTATTCATGGGCGTGACCATGGCCACCTTATGAACCTTACAAAATTGTGACGTATACTGGTGATGACACACAAGACCTGAATCATACACCTGAGTATTGTAGATGTCCTATGGGTCAGCCATCAGTGATAAATAGGATGGCTTTGGGTTTGAAATAGCTTCACTGGCAGGGAGTAAAGCCAGGTCAGATACCGGTCAAGGCGTTTCCTTGGTTTCTGATTATCTGCACAAACGCAAAGGCCTGCCTTCCGGCTCTCATCATACCGAGGTTGTATCTACAGGGCAATCTTTGGGGTCACAGAGCCCATGTGGGTGACCAGCTTCACCACTTACACAGAAGCTGTGTCTTCCTGGGCAAGTCACTTGTTCCTCTAAACCCTGGCTTCAGGTTTTTTGTTTTTGTTTGTTTTATTGTTTTTCTCTCTCTCACTGTGTAGCTCAAGCTGGCCTTGAACTTCTGATCCTTTTGGTTTAGTCTCAGACACAGTTATTACAGGAATGTGCTACACCAAACCCCAGCCTTGGGCTCCAGACCCACGGCAGGTAGAAAGGGGTGGCCACGTGCAGTGGTGGTGAGGACTCCATGCATGTCGACCATGGGTAAGAATTAACTCTCTAGTCAAGGTCTATCTGTCTCTAAGGGTTTCTCTCTGGGGATACAGAGGGGGAGCAGTGTAGGAAGATCAACCCACAATCTCGTTGGGGGTCAATAACATGATTTGTAGTGGCCTGAATCAATGGCTCCAGCAGAACACTGTGTGCCCCTGGCTCCACGCTGCAGCCCCCACAGCCTCCTATCTTGGTGACGTGCCTTACTTTTGTCTGCACCTTCCCAGTCTGCAGTGACATCACTGCGGAGGGATGTTTGTGCTGTCTCCCCACCGTGTCATCTGTTCCGGGTGAGGGCTGAGTCATTTTTGAATCTCACTTCTGTCTTCCAAGTTCCTGGCACCCCGAGTCTAATTGACTACTAACTGCAAGTGTTACGAGTGCCTTCCCCGTTCCTTGCCATTTAACATCTGGGACTCTGAGAAATTAGGTAGGGAACGCACAGCAGCCATAAATCCCCAGGTGGCGTGACTAGAAGGTGTGTGGGTGGCTGAGAGAGAAGTCTGGAACCTGGAGGTGCTCACTCGACCTCTGTTAAGGACATAGAAAGTGCTGCATTCAGGGAAAGGTCTTTAGGGCGCTGTCCATGGTGCAAGGAGCTGGGCACAGATGCCAGGGACAGTGCTGGGAGGGTGTTGTGTCCTGTCCTGTCCCCTCCCTCCCCACCCCCACCCCCGACTCCTGCACAGGGTCTACAGACTAGTGTTGGAGGTAGAGTGGGAACCTTCCTGCTCTGAAGTCGCTCACTTTCATCACCAACTGTCTCTTGTTTACAAGGCCAAGGCTGCCCAGCTCTCTTGAGGACAACACTAATGCCACTCAGAAAGGATTAAGATCTTACACACACACACACACACACACACACACACACATACAGAGAGAGAGAGAGAGAAATTGAGGGGGGGTTTACATCTTCAGTTGGAGGTATCACGGTAGAGACTCAGTGGTCTGAAATGCTCTCTGGAGAATTCACTCACACCCCATCCCCACGTCAGACACACAGACTTCTTCCGACAGGGGTATCCACTATCTCCTAGGCCAGACTGTCCTATCCTCGGAGGGTCACTCGAGGGATCCATGGCAGGTCTGGGTAGAAGAAAAAGCTCCCTATGGGTTTAGATGTGCCTTGGCCAGAAAGCTGCCTGGCTTCATTCACATCACTGATGCCCTGGGTGTTGTGCACACTGCACAGTGAGAGGAGCTTCTCGTTATGTGGTGAGTCTCCCCACAACAGCAAGCAGCTCTCATTAGCTCTGCCTACAAGCTTGATGGGACCAAAAGGGACCAAGGAATTTGCCCAGGCTTACACAGCTGGAACATGGGAGTCTGATGGCAGGAACTCTGTCAGTAGGCCTGTTCCAATCATATGCTCTGCCCTCTTTCCAGAACATACCTCCCTGTCTGTGTAGCTGTGGGAAATATGCCTAGCGGACAATTCTGAGTCAGGGACCCTGGAGATGAGGATGTGTGTGTGCCCAGGAAGCCTGGGCTTGTACCACCCATGGGATCTCCTCTGACATTCCCTGGGGAGGAACACCGCAGGGCCCGCCTGCCTACCTGCCACAACACCGGCCACGTAGACAAGCCCAATTCGGGTGGCTCCGTGCACCATCTCCAGGGGTACCCCTACCAGCAGCTGCAGTGCCACATTGAGTCCCAGCTGTTCCACCCTGTGACAGACCACGGTCATTAATTCACCTGGCAAATGCTCTGTGCCGAGATACTGGGAGCCAGCAGGTTGGTGCGAGGCCCCATTCTTTGCCTTTGAGCAGCTCATGGGCTGTGGAGGGGACTTGACTGTCATGGGAAAAAAAATTCCTTTCTGCTGGGACAGAATACACATAAGAGACCTGGTAGTGACAGGCAGGTAGTCTGTATATGTGGCTGTGACAGGGACTAGCCATGCCCAGGACCTAGCTGCTCCAGGGGTTAACTTGCAAGAAGCCAAGACTCAGAGAGTGGCTTAGTCACAGCCCAGGTGTCTGGTCAGCTTGACCTGCCCCATTCCCCAGCTCTGGGCTCACTCTGGCTTTTTTACCGTATCTACAAGCACTACTGAGCCCAAGAACAGAGATGGTCTCAAAACATCTCAATGCATTAGCGACCTCTTGGAACTTAGCAATGCATCATTTTCTCTTAAATTCTTACAAAGGGAGGTTCTCTTTCCTGGCATGAGAAGGGGCCTTCTTGACTGGCTCCAAACTCAGGGCTGGGAGAGGGGCCCCAGGCTTTCTTTCCCTGGACAGACTATGATGGGGAATCGGTTGTTGCAAGAAATTAGTCCTTTTCTTTGCTCGTTACACACACTGATGAACAATGCTGGCGGCTGGTCACATGACCCTCTTTGCTTTGGCCACTAGGAAGGCACAGATAGAACATTTCAGCCTACCTTTGCCAAGTGCACAGAGCCGCACCATTACATGTGTGTAGGAATCCCATTGCTGGCTCTCAGCATTCTCTCTCTGTCTCCTTTCCACACACACTTAACAACTGGTGTGTTTGGTATTGGAGGTGCTGCAAGAAGCTATCTCAGATCTGCAACCAAGTCATTAAAATAAATTGATAACCTAATTCCAGAGTGAGAGGGTCCTTGCCTAGCACTGCAGAGACCCTAGGTCCAATCCTCAACACTGTAAAAAATTAATTTTAAAGCACGAGTGTGTAAATGTGTATATAATATGTTGAGATATATTTCGGCTCCACTCACTCTTCTGCAGGGACTACGGAGAGATACTCACCCTGCATGCATGAAGATGTATGTCACATAGCGCCAAGCCTGCGCACGGAGCTGCGGGTGGTAAACCAGAGAGTTCTTCAGGTATCGAGGGTGCGTCACCTGCAGCACAAACTGATCCAGTAGGACCCCGTTGTACAGGAAAAGGGCAACCTGGAAGAAGAGCAGTAGAGAGGCGAGGCCAGTCACTAGACACACGACAGCCCAGGATGTCCCTTGTGCTGATGGCACTGAGGTCATGACAGGAGGCTGTCAACTCACCCTTCCAGAGAATGAAAGGAGCCCACAGCCAGCACACCCTTATCAGAGAACCTCTCTCACTGTACTTGTCTGAACTGTGTAATGAGGTTCCTGGATCTCCCTGTCTATGCTTCCTTGGTGGGCGTGGTTTTTCAAGACAGGGTTTCTCTGTGTAGCCCTGGCTGTCCTGGAACTCACTCTGTAGACCAGGCTGGCCTCAAACTCAGAAATCCACCTGCCTCTGCCTCCAGAGTGCTGGGATTAAAGTTGTGCCATCACTTCCTGGCAAAGGTTGGCTTCTTAAAAATAAAACTAAACTAGACAAAATAAAGATAAAAATAAGGGCTGGAGAGATGGCTCAGTGAGTGGTTAAGAGCACTGGCTGCTCTTCCAAAGGTCCTAATTTCGATTCCCAGAAACCACACGGTGGCTCACAACCATCTATAATGGGATCTGATGCCCTCTTCTAGCATGCAGGTGTACATGCAGCTAGAGCACCATATACATAAAATAAAGATCTTTTAAAAAATAAAAATATGGTGGTAAAATAGACATAAATTTAGAATCTATAATTTATTTATACTTTTTTTAGTATAAGTGTGTGTGTGTGTCCCTACATCTGTGTGCCATCTTGCCAGCCTACCTAGTATCGTAGCCAGTTTTCACCGTACTGTTGAACAGCACCAAGTACATCCTCGCTGTGCTACCCTCACTATTCCCTGTGTGTGCACAAAACTCATTTCATCTTTCAGAACTGAAACTCTGTACCTACGACCAAGAACTCCCTGCTGTCCCTCCCTGCATCCCCACACACACCTACCATGTTGCCTTAAAGGTTGAATAATATTCTGCTGTATGTATCTGCTGCACTTTGGTAACTCATCCATTGGTCAGTGGGAACTTGTGCTCTGCCACCTGTTGTCTATTGTGAATGTCTCTGTGGACACGAGGGCAGGTAGCTTCTCCTGTCATGCTTTTAACTCTGAAGTGGAATTGCTACATAGATGGTCGTCTTAAGTTTCTTTTTTTTTTAAAGGATTTTATTTGAAGCCGGGCAATGTGATGCACACCTTTAGTTCTGGCACTCAGGAGGCAGAGGCAAGCAGATCTCTTTTTGGGGACAGCCTGGTCTACAGAGCGAGTTTCAGGACAGCCAGGGCTACATAAAGGAACCCTGTCTCAAAAACAAAACTAGTTTTTATTATTTTATATGTATCTGTGTATTGTCTACATTTGTATCTGTGTACACATGTATGTCTGGTGACCAGATCCTTTAGAACTGGAGTTACAGATGGTTGTGAGCCATCATGTCATAGGTCTGGGAATCAAAGCCAGGTTCCAGTGCCCTTTCTCGGCTGTCTCTCCAGCTCCGTGCCTCATTTTCTGAAGAAATCCCAGTTTCCCTGGTGGCTGCTCCACTTGGCTTCCCCAACAGCACACGAGGTCTCTGTTTTCTCCTTGTCTTCATGGATGTACCACACAGATTGGTTTTTCAGTTGACTGAGTATATTCATTTAGGCCCCAGAAGGGTATTTCCTATGGTGATTTCTCTGGAGCTCACTGTAAAATGTATCACTGTGTCCCTGGGTTCATAATTAGAGCATGTGCAGAACCATTTAAGGATGTTTTGGGTTCCAAGCTGGGCTACCACAGCACAGAAATCTAGGAGGGTGGGGGTTTTCTCTCCATAGCCCTGAATGTCCTTCCTTCTCTCTCTCTCTCTCTCTCTCTCCCTCTCTTTCTCTCTCTCTCTCTTTCCTTCCTTCCTTTCCCTCCCTTCCCCTTTCTTTCTTTTCTTTCTTTCTTTCTTTCTTTCTTTCTTTCTTTCTTTCTTTCTTTCTTTTAAAGATTTATTTAGGGCTGGAGAGATGATGCAGCGGTTAAGAGCACTGACTGCTCTTCTGAAGATCCTGAGTTCAAATCCCAGCAATCACATGGTGGCTCACAACCACCCATAACAAGATCTGACTCCCTCTTCTGGAGTATCTGAAGACAGCTACAATGCACTTACATATAATAAATAAATAAATCTTTTTTTAAAAAAGATTTATTTATCTTATGTATGTGTACACTGTTGGTATCTTTAGACACACTAGAAGGGGGCGTTGAATCCCATTAGAGATGGTTGCGATCCAAACCACCATGTGGTTGCTGGGAACTGAACTCAGGACCTTTGGAAGAGCAGTCAGTGCTCTTAACCCCTGAGCCATCTCTCCAGCCTGCCCTGAATTTCTTTAAGACAGGAGAACTGTAAACTGCTTTGTGTTTCCTCTCTCAATGTCAGCTGTGGGTACCATCATTCCGTTGTATTGCTGGTGTTGGACTCAGCCGGCAGTTCCGTGTTCCCTCATTTTCTGTTATGAAACCAGAGACTCGGGTTACTACAGCTCTGTGGAAACAGAAGCCTTGGGCTCTGAGAGAGTTAAAGCAGCTATTTAAGTAGCTTCCTTTTTTCCATATCGGGGATTCAAAATCCATACAGCTGAAGAGTTTTAAAATATGAACCAATCTGAACACAAACATTGGTTCCTTTGGACAAACTCAGGCAAATTATCTGAGTTATTTGGCCCTTACTTTCCATACCTGAAAATGGGTACTAATAATTAGACTGCCTGGTGGTCACAGTTTAATGGTGGTATGGCTGCTGATGGTGACAGCGTTCATCTCTACTCCTAGCGCTCCAGAGACAGAGACAGGAGGATTGCTAGTCTGAGGGCAGCTAGAGAAAGAATAAGACCCTTTCTTTTCTTTTTTACTTTTTTTTTTTTTTCATTTTCAAGACAGGGCTTCTCTATGTAGCCCTGGCTGTCCTGGAACTCACTCTGGCTGAATGATCATTTGTGTATGTGAGGCCAGGCTGGCCTCAAACTCATAGAGATATACCTGTCTCTGCCTCCCTGGTGCTAGGATTAAAAGCATGCACTCCTAACCACTGTAAGGAAGACAGCCTTTCTTAAAAGAACAACAAAATGGGCCAAAAGCACATATATACTCTCAGGCACACACACTCACAGAACTAATAAAATAAGTAAGTTAAACAAAGCAAGGGGCTGGAGAGCTGACCCAGCAGTTGAGAGCACTTGTTGCTCTTGCAAGGGACTTGGGTTTGGTCCCTAACACCAACATAGCAGCTCGTGATTATCTGTAACTACAGTTCCAGGGGATCTAACACCCTCTTCTGACCTCTGCGGATACTGCATGCATGTGGTGCACACACACATATTCATCCACACGAAGCAAATACATCTAACAAAATTTTTTTAAAATTCAAAAAGAGGTTTTTAAAATTGGGGTTGAGGGCACCAGATGGTTCCGTGGGTAAAGGCACTAGCCCCGGAGCCTGGTAACCTAAGCTCAGGGCTGGAATCTGAGAAGGAGAGAACGGATAAGTCGTCCTCCCGCCTAGACACGGGCACCACGCACCCACTCTCCCCACACACAAAGCAAGTAAATGAATAAATAAATGTCTTTTAAATTTTAAAATCGACAAAACAACAACAATAGCAAACATCAAGTTTAACACAAAGAGGCAGCTCAAGGCCCAGCACACACTTAGGGGAGGAAGCTATAATTCAGGCCACACTGGGCTTTCTGGACTAAGCCTGGGCATAGCTTAGACCAAGGGAGACCATATGCCCTGTTCTCCAAGATGCTGCTCAGGCAGCTGGGAAGAGAGGCCAATGGTAATAATGTGCTTGTCTGCAGCCTAGGTTTGATGTGCACGCGCACGCGCACAGCTGTTCTTTCCACCTAATGCCATTCAGGTGTCCTGGCAACAAGCAGAGCTTCCAAGGTATCTCGTTATTGTTGGTCCTCAAATAGACGTTAATAAACAGCCCCACACAGTAAGCGTTGGAAGAACACGGCTAAGAAAATCTCAGAAAAACACCACTGCAATATTTGCTTGGATGAAACCATAACAACACACAGATCTCTTCCTGCAGAACAGAGGGAGAGCTTTTTGTTTGTTTTGTTAGTTTGTTTTAGATGTTTTCTTTTCTTTCAAGTCAGGATTTTCTGTGTAGTCCTGGTTGTCCTGGAACTCCATCTGTAGACCATGCTGGCCTCAAACTCAGGGATCCACTTGCCTTTGCCTTATAGTTCCTTCAAACTATTTTTCTTTACTATTTTATTTCTGTGGATATTTTGCCTGCATATATATCAGTGCAGCACACTCATGCCTGGTGCCATCAGAGGCCCAAAGAGGATGTTGGAACTGGAACACTTGGAACTGGAGCCACAGATGGCTGTGAGCTGCCATGTGGACTCTGGGACTCAAACTTAGGTCTCCGAAGGCGCAGCCACTGCTCTAAACTAAGGCACTGCTCCCGCCCATTCCTGTTTTCTTTTATGGAGACAAGATCTCATTCTCTAGGGCTGGAGAGATGGCTCAGTGGTTAAGAGCACTGACTGCTCTTCCAAAAATCCTGAGTTCAATTCCCAGCAACCACATGGTGGCTCACAACCATCTACACTGTAATCTGATGCCTCTTCTGGGGTGTCAGAAGACAGCTTCAGTGTACTCATACACATTAAATAAATCTTTAAAAAAAAAATCTCATTTTCTAGCCCAGCCTGTCCTTGAACTCTTGGTGACCGTTCATGCGATTGCAAATATGAGTCTCCAAGCCCAGCCAGATTAAATAAAAATGAGGCGCACCATGAAAATGGCAAACAGAAGCCAGGCATCACTGCAGGAGCCAGAAGTGGGCTGGGCTACTGGAGTTCCTGTGCCAAACTGAGAACTGAGTGTCATCACACAGGGACAAGTCACAGACAGGAGTACCTGGGGAGTCCCTTGTCTGTGCAGGGCTCATTTTTGCAGGATAGTAAGTATGGCTTGGGGCTGCTCTTTCAGAGGACCCCAGTTCAATCCCCATCTCCAGGAGATCTGAGGCTTTCTTCCCACTGACAAACTTGTGTGTGCGTGGGTACACACACACACACACACACACACACACATAAATAATAAAACAAACACAAGGAAGAAATGGTTTTGGGTTGAAATGATTGGTTTTGGAAAAGTATGGCAGATTCCCTAAAGAGAGATGTTCTTAAAAACTTCATTTCCTTGTTCACAAACACTCCCTCCCAGAGGTCAGCACGTGCTCCTTCTGTGTCCATCCTCTCAGCCTATGGAGGCATCTGTCCTTCCAGGGACAGCATGGGGAAGCTCTTGTGACTCCTGCATTACAGTTTGGAAATGAGGTCCCAAGGGGCCAACAGTTGCTGTTCTAGTCCTCCAGGGGAGGAATTACATAAATTGGCTTTATTGAGTTTGTCTGGCTAAGTCCCAAAATCTGTGAGTTTGTCATATTGTTTTGCTGTGTAGAAAAGTGTAGAAATATGGGGACTTCGCTGCAGGGGGAAAAAAAAAAAGCCTCACTAACCTTTGCCAGGAGTGCTCACTAAAATCGCTTAGCCTAGGCAACTGACATAGCCCAGCTTGGGAGCTGAAGGTCAAGGCCAGGCGGTCAAAGGTTGGAGGCCTGCTTGGGATACACAATGAGTCCCAGACAACCTGGGAATAGTGAGACCCTGTCTCAAAAGCCAGAAAGCAAAATAAGAGGTTGGAGAAATAGCTATCAGTTAAGGGTGATTGCTGCTCTTCCAGAGAGCAGGAGTTGGGTTGCTAGTCTCCGCGGGAGGTAACCCTGACACATCCAAGAGAACCTGACACTCTCAGTGGCCTCAGTGGACACTCTCATGTCTGTCTGTATACACACAGACACAAAAATAATAAAATTAAAAAAAAAATCAACTCTCCAAAACTTAGGACTCTCTTTGAAGCCTAGGGTTACAATAACCCATGGGTTCCCTAGCAACGCTCCTCCATGCAGGACAAGCACTACACCAAGCAGGATCTGCGCCCTTCCCCCTCCCCTCAGAAACTCATCTCCCCACACAACCCCAGGTCTAGAAAGCCCCTGCCTTCACCCTGGTCCTTGCCTCCAGCAGCGTGATTGTGATCATGAACCAGGGCGGAGGGCAGCAGGTGTAGCTGTCATAGTACCACTTGCGGTCAATCTCCCGGGGCAGAGTCTCGTAGGCCACATGGCGGATGAGCCGCTGCGAGAGGCTCAGCCCCTTCTCTTCCAGCAGGGCCTTGCTGCTCAGCCTGCGGTTTCCCTGAAGGATGGCCTGGCGGAAGCTGTTGGAACGTTTGTTGCTCATCTGGGCAGGAAATGGAGTGGGGAGAGGGTCAGAGCCGGGGCCTCAGGGAAACCCCGCACCCACACCTCAGCCTGCATGTTCTGTAGAGCAAGCCAAACTCCTCTTCCCTGAGGTCTCTGAGAGCAGCAACCCCCCACCCCCAATACCACAGTGTTGCCCTCTGATAGCCACAAAGTGTCTCCATTAGATGAGGACTCCGAATATCCCCTCTGTCTAATAGGAAACTGAGGTTCAGAGAGTCCTAAGATGACACAGGTTCAAACCCAGCCCCATACTCATACATTCCTCCAATCCACTCATTCCTCATTGTCCCATCCAAGTGTTAGAGCCATCACCAGATACAGGGGAGTCGGTGGTGCTCAGTACAGAGAAGTAACCAGCAGTCACAGTTCAGAGTGACAGCTGCTGAGAGAATACACAGGATCCAGGCCAGCGTGTGCCAAGGTGGTCAGCAAGGGCTTTCCTGGAGGAGGAGATGCTCAGGTGAGGGCCAGAGGTGAGGAAGAGTAAGCACCCTCAGATATACCAGCTTGGGAAGGTACAATAGGTCTGTACCTACTGTTAGAATCTGCCAGAATCAGAACTCAATGCCCTACCACAGAAACTGTGACACTTTAGTGTCTCCCAGGACGTGTGACAAGCCTCCAGTCTCACCAAAACCAGGTCCTGCTCCCAGCAGCCCTGGCCCGGCCCCCATGGAACTCTATCTGCTTCACCTAGCAATTAGCCTAACTTCCCGCTTTTAGAAACATGTGCTATCCTTGACTTACTCTCCAGGATCATATTGTGAAGTATTCCCAAGGTGGAGAAGCCCAAATCACCCAGATCTGCTGGCCCATGGGCCCAGCTACTTCATAGCCACTGGCATATAGTTACTCATGTACTTTTTGGACCATGGGCCCAGCAAGAGATAATCTAACCAGACCTGAAGGCAAGATGTGGGCAAGGCTAGCAAGATGAATGGGACCACCAAGGCATGGGAGTCCGCAGCTCCTTCTGGAGGGCACCTGAAAGAATAGAGGCTCAGATGGGACCATGTGGTAGGAGCCTCCCTTGCAGAGTCCTCTCTTCACCCCTGAGTCCTGCTTCTCACTGGTCCCTGTGTAGCTTCAAGTCAGCCTCCTCTGGCTAGCTGTCCTCAGTGAGCCTTTCTAGCCACTCCCACCCCTCTGGATAAGGGTGGTTAGTTTTGCCTGGGTTGGTGCAGGAAGGGCCACGGATACCACGCAGGGAAGTTTCCTGGCAGAAGAACGTTGACAGCCAACAGAAAATGGGGAAAGAGAGGCAAAGAGTGGGCAGAGCAAGGGCCAAGGCTCCAGGGTGCAGGCTGGGATTGGCTGCTCCAGCTCAGAGTCTGAACAGAAAACTGTGACAACATCACATCACTTCTCACCATGAGCTCCCACAGAGGGCTCCCCTGGAATGGAGCCAGCCGGGAGAGAAACACCTTGCTGGGCCTTGAGATTGGGTAGACACCTGTCGCCTATGGGCTGCGCTAGGCACAAGCCAGAGCCAGGCTTGAAGTCTGCTTCTTGGTGATGTTGATGACACTCTTGTGGCCCAGTCTGAGAGCCTTTGACTGAGCTCAGCTTGGGCCGAGTCTATTCATAAGAGTGGGTTCTCTTCGATCGCCGAACGTCTACAGCAGTTCCCTCCAGGCCATTACATCCACAGAAGGCAGCAACCGGCAGCCGAAAGGCTATTGAAGCTGCCTGCCATTGTCTGGGCAGTCACGTCACAGAGAGCTAAGGTGGGACAGTGACAGCAGGCTGCCCCGATCGAGGCTTTGATGTCCAAGAATACAGGGAACTTCACAGAGTTTTCTTCTCCATGGGTGACATGAAGAGAGCGGACCATCTCATCGATGGGAAAACAAGAATCCAGCCTTGTATTCACCTTGCTAGTTCATAGAGCACCTACTGATGTCCCGTCCATCCAAGGTGGGGAGCACAGCTTGCCTAAGACACCTGAAGCCCGTTGTAACCCTGCCACAGAAGCCTCTGAAAGAACATAGCATCAGTCCCCAGGAAGTGGGTGCTTCTCCACCAAAGATAACGGACAATGGGCAGGACTCATGAGCCAAGGCCCCTCCAGAAGTCGCCCACAGATCTAAGCCTCCAGTTACGCTGCATTCCTAGGAAGTCTGGCTTGATCTACCTTTTCTCCTGCCAGAACTTCTCCACTCCCAGCTGCTGGGAAGAGCACTAGCTGAGTTCACTAATACATCCCACCAACCCAATCCAGGCCAGTGCACAGAAAGAACTCTTAGGCCTTAGCGAGGACCTGACACAAAAAGAGACTCTGTACAAAGATGTTGGGAACCAAGGATGAAAGGGCTGGGGTAGTGCAGTCACCTTGTTATCCCAATGGGAAGGACTCAAATTGCCAGGAGTTTTAAGGGATGTCAAGACCTTAGTGGTGTGAAGGGAAGTTCCAGGAAATGAGCTGTGTCTGTAAAGACAGACTGAGTCGTTTGCATGGCAGCCACGTGGACAGTGATATTGGAGGTTCAGAGCGTAATGATCCTGGGTTGTCTTCAGCCTCCTAAATAACCATTCCTTGCCCACCTCTGCACCAGACCCGACGTCCTATGACTAGCAAGTAAAAACCTTTCTGGAATTTCTTTTTAGTTGTTTTTTGTTTTTGTTTTGAGACTAGATCTCACCATAAATCCCTGGCTGACCTGGAACTCGTGATATGCAGACAAGGCTGGCTTCAAACTCACGGAGATCTGTCTGCCTGTCTCTGTCATGCACCACCACATCGCGCCCTTTTGGAATTTGCTAACTTAACTGACCACTAGATCCCATCAATCCAAAGGCTAATACAACCTCTGAGTGTCTTACCGTTGTTTGGTGTTTGCTTGTCAGTCAGTATCTGAAGCCTATGGGAAAGACTCCCCCTGTGTGGTGGTTTGAATACGCATGGATTCCATAGACCTGTGTTTGAATGCTGGGCTATAGGGAATGACACTATTAAGAGGTGTGAGTTTGTTGGAGTAGGTGTGACCTTGCTGGAGGAAGTGTGTCACTGTGGAGGTAGGCTTTGAGGTCTAAGAAGCTCAAGTCTAGTCTGGCTAGGGTGTCTTCGTCTCCTTCTGCTGTTTCTGGATGAGCATGTAACTCTCAGCTCCTCCCCCACTATGCCGCCATGCTTTCTGCGATGACGATGATGGACTGAACCTCTGAAACTGTAAGCCAGCCCCAGTGAAATGTTACCCTTTATAGGAGTGGCCTTGGTCATGGTGCCTCTACACAGCAATGAAACCCAAACTAAGGCACCCATCTTTGCTTAACCTGTCTCTCTGATGATGTTTTCACCGATGTGTTTCTAAAATGCCTTCATCTATAACTTTCTTCGTTCTATCACTATAAAAAACTTCATGAAACGATGTCCTTGCCGATGCATATCTGAGGAGACCTAAGCATATGTTCCCAGGCCAACCAGTCTTACTCTATCTAGTCGGGAGCTGTTTCTTTCAGTGATGGTGGTATCTTCTCACCTGTTGAAGCTGAGGCCATTCAAACACAGTCAGTAAAAAACAAAAACAAAACAAACAAACAAACAAAAAACCCATCTGCCTAAAACTACTTCCTGTGTCTCTAAGCCCGCCCCCTTTCCAGAATGCTCACCAGGTTGACAAAGTCCTGGTAGCAGATCTGCCCATCTGCATGGCTGTCTGCGAGAGCCAGGAGCACCTCCTTTTTGTGTGGGTCCAGCTTAGAGCTGTGGCTCTCCAGGAGGCTCCGGAACTTCCCTGTGCTGATGTAGCCGGTGCTTCCAGGGTCAAACTGAGGGTGAAGCAGAAAGCTGAGTCAGTGGAGCACCACCCCTCCCAGTGCTCCTGGGGGGACCCAGATCCCCCTCACTTGAAAGTCGTTTCCCTTTTTTTTTCTTTCTTTTTAATTTAGTTTAGTTTTGGTTTTTTCCTTTGTGAAGCCCTAGTTGTCCTGGACCTCACTCTGTAGACCAGGCTGGCCTTGAACACACAGAGATCCACCTGTCTCAGCCTTCAGAGTGCCAGGTTGATTTTCTCTTCAGTGGAACTGGCCCTCTACTACCCAGCTACAGTTCCCCCCAGGCCCCTCCCTCCACTTACTCTAACTGCAGAAAGGAAAGCAAGAATGGAGTTCAGTAAGTAGAGGAGACAAAAGGCTTCTGGGATAGGGAAAGAAGGAGCTGAGCCTCCCCCACACAGAAGGTACACCAGCTTCCCCATGGCCGGTCCCACGGTCTGACTCACACATGACTGCTGGCAGACTCACTGAAGACAAGCTCTCTGTTGTTCTGATATGTTTGTTGTTGTTGTTTGTTTGTTTGTTTTTTCGGGGGGGGGGGCTCTGCATTCCCATGAGCACAGTGCTTTTTGTTTTTCGGGACAGGGTATCTTTGTAGCCCTGGCTGTCTTGGAACTCTGTAGACCAGACTGGCCTTGAACTCACAGAGCTCTGTCTGCCTCTGTCTCCTTAGTGCTGGGATTAAAGGCGTGCGCCACCACTTGTGCATTTACACCATTCTCTTTAACTTCCTGAAACTCCCCTGCACGCTGGTCAGGGGCCAGGCTTCCCAGGGAACGCATCACAAGCTACTTGTGCCTCATCCCTGGGCTGCAGTTCCTCCCAGGCCAGTGTCTCCTGTCATGGCATCTGCCTTACATCAATCAAGTTTTGTTGATGAATAAATGGGAGGTTCAATGGACAGACAGGTGCTAATTTTCCACGAGAAGCCTCTTTGGTTCAGTTAGAAAAAGCCTTTATCCCTTTTTGTTCCTTCCCCACAGAGTTCACAGAGCCTGCCCTCTATACCCTGCCAGAAAATGACACTCCATCACACACAAGACTTCAGTGTGTACCTGGAAAAGCTGCAGTGGGTTGCTTGGGATTTTAAATGCAGTGGGTAGCTTGGGTTTTTAAAGGCAATGGAAGGCAGGGGATACAGCTCAGAGGCAGAGTGCTTGCTAGCACAGAAGAGTCCCTGGGTCTGATACAGGAATGGGAGGCACTGAGTCACCCCTGACCTTGGGAAAGTATAGGGGCAGGGCAGGGGTGAAGCTGGAAGTCAAAGCCATGTTGTTCCTTCCCTGGCTAAAGTTAACAGAGGCTGCTTTGGGAACGCAGGTTCTGTGTACAATGTGTCTAGACGATCTAAGCCTGATAGCCAGAAGTCACGGTCAGGGACCTTCATCTGTCCCCCAGAACTCTTTAGGAAGGGGTAACTCCAAGGAGACCATGTTCAGATCACACCCTCCACCCCAGCACCAGGCATCAGGCATGGCATTTATCTGCTTATTACTATCAAGTATGTCAGGAAACTCTAAAGGATCTGCAAGACTAAAATGTTAGGTAGGGCTGATGAAACCGCTCAGTAGGTAAAAGCCCTTTGCTAAGCAAGCCTGACAACTTGAGTTCCATTCCTGAAACTCATGAAGGGCAAGAAGGAATGAGCTGACCCCCAAAACCATCCTCTGATAGCTGCTCCCCCACACTAATAACAACAACAACAACAACAACAGTAATAATAGATTCTTTTTTTGTTATTTGGGTTTTTTTGTTCTTTTCGAGACAGGGTTTCTCTGTGTAGCCCTGGCTGTCCTGGAACTCACTTTGTAGACCAGGTTGGCCTCGAACTCAGAAATCCGCCTGCCTCTGCCTCCCAAGTGCTGGGATTAAAGGCATGCACCACCACGCCCGGCCCGTAATAATAGATTCTTGTTTGTTTGTTTGTTTGTTTGTTTGTTTGTTTTGAGACAAGCTCTCTATAGCCCTGGCTGCTCTGGAACTCACTGTGTAGACCAGGTTGGCATTGAAGCTCCCAGAGAGTTCCCTGTCTCTGCTTTCCAAGTACTGGGACTAAAGGAGTGTGACACCACACCTGGCTAATAATAGGTTAAAAAAATACAAGCTCAGCAGGTAAAGGCCCTTGCAGGCAAGCCTGATGACCTGAGTTCAGTCCCAACATCAACACAGTGGAAGGGGAGAACTGACTCCCCCAAGTTATCCTTGACCTTCACAACTCCTGGACTGTGACAGGCAGGCCGACAGAAGGACGGACAGACAGACATTAAACTCACACTCTAAATGTAATTTTGAAAAAAAAAAAAAGAGTAATATCCCCTAATGCCTGCCTTGGTTTTATGAGGCCAAACATTGTTTTGTGTACTTTAATGGACAGAATTTTTTCTTTTGTAAAGATTTATTTATCTTTTGTTTTATATGGATTGGTTTCTGCCTGCATGTTCATCTGTGTAGTACTATGTGTGTGGCTGGTCTCTATGGAGGCCAGAGGAGGGGGTTGGATCCTCTGAAACTTGAGTTACGAGTGATTGTGAGCTGCCATATGAGTGCTGGGAATTGAACCCAGGTCCCTTGGAAGAGAGCAGTCAGTGCTCTTTACCGCTGAGCCATCTCTCCAGCCCCTTTATACAGAATTTATCCGACTCCTCTTACAACAGACAGAAGAGAACACATTATGATCCCCATGGTACAGAAGGGGGCACAGAGGTGAGAAAACACTAGCCAAGACCAGACCGGCTAGCAGAGCAGCCTGTCTGCAAGCAGCAGATTCCGCATCTGGCCAGCTCATTTCGGCACAGCTGGACACTGTAGGCCAGCATTAAAACCTGAGGACTAAAGAGCTGAGCATGGCACTGGGCTCCGGAGGGGCAGGGCTCCAGGACCCACAGGTTACCCTAAACAGGCTTCCTGCAGTAGGAAAGAGGCCCAAATAGATCTAGTCTGGCCTCCTCGCTGCTCAGATGTAGAAAGCAGAGAGGAGAAGGGGAGGGGAATAGAGAGAAAGATGGTTAAAAATGTCAGGGCTGGAGAGATGGCTCAGTGGTTAAGAGCACCAGCTGCTCTTCTGAAGGTCATGAGTTCAAATCCCAGCAACCACATGGTGGCTCACAACCACCTGTAATGAGATCTGATGCCCTTTTCTGGTGCATCTGAAGACAGCTACAGTGTACTTAGATATAATAATAAATAAATCTTTAAAAAAAAATGTCAGTAGTTAAGAGAGTTTTGGTACAGGGACCGACCCTGACTCTACCATATAGGACCCTTTAGCCTAGCACCAACTGGTCCGTGTTACCTCAGGGCTGTGTTATAGGTCCTGGGAACATGACTGTTGGGTCCTGCAGGGGTCAAAGGTCCCGTTCACATCAGGGAACCTCCTCTCCCTCTCTAGAGGAGGAAGCCCAGTGGTTTGGCATGTGCTGGGAGCACAGACTACGATCCCTTCCCAGGGGCCTTCTCAGGGCTGCCTACAGAGGAAGACGAGGCAGGGGGCTGGAATAGGGCACCAGACAAAGAGCCACCTGCTCTCCTTCTCCCCCTCCCCCTCCAGGGCTCCCTGCTGTTGTCCTAGTGACAAGGGTTGCCCTGTGGTTCCCCAGCCCTCCCCCCTCCCCCAAGCATATTACAGGCTCTGTCTACACTGCAGAAAACATGCTGGAATCAGGCCGAGCCTCTATTCTCTGCCAAAACTCTACCTTTCATGCCAGGGCCAGACAGGCCAGACAATGGGGGGGTCACCACTACCCTAATAATGAGGCCTTAGGGACTGGAGGATGACTGGAGATGGGGGAGAGACAGGGCCAGGCTGGCTGCTGGGGTTCTAATGCCTCAGACAATGAGGGCAAGGGCAGAGCTGGCAGTGGGCATGGGGCACCCAGTGGGGTGTTGGTTAGAGGAGACAGGAGAGGACAAAAGAAATGGGGAAGGGAGAGGCATGAAGGGGTTGGGACAGGAGACAACATGCTCAGGAATAAGAAGAAGGTCCCTCCATACACAAGGAAGCTGAGGGCTTCTGAGTCTGTGTCTCTCAAGCAAGATGACAAGAAGCAAGGCAAAAATCACACTCCTGACTTTATAAAGCTCAGCCTCAATTGGCCCATCTGTTGAGTGGGTTGATGTCAACCTAAGGCAGCAACTAGCCAGGGGCTCTTCTCATCACTTTATTCAAATTGGCTCTGTGTCCTTGGTCTGCCTACCTGCTAAATACACTCAGGCCTATAAGAAGTAAGGTCACACTGGGAGTGCAGTGCTACTTAGGGGGAGAGGGGCAGAGCAAGTCCTTTAAATGCAACTTCCTTGTTAAGAACATGCTAGAGCCCCTGAAGCAGCCCTTCCAAAGTCCTTGCCCTGGAATCACTTTTTGGGGCAGCAGGCTGCTTGCAGGATGACCTGGGGATGACATGGGTTGGAGGCAGCCTGACAAGGCTAGTCTAGAGTGGACTGCCAGTGCTTCAGGAGGGATGATTATATCAGGGAATGGGGCAGGAGCCTGGCAAGAAGGCAATAGTCAGAGTGGGTCTCGAGCTGCAGGAGATGGCCCAGGGCTGGACAAGGATGCACTGTTGGGAGAAACATTCAACCCAAGCGTAGGAGACTGAGCACAGAGGAGACCACACAGCCCACGCACAGTCCTCTTGCCTCAGCCTTGAAAAGAGCTTCAAGAGGCTCCAAAGGGACTTTTAATCCCACCAGTGACCTGCTCATAGTTGCTAATCCCCTAGGTGGCTGCTGTTCTTCCCAGCCTGAGGCCACACACACACACACACACACACACACACACACACACCCATCTCTCGCCTCCTACCCTATGCTGATCCTGGGCCACTTGGTCTATGAAAATGACTCACCAAATCTTCCATGTAGTTAGGTAGGAGTCCACCCACAGCTGCTGTGCTGGGGGTAATTCATCAACTACAGTGCCTCAGTTTCTCCATCAAAGAATAGGTAGGAGTTCTGGCTTCTTGTGGGGAAAGATGGGGCTACATAGAAACAAGAATAGGGTAGAGAAAACAGCTGATCTGAGTCACAGACCCTTCAAAGAATAAATGGGAAGTGGGGTGGTACTGGTGCCATTTAGCAAGTTAGAAGGTTAGGAACTCATAACTCTAGGTCCAAATAGCTGGACGGGGATCCAGGTAAAACGGTGCAGGCCTGTAATAGTGGAACTTAGAAGACAGGCAGTTCAGGAGTTCAATGTCATTCTCTTCCCTCTCTCTCTCTCTCTCTCTCTCTCTCTCTCTCTCTCTCTCTCTCTCTCTCTCTCACACACACACACACACACACACACACACACACACACACACACACACTTGAACACAAGCACACACAAGTCAAAACAAGAATAAAACCCCCAAGTGTCTGGAAAGTGTCTCAGAGGCTGGCCAAGGGCAAAGGCACTGCAGAATGCTTTGAGGCTGAGGCCTCTGAGGCAGTAGGGAGGGGACAATGGAAGCCCCCTCCTTGGGCCACACAGCTCCACTCTGAACCTGTTTATGTGCTGACTTCCTGTCTCCTTCTCAGTCGAACAACATGATCCACCGAGCTGATGTGTGGGGAGGCCTTTGCTATGTACCAGGTACCAACTTCACAGAACCCTCAGGTCGCCATCCACATTGGTCGCTCTTTGGGCCACACTGCTTCACACCAAACACGACTCTTCCTCTTTTACTCTACAGTGTCCCAACTTGGCTGGAAAATTCCATGGTCTTCCCCTCCTTCCAGTTAGACCTCACAAGCATCTGCAAGGTACTTACTATTATAAAAGCCCCTTCTCAGGGTGGGGGTGGGGTGGGAAGCCAGGGCACCAGGGGCCAAGCTACTCAAGTTTGAACAGATGGTAATTTGCTTAGATATATTCCTACTGAGGCAGAACAAAGAGCTTGGGCTCCCTTCAATCACTAGGATACTGTGGCTAAAGAGTTCTAAAAAATTGGCCAGTCTCCCCTAGCCACCCACCCATCCATCCATCCATCCATACATACATACATACATATATACATATATACATCTCATATGCCTGCTAAGGATCTACTGTGGCTGAGGCATCACCCTATTATATGGTTGGGGAAACAAGAAGAGAGTAAAAATACTAAGAGAGACTATCTCACAGTTAAAGAGTGAGCAAATGGTCTAGATAGAAATAATTTCAGGTTCCTCCATGGGGCTCACTGACCCCAGCCTTGCCCTCCCTTGCTTTCCTCCATTGTACAGAATATAACTCATGACATTGGATCTTCCCAATGTTTGTTTCATGAAGCTCTGAACCCAAAGTGGTCTGTGAGAGTTCGGTGGGACTTCCTGGAAGGCTATGGAAGGCTGTGGGTAGACAGAGGTGCAGGTGGAAATCTAAACAAACAAACAAACAAAAAACACAAAAACACCCTCTTTCCCCCAGTTAGCAAGTCCTCGTGGAAAGCATGAAGCAAATGCCCACAGAAAGGGCTCTGCCAGGCCCAACAGTAGAGAAGTCTGATCAGGTTCAGCTTTCCATTTGTCTAACTTGGCCTTATTTGACCACAGCATTTTTTTTTTTTGACCATAACACTGTGTAGAACCTTTAGGAACAATCACAACTCCACAGTACAGTCATGTTCCTCTTCATGAAACCCAGGCCCCATTGTCAGGGCTGAGCACCCAGCCCTCTGCCTCCAGTTCTTAAGCATCACAGGCGGCTAGTATCAGGCAGCTGATACCAGAAGCAGCAAAACTAGAATTCTGTGGGATCCAGTCCCACAGAAGGTTAACTGGGGATACCAGGTACCAAGAGAGCCTGAGAAATCAGTGATTGGCCTAATGGGGCCACAGAGCTGAGCTCTCTGGGAACAAACCACGCCAGAGCAAAGGGTTTGCCTGCTCAGCACCCAGGACAGCGGCCTACCTTTCCGTGTGAGCCGGGAAGCTGCCCCAGGCTTCAGAATGTCCCCTGCGTTCTCAAAGCAGGACAGGAGGTGGGAACACATCTAGTTTCTATCTATTATGCATTTGTGACTTGCACAGGCTGCATTTACATACAACCTCCAGTCCGGGTTCCTGCTCCCAGGCCTGGAATTCTCACTCCTGGGAAGACCTTTCCTCTTACATCTATAGAAACTCATGAACAAAAGGTTCAAGTACACAAAATGATCCCAAAGGCAGCATGTGGAGCTGACAAGCCTAGCTGCCATCCCATTAAGACCGCTCAGCTCCAGAACCTGGGATCTGGGTAAGTTCTCATCTTTATCTGCAACTGTCTCCCGTCTGTCCAAAAGGAAATGACCACAAGGCATGTGTGCTGGGACAGGGTAAGGTGCATGCAGCTGCCCTCTTATGGGTGGGGTAGCCCCATCTGTCAGCTCCTTATTTCATTCCCAAGCCTCTAAACAGAGCAAATTAATGAGACTTCCCGGGAGCTTCTGGCTCAGCCAAGCTGTCCCTACCCAGCATGCCACAGCCCACTGGGAACTCTGGCCCATTCATGGATATTTACAGCCCCATAAATTAAAAAGTCCAAGCTGCAGCTGGTGAGGTCAGGAGGCCAGTGATGGGAGAGTGGGGGCTTTCTTTTCCACTTTTTCCTTGCAAATGAGGATGTTAATCTAACCACAGAGAGAGAGAGAGAGAGAGAGAGAGAGAGAGAGCCCACCCCTTGTCCTTCCCATGACCTTTCCCCGCTAATTCTTCAAAACACCGACTTTCAGAACACAATTAAGTGTGACTAGTCCCATTTAACAGATAGAGAAACTGAAGCAAGCCTTCAGATATGTGCCTGACTGAGGCTCTCCATGTGAGTCCAGGCATCTTCAGACCTGCCCCAAGATAAGCAAGGAATAGGTTTCCCCAGACCTCAAGCTTCAGTCAGAGAGGATGAGAACTAGTGCTGACACCAAGTTCTGACCCCTTCTTGCCCTACAGCCTCCCCATCTGGAGCCATGAGGGAGGTCCCAGTGTGCACCCCTCTTTCCGTTGCCACTGCAGGTGGCCAGGGGAGGCAGCTCAGGCCTCACCAGGCACCAGTCCTGATGCCAGGCTCCTGAACACCCTTCCGCTCCCTTCATGGGGTCTCAGAGCCAAAGCTCAATAGCTGCGGATAGCAGGCTGGTCAGGGAGGCAGAACAGGCACCCTGACCTGAATCCAGGCTGGCTGAGTGGCTGGACAAACAGCATCTCCAGAAAACCATCTGCTCTGCCAGCAGCAGCTGGAAAAGACTGGCCTGTCCCAAAATGTGGGAAACTGGTGAGCCTTGGTGGATGAGAGCAGTCTCCTTCTACCAGACGCCAGCCCTCTCCACTTGAGCGCCTATCCCAGAAGACCCCATGGACAGCCTCCTCTTGCTTGGCCATGTCCCAGGCTCTGAGAGGGCAATGGCAGCTGTGCCCTGGGAATCAGGAATAGATGTAGTACCTGAACTGACTCATCTGGCCCAGCTTATCAGGACTGCCCAGGAACCAAAGCTCGAGTCATAGCCATAACCCAGAACTGTCCAGGGAGCAGCAGTCAGGGTGTCGGAGGTGAGGTCAGGAACGGATCTGACATCTGTCTGTGTCTCCTCTTTTTAATCCTTGCTCCCTGATACCTTTCTTAGAAACCCCCAGAATCCATCGAGTCCGCAAAACAGAGAAAACTGAGCAGTCCAGGAGAAGGATGGAGGATGGAGGCAGAGCAGGGGCAGGCAGAAGGAATGAAGACGCCCTGAACAGTCGCTCTACCTCGTGTCCTACTGTGGAAGCCACCCAGAGCCCTGCAGACAAGCAGATCCACTGCAGAGCTCCCAATTCTTTCCGTATCTCTGGGGAAGCCCGTCTCCTCCATTCTTAGTTTCCTCCTCTATAAAGAGGACATGGAGCCAGGTGTGGTGGCGCACATCTTTAGTCCCAGCACTTGGGAGACAGAGGCAGGTGGACCTGTGAGTTTGAGGCCAGCCTGGTCTGCAAAGCAAGTCCAGGACAGCCAGGGCTATGAAAAGCCACCACCACAAAAAAAGAACACCACAGCCTCCCTCATGTATTTACTGAGAAGAAGAGAAGAGATGACAGACACGCACATACCAGACATTGTGTGTGCTCCATCAAAGGAATTTTACCAACATAGACCTCAGCTTGCCTCAGAAAAGTCTGGAGGTGGGGAGGGGCCTGGCACATTCCTGTACTCTGGGCAGTCAGGAGGTTGAAGCAGGATTAAGCAGGGGTGATAGAGTAAGACCTTATCTCAAAGGGAGTTGAGATAGGGCATGTAAAGACACACTTTTAAACGAAAATCCCCTAAAGGGGTTTGGGGTTTTGTCTATTTACAGTTCAAGGCACACTGACTCCATTCCTGCAATGTGAGACAGTACCCTGGGCCTGGTGTCACTATGTCACCAATGGAAGGTCCAGTAAGAAAAGGGAAGAAGAGAGGAGGCCTGGCCCACCCCCTGGTGGCTGGACACCTTGTCCTGGCCCGTCACTTTTCACCCTGAGCAGACAAGCCAGGTGAGCAGAGAGTGCTTGGGCATTGACATGCACCAGACAGCCCTGTCGAAAGACTCTTTCTGGAAAGTTCAGCAGGGAGTGTACGAAAGCAGCAGCCTGGCTGGACTAGGACTCTGGATACTTAGATTCAAGTCCCGGATCCATTACATATCCATGCCCATCTGGGAAGCAGGAATCGCTTCTTTTTTTTTTTTTAAGATTTATTTATTATTTATTATATGTAAGTACACTGTAGCTGTCTTCAGACACCCCAGAAGAGGGCACCAGATCTCGTTACGGATGGTTGTGAGCCACCATGTGGTTGCTGGGATTTGAACTCTGGACCTTCGGAAGAGCAGTCGGGTGCTCTTACCCACTGAGCCATCTCACCAGCCCAGGACTCGCTTCTTTACATGCCAGCAACATACAGTATTTACCTGTCGCTTCTACCATCTATGCCGAGAGCTATGCACACTCACCCTTCCTCCCAACAAAGCTGGGTCAGCTATGGTTTCCATGGAAATTCTATGGCTTGGGGAGGATGCCTGCCCTTCCCACTGCTGCCAGGCTGGTGGGGTGTCCTTTCCCCACCTGTCTCCACCATCATGCAGGGTACCAAGTTAGCAAAGGAGTGTGCTGGTAAGCACACAGAAGCTCGGGGGCCATCACATCACGTGACCTTCTTTCCTAACTTGCAGAATGAGAAGACTGGACCAGACACTTCCATTGACTATCCAGTAAACCTATGGCCCTGTCGGGGCAGGAGCTGCACAATGAGAGTGAGCCATGGTTATGGAGCCCCGTGGTTAGGGGCTCCTGGAGAGGATACCTTAGCCCCAAACGATGCACACAGAGCTATAGTTCTGTTTGTGTTTATAACAAATAGCCGGGCGGTGGTGGTACACGCCTTTAATCCCAGCACATGGGAGGCAGAGGCAGGCAGATTTCTGAGTTCAAGGCCAGCCTGGTCTACAAAGTGAGTTCCAGGATAGCCAGGGCTACACAGAGAAACCCTGTCTCAAAAAACAAAACAAAACAAAACAAAACAAAAACAAACAAAAAAAGATTTATAACATATGAGCCATCTGTCTAGCCTGTGGAACTCTAGGTTGAGCTGTCATTCATTCAAACTTCTAGGGCTGGAGAGATGGCTCAGTAGTTCACTCAGTTGGTAAGAACACTGACTGCTCTTCCAGAGGTCCTGAGTTCAAATCCCAGCAACCACATAGTGGCTCACAACCATCTGTAATGAGGATCCAATGCCCTCTTCTGTCTGAAGACAGTGACAGTGTACTCACATACATGAAACAAACAAAAACAAATAAATATTTAAAAACAAACAAACAAACAAAAACTTCTAAGGGCCTGTTAAACACCAGACAGTGTGTGAGCTAGGCGCTCTTGGTTCCTTTGTTCAACTTCTATCATAGTGCATTTTTATGAATGGTCAGGGATCAAAGAGTTAATAAGACTCCTGATCTCCCAGGTCACCTGAGTAGGAGCACTGGTAGGTATGTGGTCCTGGAGGTGACTTGATAAGGGGCTGAGACACAGAGCCCAGGTGGGCCCCAGTTAAGCCACAGCTTTGTTGTTCTCTGGGAGCCCTGCTCTGTTAGTTAATCGTGTGTTCCGGGGCCATGGCCAGTGTGGCTGTCTCCCGGGAAGGCATTTTTCTCTGTGGCTCACCCATAATCCACTCAGCAGTATCATCTCCTCAGAGCTTCCTTTCAGCCACAGATACACCATGACCACCCCCACACCGCCAGCCAGTTTGCAGGGAAACTACAAATGAGGCAAGGGATTGAGTCAGGGCTAGAGAAGACCCACAGGCTCACAAAACACCAGAAGAGAAAGCAGAAAGTTCCTCTGGGCTCAGAGTGGTTGGGGGGGACCTAGGAAGTAATTAACTCAGTAGGTAAAGGCACTTGCTGCTACTCCTGAGAGCTGAGTTCAATCCATAGGACCCACAGAACAGAAAAGCAATTCCTACAAGATGTCCTCTGACCTCCACAAGTATAGTGTGGTGTGTGTGTGCCATCCACAGATAAATAAATATATAAATCTAAAGTTTTAAATTCAACTTTTAAAAATAAAGTGGCTTTGGGGGCTGGAGAGATGAGTCAGTGGTTGAAAGTGCTCGCAGCTCTTCTAGAGGACCCAAGTTCAAGTCTCAGTACCCACACAGCATCGTACAAGCATCTCTCTGTAACACCAGTAGAAAATGGAAGAGTGGATTAAGAGACCTGGAAAGAGATAGAAACTGCCTCAGATCAGAACTCTAGAGGGAATCATGACGGAAATGATTAAAGGATTTAGCAATAAACAGTACCGTATTTTTGCCATGAATTTGCATTATAACAACACCTAGTTCTTACAGTTATTACTATTACTGCCATATTGTTTGTTTGCAACACAAGGGATTGACCCCAAGGTTTCACACAGGTCATGTCACACTTGGCCTCTAACTATACCCCTAGACCTACGCTAACTAGATTACATTTATCCTTTGTGAGAGGGCATGCGCACACAGTGCACACTTGGCAGTCAGAGGACAGTGTTGGCAGTCACTTCACTCCTTTTTACAACATGGGTCCTAAGATTTGAACTCAGGACCTTAGTCTTGAACACCAGTGCCTTTTCCAGCTGAGCCATCTCACTGGCCTGATAACTTAAAAACCTATTTAAATATTTAGGAAAAACCATCAAGATCGGCCTCTAAAATAAAAAGACAATTCCCTTACAGGGAGGTCCAAGTAGAAAATGAACACACACCAGGACGTGCAGAACACAGCTAACAGCCTGCCAGCTTCCTCCCTTTGGTGATTTTTGTGTGAGGCAGGAGTGGCAGAATGAATCCTGCTATATCACTGTGAGCACACCAGACAAAAGCCAGGACAGTGGGGACAGAGAAGCTTCCAAAAGAGCAGGGTCACCTGATCTCCTCACCACCAATCCCAGAAGGCATCTGGCCATTTACTTGAAGGGTAGCCACTAACTGCCAAGGCTAACATGGTGACTTCTCACCCTTGGGGGTTAGTTAGCTTCACGCTGGTCAAGGCTTCCCTGCATATTAAAGAACCACAGGGCATGAAGAGCAGAGCTAATTCCACCTCCAACACCCTGGAGACAGAGGACCACTGGTGTCCCCATGACCCAGGAATGGGAAAGAAGGCACGTCCTGCCCCGGTGGCTCCAGGTTCCAATTCCTCTGTAACTATCCTAGCAGGCATGAAGCTATTCTAAAAAGAACTCTGTACCCTTCCCTTTGGATATCTACCGAAACAATCATTCCTGTGCTGGCTGGTTTGATGTCAACTTGACACAAGCTAGAGTCATCAGAGAGGAGGGAGCCTCAATTGAGAAAATGTCTCCATAAGACTGGGCTGTGGGCAAGCCTATAGGGGACTTTCTTAATTCATGATTGATGGGGGAGGGCCCAGCCCATTGCAGGTGGGGCCACCTATGGGCATGTGGTCCTGGGTTCTATAAGAAAGCAGGCTGAAGCCCGGCGTAGTGGCGCACGCCTTTAGTCCCAGCACTCGGGAGGCAGAGGCAGGTGGATCTCAGGACAGCCTGGTCTACAGAGTGAGTTCCAGGACAGCCAGGGCTACACAGAGAAACCTTGTCTCGAAAAAAAAAAAAAAAGAAAGAAAGAAAGAAAGAAAGCAGGCTGAGCAAGCTAGAGAGAGCAAGCCTGCACCCCTCGGTGGTCTCTACATCAGCTCCTGCCTCCAGGTTTCCGCCTGTCCTGACTTCCTACAATGATGAACAGCGATATGGACGTGTAAGCCAAATAAACCCTTTCCTCCCCAAGTTATGTTGGGTCACGGTGTTTCATCACAGCAATAGTAACTCTAACTAGGTCAGTTCCCAATAAACTGGAATTTCCCCCAGGAGTCTCACTGGGAGAAGGAAAAAGCTGAAGCCCGATGCCAGCAAGATAGGGAACTTACAAAATAGTGGTTTGAATGAAAATGACCCTATAGGCTCATAGATTTGAATGCTTGGTCACCAGGGAGTGGCACTATTAGGAGATGTGACCTTACTGGAGGAAGTGTGTAACTGGGGGATGGGCTTTAGGGCTTCAAATGCTCAAGCCAGGTCTAGCATCTCTCTTCCTCCTGCCTGTGGATCCACATCTGGAACTCTCAGCCACCGTTCCAGCATCAAGTCTGCCAGCATGTGGCACATGCTTCTCACATGACAACTAATGGACAGACCCTCTGAAACTGTGAGCCAGCCCCAGTCAAATGCTTTCCTTCATAAGAGTTGCTGTGGCCCTGGTGTCTCTTCACAGCAACAGAACAGCGAGGAAGACAGTTCTCACAGCTAGTCAGAGCACTTGTTGGGGAGACTACAGTGGGACAAAGATGGTGCAGAAGCAGGGGCCACACACACCTCAACCACGATGCCTTAGCTGTGAGTAGTTCTTGCGCTGTTAACTCTGAAGCCCAAATGCCATGTCTGCACAGAAGATGGACTCTGGGGGTCACTAGATCTCTTTACTGCTCTTCCCACGGTAGCCACATTGAACAAATCCCCTTCTCTGCTTTTGTATTGTGTCTGCTTAATTGACCTAAAGAGGATGCATGGTCAAGTCTAGCTTGCTAGGGTTGTCACGGTCCAGACTCTGACCCTAGCATCTCCACTGACAACCTTTGAAAGATGAATTCATGGATCACATGGGCTGTGACAGGCGTCACATCTCACTAACTTACTACCTAGTTTAGCCTATCAGGGTTGTCCACCTGACAAGCCTACCTGCCATCTCCAGCCAAGCTTCCTTTCCCATGATTCACCAGCTGTTAAGAGAACTGGCTGCTCTTATAGAGGACCTGGGTCCAACTCCCAGCACCCACACAGCAGCTCAAATTGTCTGTAACTCCAGTTCCAGGGGATCCAACACCCTCTTCTGGACTCTATGGGCACTGCACACAGACATGCAGGCAAAGCAACCATGTGTATTAAAATAAAATAAATCTTAAGTAAAGAAACAAATCAGACAGACCTTTCTTTAAGAGAAAAAAAAAATGGTCCAGAGTGTGACCTGGTGGCTGCTTTCCTAGAACTCATTTTGCCTGTCAGAGTGATTGATGGGTTTCTCTTTTATTTTTTTATTTATTTCTATTTCTTCAATGCTGAGAACTTAGCCCAGGGCCTTGTGCGCCCTTGCTGGGCGAGCGCTCTCCCACTGAGCTGCATTCCCCAGCCTGGGATGATCTCTGTGTGGGCCTCTCCATGGAATGCCCAAGACTCGCCTCCAGTTGGATATTGCGGCTGGCGGCTGGCACACAGCCTCCGCTTGGAGCTGCCCTTCAGCTGCTTGTGTTTCCCACTGGAAGTCCTCCTCCATTCACCCAAATGGTTTGTTTTTAAAGATGTAATCACACACACACACACACACACACAGAAACCGGCGAAGGAAATGTGAAGGCAGGCACCGAGGAAGGGAAACACAAACACGGCACACTCTGTTCTAAGCTTCTTATTCTAAATCTGGCAGGAGGTGCGAAGGGCTGGCAGCCTGGTAACAAGAGTCACGGTGGCAGACCATGGGTCCCTCCTGCCTCGAGGTGTCAGCCCGGCAGCTGGGATTCCTAGGCACCAGACGGAGAGTAGGTGGCCCTCAGGATGGGAGCCAGGCATCAAGGATGACATCCCCTAAGATCCTCACCCAGGCTCTTTCCCCATGAGCCCACATGTTCAGTCCTATGGGGCAAGTGCGTTTGGCCGGGTCCCCACATTAAACTTGTGTGTAACCAAAGCTGCTGTCTTTTTTGCCAACCCCCAACTCAACCTTTTCTTCTCCCCTCAAGTTTAGAATCTCATTTGGGGATGCGGTTCCCCTCAGCTAATTGGATCTATTGATATCTTCCTATTTTCCTAAAACTGTATCTCCTTTCCAACCTCATTGTCACCTTCAAAGGGACACGTGTTAAAGGTTGATCCCTAACTTGGAGCTATTGGGAAGTGGGAGAAATGTGAGTTTGGGTCTGATAAGAAGCCTTTAGGTGACTGTGGATGTCTGGAAGGGGGCCATGGGGTTCCAGTCTCTTCCCTCTCTTTGCCCCATAGTCATGAGGCTTAAGGCTCTGCTTTGGTTTGCTTCTTTGCTGGGGGAGGGGCATCCAATGATAGGTTAGAATATCTAAAACCATCTGGGCAGTGGCGAGTGCCTTTAATCCCAGCACTGGGGAAATAAAGGTAGGTAGATCTGAGTTTGAGGCCAGCCTGGTCTACAAAGTGAGTTCCAAGACAGCCAGGGCTACACAGAGAAACCCTGTCTCCTGTCTTGAACCCTGCCCCACTAAGAATATCCAAAACCACAAGCCAAAAGAGATCTTTTCTCTCTCTATACTGACTGGAAAGCTGGTCACAGGAGCTGCTTGTCTTATCCCACATCACCTCTCCCACTACTACAGCATCTAAGTATCACCTGGGTCCTACAACAACCTTGCTTTAAAGGATGGGAGGGGGCTGGAGACATGGTTTACTGATTAAAAGAAATGTCTGCTCTTCTAGAGGATCCAGGTTCTGTTTCCAGTACCCCCAAGGCAGCTCACAACCACCAGTAACTCCAGTCTCAGGGATCTGATGCCCTCTTCTGGCCTCTGAAGGCACTGCTCCAATATTGTGCACAATCAAAACACCCATACACATTAAAACACAAGCAAGTCGGGCAGTGGTAGCATACGCCTCTAATCCCAGCACTCGGGAGGCAGAGGCAGGTGGATTTCTGAATTCAAGGCCAGCCTGGTCTACAGTGTGAGTGCCAGGACAGCCAGGGCTACACAGAGAAACCCTGTCTCGGAAAACCAAAGGGGGGGGGGGACCAACAACACATACACACTTGAAAACGTTTCCACCTAAAACAAAGGTCTTGATCAAGATGCCTTTTCAACTGCGCCCCCCTCCCACCCCCATTCACTATCCCAGGCTAGCCTCAAAGGCAAGGATAGCCAAGGATGGCCTGGAGTTCCTGACTGTCCTGCTTAATTTAGCTCCCAAATGCAGGCACTGCAGATGTGTGCCAGCATGCCTGGCTTAAACATCTCTTAAAGTTGCACAACTTCATGTCACAGCTACTCTGGCTTGTGACTTAAGTGTTCAGAATCCACCAACACTGGTACCTTCCTGTCTCTTCTCCTGGACTATATTCAAGCATGGAGAGGCGATCTAGCAGAACCCAAGTACCAAGCAGAAAAGAACTACTTCCCTGCTGAAGGCCAAATGCGCATCTCCAGATTCAAACCCAACACTTGGCATTTCTAACCTCACCCACTCCTCACCCCTATCCTCCAGGCGCTGCAAATGACCACATCCTACTTCTCATTTGTAACTGTCCAGCACTGTCCCATCCCCACTGCAGGACGAGACACAAGATCAGCCTTCGGAAGAGCCCATTTTGTGAGTAGACCCTCCTCCCCAAGGAAGACAGAGATTTTATGTTACTGGGGCAAAGCATTTTTTATATTAGGAGCAGAAAAGGAGCCAAATGGTTTTTATGCCCCTCCCCCCACCTCCCCCAGCCTCCCACTGCAATTCTCTCCTCTTGCATAGCGAAAACTTTAATACAAGTTGTCCAATCTCTGGGTGGCCTAAGCCCAGCCATGGTGCAAGAAGAATTTGTAGGGATGAAAGATTTCTCTCTAGGGAGCCTACTGCTGTCTCTGGATAACCCAGAGCACGGTGTGGCTCCGCCCTAGATGTATTAAGCCACGCCTCCATAGCACGTCACCATCTCCGGAGCACCGAGCTAGGAAAGCCCACGCAGTCAGGCAGGGAGACTGAGACCGGTTTCAGGCAGGGCTGGGAAGAAGAAAGGTATTTAACTGCTCACATACCTTTTCAAACAGGACTTTCCAGTGCTGGTAGACAGGGAGGCCATGCGGGAGAGGAAGAAGAGAAAGAAAGGCACTTGTCACCAAGGTTTCTGTAGACCCCTGAGGTTTCTGACATCACCTCCCAGCTGTTGCCCAGCAGTCAGAATCAGGTTCAGGGGCCCACCAGAAGAAACATGAAAAGTCCCCGTGTGAGCGAAGGCAGAACTCGCACAGTACGGAGTGGAAATGGGGTGGTTTTTTTTTTGGGGGGGGGGGACACAGTCAGATGCTGGAATGAGAACAAGGACGATTCCCAACCGTGTCTCCGGGTTTCTGATAACTTCTGCTACGGAAAGGTCACGTCCACATCTACTCCCGGAGTACCCTGTCTGTTGGAGGGTACTCTGCTCAGGAGACTCGCCCCTGCTTGAGCACTCTGTGTGTGTGTGTGTGTGTGTGTGTGTGTGTGTGCTCCCCAATACGCTTCCAAGACTGAGTGCAAGTACTGAATACAGAAGACTCTCTCAGGAGTTAGGGCCAGGACAAAGTGACAGGTTTAGTTACGCAAACCCGAGAGATGTTAGACTCCCGGCCCATTCAGATTTGCTGGCTGTGGTTTCGAAGGCTGGGGTTTCTGGCTTAATTTTACTCTGAAGGAGGGACAGGTCCGAGGCAGGGTGCCGAGAGGGAGTAGTTTCATCAACTCAAGGACCCGGGGCTTTCCAGATCCTGCCTCGCCTCCCAGGACAGCAGACAAGAGATCTAAGCGGCAGATGGCAGGAAAGCCCTCTGGAGTAGCCCCTCCCTACCCTGCCCCAGGGGACCGTTCCTGGCACCGACGTGGTCAGGGACTCCTGAGCCCCCTGCTGGGAGCATTTCGTCCCAGCTAGCTCTGGCTGGGTTCAGGGACTGAGATCAGTTTGAATTTCAATCAGTGTCGCGACCCGACTGACGCCGGCGGGAGCTAATCTGGCAGCCGAGAAGGGGTCTCCAGAGCGGTCTGCGCTGATCAGAGACTGGGCATCTGCGGCGCCGGTTCCTTCCCCGGGCTTGCAGAGTCCGCAGGTCGCTGAGGGGAGGGGAGGGGGAGTCACTACGGTGACGCGGCCGCCTCTGCAGGAAAACGCCGTGTCCCGGGCACTGCACCAGCCGCGGGGAGGGGGCTCGGCAGCCGACAGGTTCCCGGCGCAGTGACCCGGGCTGTGTCCCGCAGTGAAGCCGCGGGAACCCGAGCGGGGTGGGGTGCGCGCGCTTGCATTTGGGGGAGACCTATCTCTCCTACGCTCGGGGACCCCCGACTCATCCGGGACGCTCCGGTGACATAACCTTGAAGCCTCTAAGTTATCTGCGGGGTAGGGAGCTGAGGCAGTGGCGTCTCCCCGCGTGGCGCCCCCCAGAAAGTTTGAGGGGCACAGGAGGGGGCACTCACGTCTTCTGGCGCGGCGGGCAGTCGCTCCTCGGCCTCGGGCTCCAGCTCCTCGATGCGCTCAGCCTCCGCGCAGGCGGCCACTGCGGGGCCGGGACTGGGGTGCTCGCCCATGGCCCAGACTGCGGCGCTCGTCCCAGGGCGCCGGGCTAACTTTGCGCCGCCGCGGCCGTGCCGCTCCAGGAGCTAGCTGCGCCCCTCGCCGCCTCCGCGCTCGCTCCCATGGTTCTGCTCTCCCCAGCGCCCTCAGTGCGGCCCCCGCGACCCGGGGCGCTGGGCCCCTAGCCGCCAAACTTCTTGGCCTCTGTCGCGGGCCCGAGGCAGGGCGCCCTTGGGCCAGCCGGGCCCTACCGCTCCCCGCGCTCCTTCCCGCTCCGCGCGGCCCCCGCTCTGCGCGCGAGCCTCCTCCTCCCCACGGACTCCTCCGGGGTGGCGCGCGGCGGGGGCGGGGCCGCTCGCGGGGCCCCCGCCCCCCCAGGCCGCCCGCGGGGAGGGAGGGAGGGAAAGAAGGAGGGCTGGCTGCCGGGAGGCGAGCGACAAGCCGCCGCTCCTCCCGCCCGGGGATGGGGACTGCGTTGCCCTCAGCCTGCTCAGCTCAGCACCGGGTTAACCATCACTTGGAAGCAGCAGATTGTGTGACGGAGGCAGAAGCGAGGTTCTCACGAAGTTGGCCATGTCAGGGTTAAATAGGACTGAATTGAGAGTGAGATGTGAAAATTGGATTCCACCAGTCACCCTTAAGACCTCTGTCTGTTCGCTGTGGTCTTGGATTCTGGGAGGTCTGGGGAAGCCTAGAGACGAGAGAAAGGTCAGGTGGTCTGGGACCCTAAATCCTAACCTTTGCCCTACCTCTCCATCTAGAGCTGTATGCTATCTTCAGGTTTCTTGACCATGTTAAATCCAGGAAAGTGCCCTTCCAGACAGGAGCGGAGGGGTGGGGTGCCGGGAGGGATGGGGGGGGGAAAGCTGGCCGAGGGTGGGGGTGGTGGGGAACAAAAACAAAAAACTAAAACTAAAAACCAGGAATGAAGTTAGCAAAGCACTAAAGGATGTTTAAAGAAGAAAAATGGAAGACAGAGTACCTGTGGGAAAAGCGATCTTCCCACCTAACTATAATTTGTGCCAGTGCCCTGGCTGGGGTAGATGCTCCTCAAGGGAGGCTCAGGGGCTCAGTCCTGGTTCAGCCTCCCCTCCCCCTCCCACACTCCCCACACACCCACACACCCCCACCCCTGCTCCGGCAGCCTACATACAGAACCAAAGCCCTTTAACCTCTCCGCATCATCATTACCCCTCTCGACGTCCAAAGGATTATTATTATTATCAGAAGTTGCAATTAACACCTTCACTTTCATAAGGCAAATGTAACCACGTCCTGCAATCCCAGGATCCAACCTGTGACCATCTCGCTCAGCACTGACTACTCCCCTTAAACCCAGAAGGAAATCAGTTCCATCCTAATTAGGTGAGTTTGCAACAGACACCAATTTTCATCTCGGTTTCAGAAAGTGTGATCATTCCAACTATTTTTGTTTCTTGCCACCCCTCCCCCATCTCTACTCTACTAACAAGTCAAGATCCTGCCAAGATTTCCTTGTAAATAAAACTGTCTGCATGGGGGTGTGATTTTTTTTGAAAACCGCCTTCAGGGGACAGAAGAGAGGCTGAATTCTTTCTGATAAAAAAGCCTATGAGGATAAGCAACTTCTGGGGCCCTGAGGGCCAAGGTCCCTGCCTCTACCACCCCTGCTACTGTTGGCTTGACATAACATGAGCAGTGCTGGCTCTGTTACATTCAGACCTTTGGGACAGACCTGGTTCTGAAAGCCTGGTTGCAGAAGGTTTGGAAAGAGACGGGTGCGTGGAAGAGAAGGCCACTCTGCAGAGATGTCCAGCATCCACTGACCCCCCCCCCAACCCCTCCAGCTAGTCCTCACAAGCTTTCTCTTCTCTAGCCCAGGGACAGCTCTTAGCAACAGATCCAACTCAGTCACCCCCTCATGGGGAAGTTACCTTCGCATTGCTGAACATTTGTTGAGCTCTTATTAAACCCTAGGGGAGATCTCTGAGGGTACATGGATGAGCGAAAAGACAAACCCTGTCCTCTATAAGTGGTTTATCTCGGTGTGCATGTGGAGGTGGGGTGGGGCACACGGCCATGTTCAACAAATCTTGGGTTCCACAGAAACTCAGGAGTCCTACAGGCTGAAAGGAAGAGGAGGGGCCCTTGTGGATCCAGGAGGTCTTCCCAAAGGAAGCACTTCCATAACCATGTAGCAGGAGACACAGCAATTCAGGCAGAGGGTACAGCATGCAGAATGGAAGGGGAACTGCAAGGGATTTGGCATGGTTGGATATTAAACTACACCCTCATCAGTAGAAGAGTCCAGCCTGAGGGGAGGCATGAGAGAGAGGGCTGCTAGTTTCCTGAGAATGGAGTTTGGATTCCATCCTAAGGGCAGCCACAGAAGAACACTGATGCTGTTACAGAAGACAGTAACACTTGAAAAGATCCCTCCTAGACTGATGCAGGAGCCTTTAGACCCAGCCACTTGGGAGGCTGAAACAGGGGGATTATTTGAATCCTTATGATGTCCTGTATTAGAGGCCAGGGCAATACAACCCCCATATTCCCTCTCTTTCTTCTTCCTTTTCTCTCTTCACTTTTATTTTGAGACTATGTCGAATTAAGTTGCTAAGGTTGGCCTTGAACTTGTGAGTCTTCCTATCTCATTCTCCCAAGGAGTTGGGATAATAGATTTGCACACCAGGCCTGGATGTAAGACTTCATCTCTGGGTTGGTGAGATGGCTCAGCAGTTAAGAGCACACTCACTGGCTGTTCTTCCAGAGGGCCTGAGTTCAGTTCCCAGCAACCATCTATAGGGAGATATGATGCCCCCTTCAGGCAGGCGGATGTATATGCAGCAGAGCACTCACATTAAATAAATTTTGAAAAAAAAAAAAAAAAGACTTCATCTCATTCATATATAAATAAAAAGGGTCTGGAGAGAGATGGTTCAGCAACACTGGCTGCGCTCCCAGGTGACTAAGATTTGACTCCTAGTCAAATAAGCAACTCCAGTCTCAGATGATCTCACACCCTCTTCTGGCCTCCATGGGCTCTGCACACACACGATACACAGACACACATACAGGCAAAACATCCACACACATACGATAATAAATAAATCAATCCTCCTAAGGTCCAGAGGTCGCATGAGTATCAGCAGTTAGAACAAAAGGAAGAAGGACCTCAGAGAGCTGTTTCCTGCCCTAGGCGCAGGCGCTCAATGTCATCACTGTTCTCCCAAACCTACTGGGAAAGGATCCTGGGCTCTCCCTAGGAATCAGCCCTTCAGGAAGTGACTACTTAGACTTGGCAACCATTAAGAGCATCCGTAGCACCCAATCTCTGCATTCTGGAGTCTACCCTCTGTCCAGTGTCCTCAGGAATGCCCTGCTTCACCAGACAACCTGATTCATCTCTTAACCCCTGGGGAATCTGCAGCTATGGAGCACATCCCCCAGCACATGGGACCTGTAGCCTGCAGCCAAGCCTAGAACCCTTCAAGAGATAATGATCTGGTGGTGGTGGTCCAAGCCTTTAATCCCAGCCTTCTGGAGGAAGAGGCAGGCATATCTCTGTGAATCCAAGGCTAGCCTGGTCTACAGAGTAAGTTCTAAGTCAACCAGGGCTACACGGAGAAATTCTCTCAAAAACAAGACCAAAAAAGATCTGACTATTTGGTAGCTTTAATAGCTTTAGTCTCATTCCAACACAAGGCACCCAGAGCACTGGAACATTCTGATAAAGACAGAAAGAATGGTCAGTCATGCCAGAGGTCCTGGGAGCATACTGCACATAAGTCGAGACCATGCATGAGTCTAGTCTCATTGACCTTTATATCTTTGTGTGTGTGTGCACACACATGTGTGCACATGCATATGTCTCCATGTGTATATGTGTGGTATATGTATATGTGTGTATATGTGTATATATGTGTATATGGTGTATATATATACATACATATATGTGTGTGTGTATACATGTATGTGTGTATGCATGTTTATGTGTGTGTAGTGTGGTGTGTGTGTGTGTATGGTCAAGCCCTGGAGTTTATGCATTCTAGGCAAGTCCTCGACTACTACGCTGTACCCATAGCTCCATGACCTCTTTGAAGTTTCCAACAAAAAAGTAAAATAACCAAGAACAAAATAAAGTCCTCAGTTTGTTGGCCAACTTTCTGCCAGTGTAACAAATTATCTGACACAAATACCTCATAAAGAACAGAAGTAGCCGGGCGTGGTGGCGCACGCCTTTAATCCCAGCACTCGGGAGGCAGAGGCAGGCGGATTTCTGAGTTCGAGGCCAGCCTGGTCTACAGAGTGAGTTCCAGGACAGCCAGGGCTATACAGAGAAACCCTGTCTCGAAAAAACCAAAAAAAAAAAAAAAAGAACAGAAGTTTAGCTGGTGTGGTGGCGCACACACCTTTGATCCCAGAGTCAGAAGCAGGCGGATTTCTATGAGTTTAAGGCCAGCCTGGTCTCCGTAGTAAATTCCAGGCAAGCCAAAGCTTGGTGAGACAGTGACTCTGTCTTCGAAAGCAGGCAGGTGGGGAAGGTTTGCTGGCCCACATGTGTGGAGGCCCATGATTGATCCGATCAATTGCTTTGGGGCTGTGGTAAGGCAGCCTGATGTGGCATAAAACTGCATCCCTAATGCCTGAAGAACGAGAAAGGAAGAATGGACTCCTGCCATCAGAGACCAAGCCCCAAGGACTTACTGACCTGCCTAAAGTTCCGGGGAAGCTCCAAGCTGGGACCAAGCCTTGAATCCATGGACCTTTGGGGGATTTAATTATCCAAGTCACGGCACTGGGGAGAACGGCTCAAACTTGACGGAGAGTACTGTTGAGATGAACCTGGGAACGGGGCAGCTTTGGGATCGAGGGTAGAGGGTTCCTGCATGGAAGGAACGGCTGTGGTAAAGCAAGAGGCAGACCTTGACAGAAAACAGCTTAGTGGATGGGCACAGCGTATGGTTGATACAGCCAGCGAGGAGAACCGCATTGAGAAAGTCCTTGAATGCGGTCTGGGGAGGCTGGCCCTTGCCCAGCCGTGGATGAAGAAGCGGTCAGCTTCTAACCCAAGCAGCACTTTAGGAGGATTAAGCTGGCAGCCGCTCAACAGCACCTTTCAACTAACGCGTGGTGAGTGTCCCTTATTTGCCAGACCCTGGCCAAGGTGCTGAGATTACAAACTGTTAGAAAAAGAGACAAGCCCAGCCTCCTGGAAGAATATTAGATAAGCCTCTAATGATAGCCCAGTGACATGATATGGCAGGGAGAGTGTCAGCGGGCTGTCTCTTAAACATACCCTCCAAGGGATGAAAAGCTGGGACTCAGAGCTAGAACAACCTGGCTGTTGTTGAAAAACCAGATGGGGCTCAGAGTGAGGCTCATCAGCTGAGTACAGGCCTAGCATGCATGCATAAGACCCTGGCCTCCAACCCCCAAACTGAAGGTGTGGGAGAGCCAAGAAGAGGAGGGCAGGAAAAGGCAGGGAAGCAAGTTGTTTGTTTGTGGATACCTAAAGCTAATGAGAAGCCAGGGAAAGAACATTAAGGGCTATAATTAACACTCAAAGCAAATGGCAGGCAGCACCCAGAAGCAAGATAAAACGGGCAGCCTTTCGTCATCCGAACATCTTACAGGTGGGTTCCCCACCTTCTGCACCCAGAGCCACACCCCTTCCTCAGCAAATCGAAACTGACCAATCAGCGCACCTGTAGCGCCAGTCTTTTGAGAAGCCAGCAAGCCAAGCCCTGGGCTGCTGCCTCCTTCAACTGCCTGAAATGAAGACATGAGTTATTTTTGACTGAGATCCAAGGCTCAGCCCTGAATTCTTTTGTCTTCCAGGAATCCCCGAGTCATGTTTGAAGTCTGCAAGCCCAAACAGCAGACCTAGCTCCAGGAGGAGGCGGTCACTTGGAGAATCCAACCGCCTCCATCCCCAGCTCCGGCAATCCTCCTCATTGCCCGCTGTCTGTGAGATCAAGCAGGACAAGGCTGCCAAGCGGAGGGTTTTTTTTTTTTTTTCCTTTCCTTTCGTCTCTTCACCCCAGGGCCCTCACTTTTTTGAGCAACTTAAATCATTATTGAAAGATGTCTAGGTTCGCAGACACCAAAGCCTTTCATAGAGAGGTTTGGGCACCCAGTGGTTTAGTTCAAAAAGGCCCAGAGGAAATTGCCAGTCCCATGATGGATCTAATCAGGCATTCAGAGCCCCTGCCAGCTTCTTTGCCTCGCCTCACCTCCCTTCCCTGCCATCTCCTTGGGACTCGGCTGGTCCCCAGGTCCCACTTCTGGGCCTGGACGTCTGGTTGCACAGTGGTTAGGCACACTGTTAGATGAAGGTCCTGCCACGTTGCCGCAGGAAACCCTGTCCCTCAATCGTCCCATCGAGGCAGGCCAGGCCCTTCCTCACCCCTCTGAAGCGCTTCCTTCCTTCCTTCATTCCTTTGACCTTGCATTTCATTAATCTAAGTTTTATCTTCCTGATGCCAGCATGTGCATTCTTTGAAGAAAATTACGGCTTACTCAATTTTCATCCATCACAACACACGGGGCTGCACACGGTAGAAGCCAAACAAATGTCTGCTTAATGAAAAACAGAGCTTGCCTCACTTGATGTGACACAAAGTCTAATTACATAGTTATTACTCTCAGCCTCCAACAAAAGACAAGTTTTATGTTAGGGAGAAAAGATGGCTCTGCATAATAATACTGATACACTCGCACACGTGCGCCTTGACTTCAATGTATTTCCTCATTTGTCCTTTCAAGCCATCCTCAGAAAGGCCCAAAGAACAGATACAACAGCCTCTACTTGAGGGCACACTAAGATCCCTAGGCCTGGAGGAGGTTTGAATACCCAGTCAGCACATTCAATTGCTCGTCGTGAGAGATAAAGTATAAGGTTCAATGGCCGAGCTCTGTCCTAGCACGGAAGGCTCAACTCTTAAAACAACAACAAAAACAAGCAAACAACCTAATCAATAAACAAACAGTACAACCTCCTGTCCATGATGGCATGAATGCCCTTGGCCTTAACCAGCTACAGGGCTCTTCCAGAGCAACCCAGCAAGGCCCAGAGTAACCCAATAGGGATGGAAGATCTAGGTGCAGGCTTGCAGAAGTCAGATACATAGGGAGCTGCCCCAGCCTGTGGAGCAAATATCGGTCTACTTGTCTGCTTCTTGAAGGAAGAGAAAGGAAGAAAGAAAAAGGCTGTGGCATCTCACTGTGTAGTACAGACTGGCCTCAAACTCCATGCCCTCCTGCTTCAGCATCCGTAATGATCGGGGCTATCCGTGCAGACCACTGTATACCGGATTGTACTTTGTCACCATCTCTCACAAAGTCTCTCTGTGTAGCCTAGGCTAGCCTTGACCTCATGTTCTTCTTACCTCAGCCTCTGTTTTGTTTCTCTTAGATGCTCTGTGTGGAATGACAGGGGAGGTTTGCCTTGATTTAGCATTCACTGCTCAAATCCAGGTACCAGTCGCCCAACAGGCTCTAGACTCTGGAGTCCAGAGGGAAAGAACTGAGGAAACTTTGGAGGGCTAAGGACAGTTAGCTACAAGGTCTGCGGTCAATTTTTTTTTTTTTTCTGAGACAGGGTTTCTCTGTGTAGCTCTGACTGTCCTGGAACTCACTTTGTAGACCAGGCTGGCCTCAAACTCAGAAATCCGCCTGCCTCTGCCTCCCAAGTGCTGGGATTAAAGGCCTGTGGTCAATCTTTATATAAGAAAACATTGTTCATAAGGGCAAGGATGTGGTACTGTTTATAGTGCCCTGATTGGTTCCTGGCGCATAGAAAGTCCACAAATGGCAACCCCAACGGTCTGGAGGCAGAATGATCCCCAACATCATTGCTAGCTGGGGCAACAGAGTGAGTTCAAAGGCAGTTCTAAGTTATAGTGATATCCTGGACTAGGGATATAGCTCAGTGGTAGGCTGCTTGCCTAGCATACACATGGTCTTGAATTCAATTGCCAACAATAACATCAACACACACACACACACACAGACACACACACGCATCTGTACCCGTATATGCTCAGTGAAGTAGTCCATCTGTTTCCCATTTCACCAGGCCTTAGGGCAGCCTCTCAGAGTTAGTATGGATGGCCTAACAGGATTTCACCAGCCTCCTTTCAGGGAGAGTGCCAGTCCAGGTTTCTGCGAAGAGTGTCTCGGGGTGCACAAGGCTTTATGAGCAGAAAGCAGCAGTGGCAGCTGAGGAAAAACAGCCTGAACCGTCACGTTCAGTCACATCGGAGCTAGCTCGCCCCGGGGAGGCTCTGCAGACGGCAGCGTATTGCAGCAGCAGCAGCTGCCTGAGATAGGCAGAGGCCGTGGGCATTAACCCTGCTTCCTGTCTCATGCACACAGCCCAAGGAGGCTCTGGGGTAACTCCTCAGTGCCTGTTGTAAATCCCATCTGTCACATCACCTGTCTGGACGTGGTGGCCTTCCTCCCTGGAAGGAGGGTGCTCATTATTATCTATGCAGTATGCACCCTACTTGGTGTCACCCAGAGAGGGAAAGAAAAAGCCTAGAAGAGCCCAGGACTCGGGGGACCTGCCCCTTGGAGAGCAGCTGGTTGGGTTAGCCACCTTTCTGGGATGGGATGTTAACTCTTAACTCCTGAGAGCATAGCAGTTGGGCCAGGATTTGGCCTCAGAGACCACGAGGCTTATATCTTCAGCTCGGCTCCATCTTCAGCTTGCTCCATTACCTTGGACAATCTCCTAGTTCCCACCAGCCTCCATTTCCTCATTGGCAAAGGCAGAGGTTGGACTAGGGGAGCTATGGCCTGCCTCCCAATTCTTGCTGTCTCTCTGAGCCTCCCCTGTCTCCTTCTGGCCCAGAAGCCTAATCATTACCCATCAGCCTTCTTTCCCAGGCAGAACAGAGAAGCTGCAGCTCAGGATAGGATTCCTTAGTGTCTGACATCAGGAAAACAGGTCAGTAGAACTGGGTTCTTGTTCAAACTCTGTCATTATTGAGCCCCAGGACTCCAGGGAAGGCGCGGTTCCTTATCTCATCTTTTGTGGAACCAGAGAAAAGACCTGGAGAATTTTACCGAAGGTCAAAATTATTTTATCTATAAAGATAAAAGCCAAGCCAAAACACATGTTAACCCCAGCACTTGGGAGGCAGACTTTTGTGTATATATATTTAATTTAAATTTAATTACTTCACATATATGGGTGTTTTGCTTGAATCTCTATATATGCTTGCAGTGCCTTTGCAGATCAAAAGAGGGCACTGGATCCCCTGGAACTGGAGTTACAGATGGTTGCTAGGTAACATATGGTTGCTAGAAATTGAACTCAGGTCTTCTGGAAGAGCAGCCAGTGCTCTCAACTGCTGAGCTATTACTCTAAGCCTTATTTTTTGAGACATGGTCTCACCATGTAAGTCTGACTAGCCTGGAACTGCCTAAAGCTGTAGACCAGGCTGGCCTTGAACTCACAGTCTACCTTTGCCTTCCAAGTGCTGCTATTAAAAGTATGTGTCACCTTGCCTAGTACTAAAATATTTTTAAATATATGTATCTTTATGTATGTGATTGTGGCTGTGCGAGTATATACCAGATGTGTGTTGGTACCCACAGAAGCCACAAGAGGGCACTGGATTGCCTAGAGCTGTTGTTACAGGTGGTTGGGAGCTGTCCAACTCGAGCACTAGGAAACAATCTCAGGTCTCTGGAAAAGAGCAGCAACTGCTCTTAATCACCTCTCTGCAGCTCCGGGAGGCTGTATCTCTCAATCCTGTTACCTGCACATGACTTTCTTTCTCCACCCCACCTCTAGGCTCACTGTGTAGTTGAAAATGACCTTGAACTTCTGACCCTCCTGGGATTGCTAAGACGAGTCACATGTGTGGTTTCTGTGGTGTTGGGGCTGGAATTCTGTGCCTCATGCATTTTAGATAGGCATCCCCATCTATGGCTTTCCTTCCAAAGCACCACTGACAAACTTCTTTCCTAGTGCTGCATCCAGACACTGAGGTTAGCAAGGCATGTACAAGTGGGTGGTTCTTGAGGTGTCCAAGACAGAAGGAACTGCATGTACTAAGATCAGAAAGTGGGACCTCGGGCTGGAGAGATGGCTCAGTGGGTAAGAGCACCCGACTGCTCTTCCGAAGGTCCAGAGTTCAAATCCCAGCAACCACATGGTGGCTCACAACCATCCGTAACGAGATCTGGCGCCCTCTTCTGGAGTGTCTGAAGACAGCTACAGTGTACTTACATATAATAAGTAAATAAATCTTAAAAAAAAAAAGAATAAAAAAGAAAGTGGGACTTCATAAGAATTGTTCGGGAGCCGGGCGTGGTGGCACACGCCTTTAATCCCAGCACTCGGGAGGCAGAGGCAGGCGGATTTCTGAGTTCGAGGCCAGCCTGGTCTACAATGTCTCGAAAAACCAAAAAAAAAAAAAAAAAAAAAAAAAAGAATTGTTCGGTGTCCTTAGGGTGGCCGTGACACTCTGGGAGTCTAGGTTTTATCTCCCAACCCCTTTAGGATAATCCAGAGACCATAGGAAGTGTGGATGAGAAGAGCTATGACTGATAATTCAGTGTGTCCATCCTGTCTGTGAAGGGCGCCACCAACTAAGGACTAAGGAACAAATCTATGCTTTCGTCTGTTCTCTGAATGCAATCAGCGAGACAGGCTGGAAGCAGGAAGCTTGCTCTGATGGTCCCTGATGACCTCCGCCTTTCCAGCCTTGTAAACCACCAAGCTAGGTCAGGAGAGGAAACTGGGTTTGTGTAAGACAGGACCCAGAGGCTGCAGTGGGCAGGTTCAGTTTCCTAGGCTTTCGCCCCTGTGCAGCAGGAAGCATGGAACACGTGATCAAACCTACAGCTGTGGCAGCCGGCTGTGCCTCCTCAGGGAGCTGTCCAAGTCCTCTGCAGAGCTGGAGTTAACCTGTCCCTTCTCCATGAAGGACGTCCTACAGTGAGAATGCATGTGCTTTGCCCAGCTTCTCCATCTGGTTGCTGTCGCTCTGTTCTGTCTGCATCTCCTCTACTGGCTCTGCACACTCCAAAACTGCACAGAGAACAGTAGAGGAGGGAGGTGCTTGCTTCCGAGAGCTCATTAGCTGTGAGCAGCTCCATAGGCAGTGAGCTATGGGGTTAACCAGGCTAGGGAAAGCCTGGGAAGCTCCGGTAAACATTCAACTGGCTTTGGTTTGCTGCAGCAATTTATATCCAGGAAGGGGGCGGGGCACAAGTCAGGGAATTACCAGGAACACTGGAGGAATGAAGGAAGGAACACGTTTGCCAGATGGTTCCTGGAGCACAATGGTATTTGCAGAGGGACGGTCTGCAGTGGGCGCTCCCTTCACCGGAGAGCAAAGGCGTCCGCTGAAGGCTCATTCATTATCCCAGGGTTGTTAGCGAGAGGTTGGTGGCTTGGAACACACCCACGCTTGTCCTTGCTTCCCCAAACCTCAATGCTGTGACTGCCTAAAGCTGAAAATTTCAAGACTGGGTTTCTCTGAATGCCTCCTGGTTCTGCTGCTTTTGACGTCCGCCACCTGTATCTTTTCCCCCAACTTAAACCAGTAAAAATCCGTGCTCCCTACCGCCAGCAGTCATCCTCTCCTTAATGTAACAGAGGAGGTTCAGGGAACCAGCACAGCTGGGGCTCTGATGACCGATTTGGTTGTGTCACGGGGGCAAGAGACAATAAGGGTGAGGCTGGGAGTGTGTACGTGGGTTTACGAATAAATATCTGGAAAGGTATTCAAATGTATTCACTGCACTAATGCAGGACATTCGAGAGTTCATTGCTAAGCCGGGCGTGGTGGCGCACGCCTTTAATCCCAGCACCTGCGAGGCAGAGGCAGGCAGATTTCTGAGTTCGAGGCCAGCCTGGTCTACAGATTGAGTTCCAGGACAGCCAGGGCTACACAGAGAAACCCTGTCTCGAAAAACAAAAAAATAAAAAATAGGATTTAAATAGAGACTTGGTGGGTCTTGGCTTTGCCACCTGCTTCCGGGGTACCAGGGGGCATGATGCTAGTACTTGGGGAGAGGTGAGTAGCCATCAGCACAAAGGAATCTCCGTGAGTAGAGCCCCAGTGATGATGTCATATGTTTGAGGACGGTGCTTCCCTCTGCAGAAGCCATCATTGTAGCTCTGGCGAGGGTTTTGGAGACCAACATATAAGATGCCATGATGGGAACACCTCTTAGAATCCTATGATCAGATATCTGTTTACGATCACTTCTGTGTTGTAGCTATCAAAGACCTCCTGAGTGTCAAGGTTTTATTACAAAGGCCATTGTTTTCTACAGCCTGGAACCATGGCAGTCAGTGAGCCACAACAGGTTTGGTGGGGGAAAAAAATTATTCGTCTAGATGTCCTCCTGTGACCTTCAGCTTATCCTCAATGAATCCGTTTCCTTGGTTTTATTTATTTATTCAGCTTGGTGCTTTTTTGGGGACAGAGTCTCTTCCTATGGCTCTGGCTGACCTGGACCTAACTACCAGACCAGGCTGTCCCTGAACTTGCAGTGATCTTCCTACCCTGCCTTTCAAGTACAGAGATCACAAGTATACCTGGCAGGCCCCTTTCTTTTTAGTTTGTAGTGTTTCGTTGTGGTGGTGCTGAAGACCAAATGCAGGGTTAACCCTGGCAGGTGCCCTGCACTGAGCTGCTTCCAGCCTCGGGTTTCTTTGGGACGTTTGTTTTTGTTTTTGTTTCAGGACAGGGTTTCTCAGTGTAGTTCTGGGTGTCCTGGTGTCTTGGAACTCAGTCTGGAGATCAGGCAGGTCATGAAGTCAGGTATCTTCCTGCCTCTGCCCCAAGTGCTGGAATTGAAAGTGTGCACCACCCCTACCTGGCTTTCTTCTTCAGGATTTAAATTGGGTTATTATCATCTATCTTGCTGGGTGCAGATAAAAATGAGAAAAAGGAAGGCTGGAGAGATGGCTCAGTGGTTAAGAGCACTGACTGCTCTTCCAGAGGTCCTGAGTTCAATTCCCAGCAACCACATGGTGGTTCACAACCATCTGTAATGAGATCTGACACCCTCTTCTGGTGTGTCTGAAGAGAGTGACAGAGTGCTCAGGTACACAAAATAAATAAATAAATAAATAAATCTAAAAAATAAAATAAGAAAAGGGAGCTGGGTGATGGTGGTCCACACTTTTAATCTCAGGACTCAGGAGCCAAAGACAGACAGGTCTCTGAGTTCAAGGCCAGCCTGATCTACAGAGTGAGTTCCACAGACAGCCAAGGATATACAGAGATACTGTGCCTGAATTTTAAAAAAAGCAAAACCAATGAGAAAGGAGAAAAGGGAAAGGGGTATGTATGGCTCAGGCAGCTCTCAGTAAGCATCAGACTCCTCCTTCTCCCCAGCACACTCAACACATGGTGTCAAAAACAAAAAACAAAGTGTCTCAGACGTGAACACACATTGGCGGCTTACTTGGATACATTCGCATTCCAAAAAAGACCATATATGGCAGTTAGAAAATCTAACCAGGTAACCAAATTTTCAGTTTACAGCAGGAGGCAGCACCCCATTGGAGGGCTAAAATAGATTCTACCCGATGACATAGCTGATGTTTTAAAAGGGAAATACGAAGAAACCATTTCCCAATACAGAGCCACAGGACATCGTGTTTGACCTTTTCTAGCTCCATCTTTGATACAGGAAGCACCCAATTGGTGCCTAATATCGAATATGCTCTAAATATTGCCTCCTGAGAAGCCTTGGAGTTGCAAAGCTGGCTAGTAGCCACGTGAAGTCCTGGAGTCACAGTGCCCTCTAGTGGAAAGAATAGCCCCTAGCACCCCTCAGGGCCAACAAGTTACCTGGGAGCTAGCCTGGGCAATTCCTTAATGCTGCTATACAGTGCAGTGTCTTAGTCAGGGTTTCTATTCCTGCACAAACATCATGACCAAGAAGCAAGTTGGAGAGGAAAGGGTTTATTCTGCTTACATTTTCCACATTGCCGTTCATCACCAAATGAAGTCAGGACTGGAACTCAAGCAGGTCAGAAAACAGGAGCTGATGCAGAGGCCATGGAGGGGTGTTCTTTACTGGCTTGCTTCCCCTGGCTTGTTCAGCTTGCTTTCTTGTAGCACCTAGGTCTTCCAGCCCAGGGATGGCACCACCCACAATAGGCCCTCCGGCCTTGACCACTAATTGAGAAAATGCCTTACAGCTGGATCTCATGGAGGCATTTCCTCAACTGAAGCTCCTTTCTCTGTGATAACTCCAGCCTGTGTCAATTTAACACACAAACCAGCCAGTTTGCAGGCACCAGGGCTTACATCAGAGAGTAAAAATAAACGCACTCTCCGAGAAGTTCTTTTCTGAGTCTATTAATCAGGGACAGACATTTCCGTCACATTTGTTGTGTAAATTACACTAGGGGTTGCCAGGCAGTTGTATGAGCACCTTTTGTCCTAGTACTGGGGAGGCTGGTGCAGGCACATCTCAGAGTTTAAGACCAAGCCTGGTCTATGTAGTGAGTTCCAGGACAGCCGGGGCTACACAGAGAAACCCTGTCTCAAGAAACAGAAAACCGGGGGCTGGAGAGATGGCAGTTAAGCAGTTAAGAGCACCGACTGCTCTTCCTTAGGTCCTGAGTTTGATTCCCACAACCACATGGTGGCTCACAACCATCTGTAATGAGATTGGACGCCCTCTTCTGGAGTGTCTGAAGACAGCTACAGTGTACTTACATATAATAAATAAATAACTCTTAAAAAAGAAAAGAAAAGAAACAGAAAGCCAGGGGGCTGGAGAGATGGCTCAGTGGTTAAGAGCACGGACTGCTCTTCCAGAGGTCCTGAGTTCAAATCCCTGCAACCACATGGTGGCTTACATGAGATCTGATGCTCTCTTCTGGTGTGTCTGAAGACATCTACAGTGTACTTATATATAATAAATAAATCTTTTTAAAAAAGAAACAAACAACAATAAGAACAACAACAACAACAAAAACCAAAACAAGTCATACAGAGTCAAACAGTGGGTCTAGATAATGACTCCACAAAGAGAAATCAGACTTGTGTTGCTTTGGATGGAAGCACATGGCCTATGGAATGCTTCCTTCAAAATTGCCTGGATCCAGATGGAACTATCAAATCACAAGAACTAAAGCAATAAAAGTTAAATAAATGTACAGGAGCTAGAGAGATGGCTCAGTGGTTAAGAGCACCTGCTCCTCCTGTGGAGGACCTGGGTTCAGTTCCCAGCACCCACATCATGCCTCATGACTATTTGTAACTCACAACTCAGGGATCTGATGCCCTCTTCTGGCCTCTGTGGTCCACATACATACAAGCAGGCAAACGCTCATAGTCATAAAATATAAATAAATATTTTTTTAAAAATGTACAGAGATATAATAAATGACATCATAGGGATATAACATGGCTTCTACAGAACAAATGACCTGGTTCTTCAGCAATAAACCAAGCCATTCTGTTAATTATATGCTTAAACAGACCAAGGTAGGAAAAAAAAGAAATCTTGCTTACACAATTGAAAGAGTATGAATACCAATATTTAATCTTAAGAAACCATTGATAGGAGCTGGAGAGATGGCTCAGATGTTAAGAGCACTGACTCCTCTTCTAGGGTCCTGAGTTCAATTCCCAGCAACCACATGGTGGCTCACAACCATGTAATGGGATCAGATGCCCTCTTCTGGTGTGTCTGAAGACAGCTACAGTGTACTTATATACTCAAAATAGGTAAATAATTCTTTGGGGAAAAAAAGAAATAGTTGATATCGGGGTGGTGGTGGGACACACCTTTAATGCCAGCACTTGGGAGGCAGAGGCAGGCAGATCTCTGAGTTCGAGGCCAGCCTGGTCTACAGAGCAAGTTCCAGAACAGCCAGGGCTATACAGAGAGACCCTGTCTCAGGGGAAAAAGAAACAAAATCCCCACTTCACGGTTGCCCAATAAAATATTTTCAGGTGAAAGAATGAGCTGTCTGGACTCTGTTCCAAATAATTCCAGAGAGTGTGAAGAGAAGAGATGAAACAAGGCCGCCATGCTGATTCTTGCTGGAGGTTGATGAGAGGCAAAGGAGGCTTTGTGACAGTTCACTCTTGGTTTGGATTTAGACCGAACTAAAATCAATCCCTGCTAAAGGACTTCCTACCTCGACTCTCCACCAACAGGCACTCGAGCAGGGCGTGGTGGCGCGCGCCTTTAATTCCAGCACTCGGGAGGCAGAGGCAGGCGGGTTTCTGAGTCCGAGGCCAGCCTGGTGAGAGGACAGCCAGGGCTATACAGAGAAACCCTGTCTCGAAAAACCAAAAAAAGAAAAAAGAAAAACCAACAGGCACTTGGATCGCTCCTGCAAAAGTCTGCCCTTGCTGCTTGCAGGACCGAGCCGGTGCGGGGCCTTGGCAGCTCCAGGACGAGGTGTTGGAGATCACTTTCCTCCTGCACACCGGAGATGTGTGGTCAAAGTGAAGGGAACGGTTCTTTCTGCTTTACAACAGCGCCGTCTGAAAGCACTTCCGTTCTTTTATTTACCCTGGATAACAGGACGGGAAGAAACAGACACCGGTGGACAGAGCTCTGACATCTGCTTTGACATCTCCTCAGATCCGGGAGCCAGCCGCTCCTGTGTTCTCTGCATACTCCAAATCACCCTCTCTCTCCAGCAACAACTCCTGACCTATGACCCGACAGAATGTGCTGGCTGACAGAGCCTCGGCAAGTAGAGGTGGGCCAAGCTCCTGCCTCTGTAACCTCAGCCTCCCTTCTGCCCCTGGCTTACATAAGCACAGCTGTATCAGCAGCCTGCCAGGTGCCAGCTCTCCTGGAAGATATTCGGCACTTTCCCTATCTGGCTAAAAATAAGCCCTGGGCTCTCCTGGGCATTTGCAGGTGGTATGTGCTCTGCTATGCTGGGCTTTTCTCAGCGTAGTGTGACTCAGAAATGTGGGGCTGTCCTTAGGGGAAGTTCTGCTGGCTCCCTTGGGAAAGGCTCACAAGCGAAAGTCAACTCTGAGAAGAGCTTTTCTGCTGCCTCTACAGACCAGTGAGGCGTCTGTAGACACAGGGCAGGGGGCTAAGCCCAGTTATGCCGCAAGGCTGGATCTACAGCAGGAGAATCAAACTCCTTCCGTTTCTGAATCATCGTGTTTGTAATGGGGGTGGGGGTGATATTCATTATGATGCCTGGTTACTATAATTAAATGACATGTGAGAACTTTAGAAATCACTTTTTATAAAATGTGCTAATTTCTTTTTTCTTTTTTTTAAGTCTGGGTCTACCTCAGTAACCATAGGCTAGAGCTTGCTATGTAGGCCAAGCAATCCTCCTGCTCCTGGCTTCTGAGTGTTTGAATTGTAGGACTATAGGTGTATACCACCATGCTGGCTATTTATTTTTCTATTTTTTAAATTAAGATTTATTTATTTATCTTATATACGTGAGTACACTGTCACTGTCTTCAGACACACCAGAAGAGGGTATCAGATCTTGTTACAGATCTGATACTCTGGTGGTTGTGAGCCACCATGTGGTTGCTAGGAATCAAATTCCCAGGACCTCTGCCAGCTCCAGTCAACCCCGCTCACTCAGTCCCTGCTTCTCCAGCCCAAAGATTTATTTATTATTATACATAAGTACACTGTAGCTGACCCCAGATGCACCAGAAGAGGGCGTCAGATCTCACTGTGAGCCACGGTTGCTGGGACCCGAACCCATGGCCTTCGGAAGAGCAGTCAGTGCTCCCACCCACTCAGCCATCTCGCCAGCACCCAGCTTTGGCTTTTATAGAGAGTTTTGTTACTGTGTGTGCCTCTCTCTCTCTCTCTCTCTCTCTCTCTCTGCGCGCGTGTGTGTGTGTGTGTGTGTGTGTGTGTGTGTGTGTGTGTGTGTGTGTGAAAGTACAGGATGGTCAGGGAAAGCTGTGCTGAGAGGCCTTACTGGCCATCAAACAGTGACTTTGTATCTAAGGAGAGAAGCCACTGAAAGATCAGTGCCTCTGCCTTGTCTATCTGTTGTTGCATGTTTGTAACAGAGTATCATTATGGGGCTCAGAGATGTTAAAAAACAAACAAAATCCAAACTGAATTTTTGAACCTGTAAGACACATGTCTAAAAGGGAAAGATGCTGGAAACCATGGTGGGGTGGGGGTGGGGGGAAGGTCAGTCAGCTCACGGACACACTACCAGAAACTATGTAAAATAAAAGAGAAAAAAATAAAACTAATAAGAGTATCACCGAAGCCGGGTGTGGTGGCGCAGGCCTTTAATCCCAGCACTCCGGAGGCAGAGGCAGGCGGATTTCTGAGTTCGAGGCCAGCCTGGTCTACAAAGTGAGTTCCAGGACAGCCAGGGATATACAGAGAAACCCTGTCTCGAAAAACCAAAAAAAAAAAAAAAAAAAAAGAGTATCACCGAGCAGCGGGACACAGAGCAGCTGTGTGTGGCCTGGGGAGGGGAAACTGCAGAGATGGCTCAGTGCTTAGGAGGACCTACTATTCTGGCAGATGACTCTCCAGCTCCGAGAGAGCCAGTGTCCTCTTCTGGACTCTGAGCCTGGCGCATACTCACACATAATTTAAAAAGATAAATTACAGGGGCTGGAGAGACAGCTCAGCAGTTAGAGCACTGGCGACTCTTCCAGAGGATCTGGGATCAGTTCCCAGCACTCACACAGTGACTCACAACCATGTGTAATGCTAGTTCAAGGGGAGTTGATGCCCTCTTCTGACCTCCATGGTCACTGCACACAAATGGTGTGCACACATACACAGATGCAGGCAAAATACTCATACACATAAATGAAAAATACACCTAAAATATGTATAAATGTGGACTCGAGAGATGGCTCAGCGGTTAAGAGGTCCTGAGTTCTACTCCCAGCAATCACATGGTGGCTCACAACCATCAGTAATGAGATCTGGTGCCCTTTTCTGGTGTGTCTGAAGACAGCTACAGTGTACTTATATACAATAAATATTTTTTTAAAATGTATAAATGCAAGACAGGTGAGGTAGCTCAGCCCGTATCTGTGCTTACCACCAAGTCTAATGTTGACCGAGCTCAATCCCGAGAAGCAGGTGTAATGCGGAGAAGCTGGGTGCAATGCTGCACACCTGTAATTCCAGAGGTGGGGCAGGTCGATCTCTGTGAGGTTAAGACCAGCTAGGTCTAAATTCTAGGACAGCCATAGCTACATAGTGAGATCCTATCTTGGAAAAAACAAGACCAGCCAGAGAGTGGTGGTGCACACACACTTTTAATCCCAGCACTTGGGAGGCAGAGGCAGGCATATTTCTGTGTTCGAGGTCAGCCTGGTCTACAGAGTGAATTCTAAGACAAGCCAAGGGTACACAAAGAAACCTTGTCTTGAAAAACCAAAATCAAACCAAAAACCAAACCAAAACAAAACCCCTCCCTCCCAGAAAAACCCCACCTAACATATACAAACAACATCTTTAAAAGTTGAAAAATAAAACCTTGCCCTGGATTTCTTAACTTACTTAGTAAAGACTAAATTTCAAAAGTGGAGCTGAAGCCAGGCGTGGTGGCGCACGCCTTTAATCCCAGCACTCCGGAGGCAGAGGCAGGCGGATTTCTGAGTTCGAGGCCAGCCTGGTCTACAAAGTGAGTGCCAGGGCTATACAGAGAAATCCTGTCTCGAAAAACCAAAAAAAAAAAAAAAAAAAAAAAAGTGGAGCCGAGCAGGGTTATATAGGGTTATGCTTTTTGAGAGACTCAGTGTGAGAGAGAGATCTGTGTGTGTGTGTGTGTGTGTGTGTGTGTGTGAGAGAGAGAGAGAGAGAGAGAGAGAGATTAGTAGTTAAGAGTCCTTGGAATTCTCACAGATGACCTGGGCTCAGTTCCCAGCACTCACACCATGCCTTATAACCATCCTTAACTCTAGTTCCTAGCTCCTTGGGTGCAGGAGAAAGAAACACGAACACTGAGTCACCGCATGTCCCGCAGCTCTCGCTCCCCTCCCATGTAAGGGGAACACATCATATGTCCAATACCCAAAGATGCTAATCTTCTCTCTCTCGTTTTGTTTTCTTTCTTTTTTTTTTTTTAAGATTTATTTATTATTATATCTAAGTACATTGTAGCTGTCTTCTGATGCACCGGAAGAGGGCGTCAGATCTCATTACGGATGGTTGTGAGTCACCATGTGGTTGCTGGGATTTGAACTCAGGACCTTTAGAAGAGCAGTCGGTGCTCTTAACCACTGAGCCATCTCTCCAGCCCTTGTTTTGTTTTTGAGACAGGGTTTCTCTGTGTATCTCTGGCTGTCCTCAGACTCAGAAATCCGCCGCCTCTGCCCCAAGTGCTGAGATATGCTCACCAGACTTGGCCAGAACCTCAACTCTTTATTTTATTTTTTTTTAAGATTTATTTATTTATTATATTATATGTAAGTACACTGTAGCTGTCTTCAGACACTCCAGAAGAGGGACTCAGATCTTGTTAGTTGTGATCCACCATGTGGTTGCTGGGATTTGAACTCAGGACCTTTGGAAGAGCAGTCAGTGCTCTCAATCCACTAAGCCATCTCTCCAGCTCCAGAACCTCAACTCTTTTTTTTTTTTTTTTTTTTGGTTTTTCAGACAGGGTTTCTCTGTATAGCCCTGGCTGTCCTGGAACTCACTCTGTAGACCAGGCTGGCCTCGAACTCAGAAATCTGCCTGCCTCTGCCTCCCAAGTGCTGGGATTAAAGGCGTGCGCCACCACCGCCCGGCGAACCTCAACTCTTAAAACTCCATTCCTGATACAATTAAAGGATGACCTGCCTGCTTCGTGTTAGCAATGAGGATAATACATGGAAATAACCAGGAGATCCTGATGGCTTTGAAGGCATTTGACACATCTGTGTGCAGATCCCCGGCACCCAAGGAAAAAGCTGGGCATGGCAATGCACATCTGTAACTTCAGTGCTGGGGAGGAAGGCCAGGAGCAGAACTCTGGCACTCACTGGCTTAGGGAGCCAGTAAACTCCAGGCTTATCAAGGGACAGTGTCTGGTCAAGGAAGAGAGCCCACATGGCCCTCAGCCTCCCACACACATGCATTAGCATATACTCAAACACATACACATACCTATACTATATACACATCCATACATGTGCGCGCGCGCGCACACACACACACACACACAAAATTCACAAGATTTTTTCTTTTTTGATCTGTCAAGTTTCAGCACTTTGGGGGCTGAAGGGGGAAGATCCTGAGTTCTAGGCCAGCCTGAGCTACAACCTACACACTGACACTACACTTCAGAGTAAAATAAAATAACTGAGGGCGGGGAGTGCTGCTCAGTGGCAGTGTCTACTGACCACCCTGGGGGAGGTTCTGAACCTAATTCCTATATCAAGAAACAGAAAAACACGGCTCATTGGGTGAGAGCACTGTCTGCTCTTCCAGAGGTCTTAAGTTCAAATCCCAGCAACCATATGGTGGCTCACAACCATCTGTAATGAGATCCAATGCCCTCTTCTGGTGTGTCTGAAGACAGCTACAGTGTACTTACATATAATAAACAAATACATAAATAAATAAATGAATCTTTAAAAAAAACTTAAAAAAAGAAAGCAAAAATCAGAATGGAAGAAAAGAACAGGAAAGAGCACTTGTGTACACGCATGTGTGCGCGTGAAGACAGGGTTTCTCTGTGTAACAGCCCTGGCAGTTCTGGGATTCACTATGTAGTGTGTAGACCAGACTGGCCTCAAACTCAGGAGAGATGCACCTGCTTCCAGCTGGGATTAAAGGCATGCACCACCACACCTGGCTGTGAAAGCTTACATGTTCAAAAGACAACTCATGCGGCTCCAGAGATGGCTCAGTGGCTAAGAGCACTGACTGCTCTTCCAGAGGACCCGAGTTCAATTCCCAGCAACCACAAGCCATCGCAACCACCTGTAACTTGTTCCAGGGCATCAAACACCCTCTTAGCCTCATGGTGCACAGATGTACACACAGGCAAAACATCCAAACACATAAAATAAATTTTAAAAGGAAAAGGAAGAAAACAAAAGAGAGAGGACAACTTAAATATTTGGAGACTGTATTTGTAAAGCTTGTTATCCTGGGCCTTCTGTCCATAACCATGTGACTGAGTCTCTTTGAAACAGGCTCCTTCAACACTAGTGAAGGAACATTATGGAAAACCTTTTGTCTGGTTCTAATGACAGTGACCTGAAAAACAGCTGGAAACTAATCAGAGACCCTGAGAGCCACCAGCTAAACTGCTGCCAGGGTTCGAGGTATCGCTCAGTGGTAAATGGTTTGCCTAGCACACACCAAGTCCTTGGATTGATCTCCAGCACTTCTCCCAGCAACCTTCCTTTAAAAAAAAATTCCCAAGACAGAATTTTTAACCCTGGAACTTGGTCTGTAGACAAGGCTGGCCTTGAACTCAGAAGTCTACCTGCCTATGCCTCCTGAAGGCTGAGATTAAGTGTTCACCATTATGTCAGGCTTAAACATTTATTATTTAAACTACTATGTTTGGGGGTAGTTTGTGATGGGTAAGCATACATGCAATGGGGTAACTAATACAGGTTTAAGAAAGACATATCTCATCCGGGCGTGGTGGCGCACGCCTTAAATCCCAGCACTCGGGAGGCAGAGGCAGGTGGATTTCTGAGTTCGAGGCCAGCCTGGTCTACAGAGTGAGTTCCAGGACAGCCAGGGCTACACAGAGAAACCCTGTCTCAAAAAAAAAAAAAACCAAAAAGAAAGACAGACAGACATATCTCATCTCCACCATTATCCAATCTTACACAGAAGACTCTTTGCCAGCCAGAAATTGGCCATGAATATTGAACGCGGTCGATGGTGTCTCATTCCATTTTCTCCCTCCATCTCTAAATGATGGTCAGCACACACATCTGAACTTTTGCAAACCCGTTTCTCTGCCATTACTCAGTGTGGCACCTGTGGGTCTTTAAAGCAAGTCGGTGCTGCCTGTATTATGTACACCTGATCTCTCTGTGCATATTCACCAGCGGTTCTCGGGCCCAGTGTCAGATGTGCAATACTGAAATTTTGAAATGTTCTTGCTGCTTCTGCTAGCTAAGAAACTAATCTAGCTCTCTGGGATTCTCTCTGCTCCTGGTCTGCAGCCTCACTGCAGTATGGGATGGAGCAGTCAGCTGTACTCTTGAGAGGATGGGGAGGGGGAGCAGCTAGCTCATCTTTTCCCTGGAGTAGGAGGGCAGCTGAGAGCATTCAGATATTTTGAGATGAAGCTGTTACCATGGGAATGTTTCCATATCTTTTCTCTTAATGATGGGTAGAAACAATGAACAGTACAGCTCTCAGGAATCTAGAAATAGGGAGAACAAGAAAAGGAAGACGAAAGCTGGAAGAACAAATCCCTAAGAAAGGATTTCTTAGTTCAATCAAAACTGCACTGGCTGCACTCCGGGTGATATGAGGCATTTACAGGCCACCGACTTCCCCTAATGTCAAGCTGCTCATAGGGCTGTAGTTGCTGGGTCCTGAGAGATGAGTGGAGACTCGGAAGCCTAGATTGGTCTCCTTGCAGGCTTTGTGGAGGGGTTTAGGGACTGAAGATTGGAAACCTAGTAACTTCAGATGCTTCTAAATATCTTCCCATCTTGTTCTGGGCAGGAGCCAAGCTTATTGTCTCCCCATGCCCAGGACCTCAGACTCTTCCGGGTCATGCTAGCACGTTCTTGTCCTGCAAACTCATAGCATCCTAAGCTGTACCTTCAGCTTAGGATATCAAAAGCGCTTAGCCAAAAGGTGATACCTTAGGTCAGTGATTGAAGCACTGAAGAGGCCCTCCCTGGGCACTGTCAGCTGGGCTTCTATTTCTCCAGAGCACAGGACTTCAAATAATCTATCTGAGGCTGGAGAGATGGCTCAGTGGTTAAGAGCACTGATTGCTCTTCTGAAGGTCTTGAGTTCAAATCCCAGCAACCACATGGTGGCTCACAACCACCATCCGTAATAAGATCTGATGCCCTCTTCTGGTGTGTCTGAAGACAGCTACAGTGTATTTTGATATAATAATAAATCTTTGGGCTGGAGCAAGTGGGGTCAACCAGAGCGAGCAGAGGTCCTGAATTCAATTCCCAGCAACCAAATGATGGCTCACAATCATCAGTACAGCTACAGTGTACTCATATACATAAAATAAATTAATAAAAGATTTATCAAATAATCTATCTGTGGGCTGGAGAGATGGCTCAGTGGGTAAGAGCACCCGACTGCTCTTCCGAAGGTCCTGAGTTCAATTTCCAGCAACCACATGGTGGCTCACAACCATCTGTAATGGGATCTGACACCCTCTTCTGGTGTGTCTGAAGACAGCTACAGTGTACTTACATGTAATAAATAAATAAATCTTTTAAAAAATAATCTATCTGTAAAAATAGGAACCCACAGAGACCCACGTCTCCACTCCCTGAGTGCTAGGATTAAAGTGTACACTACCATACCCAGGCCCATCTATTGTTTTTTTGGAAGGGAGAAGATATTTAGAGAGTCATCCTGCCTTCAAAACAAATGGGAATTTAGTCTGCTACCTGAGACTTCAAGAATTAATATTGATAACTGAGTCAAGATACGGAGACTGGCTGTCTCCTTATTAGCACGTTGTACATATGTGCACATGCACGCAGAGTTTGTGTGTTAGAACTTATAATGAATTTATGGAATAAAAGAGACACATAGCTACTGCTTTGGACCTGCTGTAACTCCCTTTATGTAACATCTTATTTGCTTTTGAATGAGATAATGATAATAATATTATTATATTATATAATATATATATATAATAATTATTATTATTATTTGGTTTTTCGAGACAGGGTTTCTCTGTATAGCCCTGGCTGTCCTGGAACTCACTCTGTAGACCAGGCTGGCCTCGAACTCAGAAATCTGCCTGCCTCTGCCTCCCAAGTGCTAGAATTAAAGGCGTGTGCCCCCATGCCCGGCTTAATTATTATTTTTTAATGTAGAGTATAGGTAATATAAAGGCTAAGAGAAAAGATAAAGTTGTTGGAGTTTCCATCCACTGTGTGTATGTATGTACCTATGTATGTCCACTGTGAGTGTATGTATGTATGTATACACACATACACACATATGTATGTGTGAAATTGTTGGAAATTGTTTGTCGGGACCTGCTTGCTGGACCCTCTTTGCTTTATCCAGTTTGTGTGTGCAATCATTTTTTTTCTCTTTCTTTCTTTTCTCTAATTGTGGTCATTATCGGTGGCAGCTCTCACGGGCTACTATCAGTAGCATCCTAAGCTGGTTTCGACCAGCACTGGTCTCCTGCTACCACCAGTGGAGGCTTCTGTCTCAGGCCGTCAGCACCAGTTTCCCTCGCTGGCCTCTCTCCTTTTAATCCCCTGCCTGAGGGTGGAGATGGTGCTGTTGGTTGCTATCAGCACCAACCCCGTGGATGCTGGTGAGGAAGAGGCATGCAGGATGAGGATCCTCGCTCGTCCACAACGTAAAGACTCAAACAGGAGTTCGGAGGCAAATGAATCCGAACAAGCCAAGTCCCAGTCCTTCTGGTTTTGTTTCCATCTTTCCCCTCCCAACAGCTTAGTCACTGCTGCCACCTCTGCAGGAAATATTTTGGTTTTCCTTTAATCACCCCCACCTCCAGGTCCAGTAAGCTGCACTGACCATCTGAGTTTTCTAGGACAAACAGCTTGAAGTTGTTTTATTTCTTCACTCACTGATTGAAAAAAAATTTTTATTGGGTACTGCCTGCCAATTATTATTTTCTGGACTGAATACAAAGTGGAGATTAAGTCAAACAAAGCCCTGCTCTTACAAGGCTCACATCCAAACAGGAAGGTGACCTTCAACAAATGAAGAAATATATATAAAAAAGAAAGGGGGGAGCTGGAGAGACTGCTCAGTGAGTACGAGACTGGCTGCTTTTCCAGAAGACCCTGGCTCAATTCTCAACATCCACACTACAGTTCATAACCACATGTAACTCCAATTCTAGGGGATCTGGTGCCCTCTTTTGGCTTCTGAGGGTAACACACACACACACACAGAGTAAAAAGACATGCAGACAAAATACCTATAGACTTAAGAAAACATTTTTTTTTCTGGGTTTTCAAGAAAGGGTTTCTCTGTATAGCCCTGGCTGTCCTGGAACTCACCCTATAGACCAAGTTGGCCTTGAACTCAGAGATTCCCCCTGCCTCTGCTTCCTGAGGGCTGGGATTAAAGGCATGCACTACCACCTACAACTTAAAAAAAAATTAAAAAAGGGAGGAAGCAGGCTGGTAGGTGGACACATGGAAAAGCTTCCAGGTGGCTTCCTCAGATTAGACTGTCTGGGAAGTCTCCACTCAAGGGGCTGATACATAAAACCAGGATATGAGTGGCAAGCACAACGTAGCTTTCTTGAAATGCATTACAAGCAGAAAGCAGCTCTGAAATAGGTATACCATGGGCCAGAAACAGTAGGGGCAGAGAAGCAAGCAAAGAGCAGCTGAGTCAGGCTTATGAAGAAGGGTAGGCAAGTAAAAGAATGGAAGGATGGTAGTAGGAAGATGGTGGCTGTGAGGCACACGGGTTACAGCAGCTCTCAACCTATGAATTCTTTTCACAGGGGTCACAGGGGTCACCTAAGGTCATCATCAGAAAACAAAGACATTTACATTATGATTTATAACAGTAGCAAAATCACAGCTACAAAGTAGCAATGAAGAGAATCTTATGGTTGGGGCGGTCACCATAATATGAGAAACTGTATTAAAGGGTCAAAGCAGCAGGAAGGTTGAGAACGACTGTGCTGTAAGATATTTGACCTCACTGTGAATCAGGAGATTATGTTACTTGCTGACATAAACCTGTTTTCAGTTGTAGTATGGATCGGCCTTTAGCACACACCTTTAATCCCTCTGGCTGGACTACAGACACACCGTTAGTACACATCTTTAACCCATACAAGGAAGGTAAAGTTCGTTTGTAGAAGGAAGCAGCCACGTTTGAAAGTGATATCTAATTGAGTGATGAATCTGAGAAAGATTTGACAGGCTAGTATAAGCTACTTAAAGGACAAGGCAGAAAAAGAGAGAGAGAGGAAGGGAGTTTTACCCGAGACAGTTATGTCATAGAGAGGTTGCAGAGAGAGAACAAGCTAAACATAGGTGAAGATAGAACAAGCCAGAGGAGGATCCAGAAGATTAGAACAAATTGCTCAAGTTAGTACATAGCCAAGCAGAGCAATTCAGTCAGAAGCAGAGAGAAGCCAGTTTGAATCAGTTAGCTTAGAGAGGCATTTGAGCCAGAACAGTTGAGTTGAATTAGCCAGCAAGAATTCAGAAAGAACTAGAAAGGATGAGTGTATTTGGCAGTAAGTCTCAGAGGCTGAAAACATTCTAGAACTAGGTAAGATTGTATGGTAGCTAGAAGCTTCCACGACTAGACCTAGGTTAGTAGATGGAGGCAGTAAGTCTTGGAGATGACAATTACCTCTGTCAAGCAAAAGTTACCTTTGTATGGCCAGTTAGAAGGCAATGAATGTAATGGACAAACAGCCGCAGCAATTAGGAGCCCAGCCTGACCAGGTTAGGTAGCATGGCTCTGAATCATAAATACAGCCAACAGAACAGAGGACTGGGAGAAGGGCAGTCAGTGCTAGGTTTCAAAGGTCTTGACTACAGTGCCACAGAGAATACAGGCAGGGGAAATGACAGTGTGGACTTCAGTAGCAAGGACAGCACTGGTGCCAGCAACTTAGGAGTCAAGAGTATGCTAGGCCCTGTGAACTACAGAGTAGCAGTTTCCTAGTGATGACTTCTAGAAACGAGGGCAAAAGGGTCTGAAGGAGCACAAAAGCCTTGAAAAATTTGCCTTGCCAATTTAAATTCTTTTTACTAATAAAAATGTCAGAAATAGAGCCGGGTGTGGTGATGCACGCCTTTAATCCCAGCACTCAGGAGGCAGAGGCAGGCAGATTTCTGAGTTTGAGGCCAGCCTGGTCTACAGAGTGAGTTCCAGGACAGCCAGAGCTACACAGAGAAACCCTGTCTCGACACCCCGCCCCCCAAAAATGTCAGAAATATTTAATAGTTCCCTTCTTTCCTTTCCATTCTTCTCTTTTTAAGAATGAATATATTGAAATTTTATGAATTAAAGGCAAGGAAGAAAGCCCAAAGATGCTCAAGGCTAATTCCTATGGAGGGAACCCCGCCTCCCCAAATAAGAATTATGACAGTGGGTCCTGATCCTAGACTCAAAGGAGTTCCTTCTACTATTTGGGTCCAGTGTAAATTATCAAAGTGTGGAGTGGGACCAATGTACTTTGTGTTTGATTTTAAAAGCTAAGTCGGGGGGCTGGAGAAATGGCTCAGTGGCTAAGAGCACCGACTGCTCTTCCAGAGGTCCTGAGTTCAATTCCCAGCAACCACATGGTGGTTCACAACCATCTGTAATGGGATCCAATGCCCTCTTCTGGTATGTCTGAAAACAGCAAGTGTACTCACATATATAGAATAAATAAATCTTAAAAAAAAAAATACAACCTAAGTCAGACAGATTACCACATGGTCAGGTACGCAGAGGGGTAAATTCTCCACACAACTAGAATTCAAACTAAACATTTTCTTAGGATACTTTGACCTTCTCCATGTGCCAATTACACACTGAAATCAAGCATGGCTAAAGGTCCAGAGGGGAGCCAGCCCCATGAAGCACCCAGAACCAAGCCTGCTCTCCCCAGAACTTCTGGAGGCTGTTGTTCAAGGCTAATCTGAGCAGAGCGCTGTATGACCGGGAAAGTGAATGCAACAGACACCGCCTTCACATCCAATCCCTGTTTCCATACAAACACGACGACGACAGTGCTTCTACAGTCTTCTCAGTATTGTGCGTTTCCAAATTCCAAGTTAATCAGGTGATTTAATAACTAGCAACTGCTACTTGATTAAATCAATTTCTGTACGTTTAAGAATGAACTAGATTTTCAATGGTCAAGTAAACTCAAGGAGCCAGGTGTGGTAGCTCTTAACTATAATCCCGGCACGAGCAGGTAGATCTCTGTGAATTCGAGGCCAACCTGGTCTACATAGCAAGTTTCAGGCTAGCCTGGGTTACATAGTGAAGCATTGTCTCAAGAAAACAGATTAAGCCGGGCGTGGTGGCGCACGCCTTTAATCCCAGCACTCGGGAGGCAGAGGCAGGCGGATTTCTGAGTTCGAGGCCAGCCTGGTCTACAAAGTGAGTTCCAGGACAGCCAGGGCTATACAGAGAAACCCTGTCTCGAAAAACCAAAAAAAGAAAAAAAAAAAAAAAAAAGAAAGAAAACAGATTAAGCAAACAAAAAATATTCAAGGGGCTTTGGAGATGGCTGACTGGGCAAAGTGCTTTTCCCCTTGCAGTCATGAGGTTCAGGCCCTCAGAGTCAATGTAAATGTCTGGTGGGCAGGGAGAGCTGCCTGTAGTCCAAGCTGTCAGACAGTAGAGGTGGGATCCCCCAAGAAAGCTGGGGAGCTAGATGGGCAAAATTTGCTTAGTCTGGGCTCCAACTTGAGACCCTCCTTTAATAATAAGGTGGAAAGCAACTGGGGAAAGACATGTACACACACCCTGACACTGACACACACACCCTAACACACTTACATGCACACACGTCACACACGAGAAAAAAAACAAACAAAAAACTGATCACCAAAGAAAACTCCAGAAAGACTGTTCTGTGGCATGTAAAGGTTGTGAGAAATCCTAAGTTCAGTGTACATGAAGTCTTACTGGAATGCAGTTACATGTATTCACTCAGCTTGTGTCTGTCTTCATTCTACAGTGTTCTGTAGTGCAAGCCTGATGTTTGCTCGTTGGGCCTTTTACAGAAAGTTTGCAACCCATAAGTTAAACTGCTACATGCACATTTATACCATTCTAATAATAAGCTCTGTGCTATTTGATTATAAAACACAAATGGAAACTATAAATAGGAAAATGTTCAGAGAAAATTTGTTCTTGCAGAATCTGAATTTTTCAATATGTAAAGATAATTCTGAAAATGCTGCTTTGTGTATATACAGCTGACACTCAGCTTTCAACCCAAGGGGTTGGTGTGGGGCACGAGCACCCTCAGAGTTGGACAATTTACAGTTGTTTGCCAGAGAAAAGAAAAAACCTGCAGTGCAAACGCTCCCCTAGAAGGCACAGCTAAGAGTGGCTCTGTGAAATTAGGCAGTAGTCCTAATGGTGGCATAATCTCTAAACACGGTGAGGTGGCTATATTTCATGAACCCAGAAACTGGGATAAGCAGACTGAGGAGTGTGACTGTCAAGGGGGAAGGCATAGGTCTCTGAAACAATCTCAGACACGCCACTGTGGTATCTACAAATCATACAGAAATGTTCAGCTCTGAGGGCCAACCATATTAATAGACACTTGCTCTTGTTGAGGGGGTATTTTAATAGAGTTGTTAACACAAAAAAAAGGCCAGCAAGATGGCTCAGTAGGGTAAAGGACCTTGGCACGCAAACTTGATGACTTTAGTCAAATCCTGGGAACTGAGCCTGGAACGCATGTAAAAATGAAAGAAGGCCCATGAGATAGTTCAGCAACTAAAGACACTTGTTGGCTGAATCCAAACTCTGGGACACACATGGTGGGAACAGAATCAACTCTAGTAGAGTCTTTTGACTTCCACATGCACACTTAACTTCCACTCACCCACATGCATAGACAGGCAGACAGGCAGGCAGGCACACACGCACACACACACAATGTAGTATATATATATATATATATATATATATATATATATATATATATATATATATTTTTTTTTTTTTTTTAAAGTGGAAGGAGAAGCTGGGGAGGTGGCCTAGTAGTTAAGAACACTTACTGAGTTCCAGATGTCTGAGTTTGGATCCCAGCGTATATACAAGGGGCTTACCTGTAACTCCAGCTCCAAGGAATGCCATGTCCAACTCTGGCCTCCATGGGACCAGAACACATATGGTGTACACACACACACATTTATTTTTAAGTGGAAGGAGAGCACTGATTCCAGTTTTCCTCTGATTTTCACGTGTGTGCTGTGCATGGCCTAAGGATGCCCCCCAAACATATACACATAATGATAAATAAAATTTTAAAAATTAAGTCAAGAAATACTTGCAACTTTAGGTTTTTTTTTTTTTTTTTTAAAGGAATGAGTTACGGATGCTAAATATGTTGGTACATGCCTATAATCCCAGCACTTAGAAGGTGGAGACAGGGGGCTGGTGAGATGGCTCAGCGGGTAAGAGCACCTAACTGCTCTTCTGAAGGTCCTGAGTTCAAATCCCAGCAACCATATGGTGGCTCACAACCATCAGTAAGGAGATCTGACTCCCTCTTCTGGAGTGTCTAAAGACAGCTACAGTGTACTTACATATAATAAATAAATCTTAAAAAAAAAAAAAGAAGGCGGAGACAGAAGGATCTTGAATTTGAGACCAACCATACACCAAAGTCAAAGACAGAATAGGGTACGTAGCATAGCACTGTTTCAAATAACAAAACCCAAAGAAAAAATTTTTAGTGTACTAGGTTGTAAATCCAGAGCTGATGGAGTTTGAAAAATCAAGCTTCCAAATCAACTTCCCAAATTCAGACTGTTAAAAATTAAAATGTTAATAAGCATCAGGGCTAGGCAGTGGTGGTGCATGCCTTTAATCCCAGCACTTGGGAGGCAGAGGCAGGTGGATTTCTGAGTTCGAGGCCAGCCTGGTCTACAGAGTGAGTTCCCGAACAGTCAGGGCTACACAGAGAAACCCTGTCAAGAATAAGCATGAGGGCTGAAGAGATGGTTCACTGGTTAAGAGCAATGGCTGCTCTTCCAGAGTTACTGAGTTCAATTCCCAGCAACCACATGGTGGCTCACGACCATCTGTAACAGAATCCAATACCCTCTTCTGGTGTGTCTGAAGACAGTGATATGTACTCATAAACATAAAATAAATAAAAAAATAAGCATGATAATATAACTAGGCTATTGGTTGTCTTGTCTGTCTGTCTGTACTGAACACTGAGTTCAGGGCCTTACACATGCTAAGCACAAGTTCTATCACTGAGGCATCCATCTGTTGGCACACGTTTTTAACATTTGCACAATCACCTCTGAGAGTTCTCCCTTTGCAGATTTGACCAAACCTGTATCAAAAATATTTTTTCAGAAAGTTGCAACAGAGTGTAATATGACTTCTAACCTGCCACATATTATAGGAATCCGTGTGTAGGCGCCCCCTGATGTCATCTCCAGCCCTCCCCAGACCTGTGCTCTCTAGAGCATTCACTGGAGCAGCTTGCATGCATCTCACCCATATGCTACGTGCTTTGGGTTAGTGTGACTCCATTTGTTCTGAATACATGCAGACATCTCTCCTTGAGAACTTTTTATAGTAACTATTTACATGCTTTCATACTGGAAAACACATTGTAAGCACTAGTTAGAATAAGCAGTCTGGAGATGAGTTAAAGTATAAAGGAGGTATGTGGGTTATATACAAATATTATATATACATCTAGCACACGCATCACACACGCGCGCACGCGCGCACACACACACACACACACACCTCAGCTTTGGTACTCATGCAAGGTCTTGGAAGCAACCATCCAAAGACACAAACAACTGTACATTTTAAAGAGGCTTTTATATTGACTTACACTAGTACAATTCAGACAAAGGGGGGCGGAAAGCGAATCTTCCTTGCATTCTAAGGGCATGTTTAGAACAGTTTATGCTCTACCATAGAGACTGCGCACTCACCTGCTTCTTCTGGCTGCTCTCATTGCAACACCCTCCTGCAGACCAGGAGGTTCTCATTTCACTTGGGATTGTACTGTCCTTTGGTGCCTTCCAGTCTGCTGACGTGCAAATGCACGAGAAGATGGCTGCAATCCCTCTGCTTTCATCTTGTAGGTCACTTCAGAATGGCTATGTGTTCCCTAACACCTAACACCACAGCTCACTCTTACTCCAGTACTCGCCTTTACCTACAACAGGGGAAATCTTCTGGTCAAGTGTGTTAGATGATGATGTAAGAGCTCAAAGACCTCCAGCCACTAAGGGAGAGGATGTGTCTGTGATTAAGACACAGAACAATAATCTTTCACAGTGACAGTTCTTCTAAAAATGCCTTATTGCTCATTAAAACATCGCAACAAATGGCCTCATAATCGTCAATTTCTGAGACGATGCTATTGATGAGTGTGTGGGTTTCCTTTGATCCTTTAGTTATTAGCTCCCTCGTTTTTCTGAGTATTCTCAGCACTTTGAGAGCACACTGTCACAGCCAGAAGACACCTCTTACTGTACCTTCCCAAACTAGTTCCTAAAGTGTAACACGAAGGGACACACCTACACATCCACAGGCCGATGAGGAAGGCTGTGCCAGGACTGCCACTCACACCATTCAACTGACAGACACAGGGAGGGCATCCAGGCTTCGCACTGTAGGTCAGACACCAAAAAAGACAAAAGGGGCCACTATCCTCTCTGACTTTGTGTGAACCAAAGATATTTATCATAAAATGAAAAGATTAGCCAGGCACAGCGGCATTTGCCTTTAAGACTTTGATCAGAGGTACATCTATAAATCTGAAGCCTCTCTGGTCAACAAAGGGAGTTCAAGGCCAAAGTACATAAGTAAGACCCTGTCTCAAAAATCCCAAAACAAACAAAAAACAAGATTAAAAAAAAAGTTTAAATATTAAACCCAGCACTTTCCACACACACTCACCCCACCTACCTTTAATAAGGGATTCTCTGAACTAGAACACAGACATTAGTCTCCCTCTGCCTCCTGAGTGCTGGGATTAAAGGTGTGTGCCCGGCCACTTTCCACTTCTCCATAAATTACTTTCCTTCCCGTTTCTCACAAACACAGCCATCTATTAGGCCTATTTATTTGAAACAATATTTTAGTTGAAGCAAAGAGAAATGCAGAAGGAAAGAAACAGTTGTCTTTGAAAAGTATATAACTGAGATCAATTTATTTGATACATGGAAAATTCTCAGAAAACAATCAAAATTAAGGGCCCAAAGATGGCTCAGCAGATAAAGGCATCTGTTTACCAAGCCTGATGTTCTATCACCAAGACCCACACTGTACCAGAGAACTGACTCCTCTAACTCGACTCTGAGCTCCACACACAGGCCATGGCACACACAGGTCCACGTACACACAGATACACAAAATAAAGACAAATGTAATAAAAATAATAATAAGGAAAATAAAAATGAGGTTCTCCACGTTTAATTTTTTTTCTTCAAATTTAGAATGAAAATGGGAAGAGGAAGGAGAGGGGAACAAGCAGGCGAACAGGTTTGTAACTGGCTAAGTCGTTACTGTTGCTAAGGAAGGGTGATCTTGTGTAAAATATCCTCCCAACAACAGAAGGAAGCGCCATCATGACAGTCAGAAGGGCAGGCAGGGCAGGCAGACCTCCGCCACAGCCCTCTAAGTAGATCTCCTACACACATCCTACAACTTCCTTCCTACCGATTAGTATTTTTTTGTATAAAAATAATGTCTAAACTAAGAAAGGTAGAAACCAAAGGAGCACACTCACATCTGGACAGAGACAGTCACCTCAGAAGACAAAAAACTTCAAGATCACAGTACACAGCAGTTATTTATTTAAATACTTGAAAAGGTCAATGATGGAAAAAATAGGTTTATTGTGAGAGTTTATATTCATTAGATTTATTTTACCATTAAAAAAGTGTTGCCTCTAGGTTATCCTGGCCAGATACAGAACACATCATGACACATGCAGCTACGGCAATAACTACACAGACACGGCCATTCGAGGACGGTTTCACTTCAGGTGGGATTCAGCAGTGGTCAGGGCGGCTTCTTTATTGTAACTAAAAACATTGATAATATACAAACTGTTTTCCCCGTTTGATTGAAAGGGCTATAAAATCCACACTCTGACAAAGAAGCAATGTGGTGACACAGGTAACCTCCGCCACCTGCTCCTGCCTCAGGCCCTCAGCCACATACTCAGCTCCACAACTTTCTAGGTTTCATGATGGCTTTGAAGCCGGCCTACCGTAAGTGACGGAAACAGAGTGGTTTTGGAAAGCTGACCTTGTCTCCTGTGTGATCTTAAAAATGGAGAGAAACGGCTACAGAAGCCAAAGGATCGTTCTGAGTCACCTTGAAATAAATACGTGATGCCTGAGTAAACACAATCTCTGGGTGACTGAAACCTAGCAGGGTGAGCCAAGTGAACACTAGAACACTACTGTAGAAATGTCTGGAAACACCATTTCTAGAAGTCAGTTCAGGAGACCGTATCTTGCTTGAATATGTACATTATTTACAAAATATTCCCTTTTGGCCTCTGAAATTTAGCCACTTATATTTGGCTACTAAGATGTTTTCTTTCCACATGCCAGTCAATACTGCAGTCATTACTATGAGTAAAATACTCTTATGCATGAATTACAAATATTAATAAAGTAACTCTGCATGTATAAATATCTCAATATTCTAGCAGAATTTAAAGCATTCAGAATGTACATTAGAAGTATGTGTTTTGGTAGGCCGGTGCTTTCCTTAATCATCGCTGTTTCAGTAGTGCTTTGTACATAGCAAAGCCCACAACTGCAAAGACAGTAGCACCAAAGCTTGCGCGAAGCCAGAACGTTGAGCTCTTGAGGTCAGCTTGTGTCACGTGCCTGCAGTCAGAAAATACAATTAATATTTAAAACATTATTAGTAGGAAAAGTTACAGTACTCATCTAACTGTCTATCTGGGGGAAGTGTTAGCACACTTGTCAGGCTAACTGCATACAGTAATGCTCACGCAAAACACTGATCGATATAGCTACTACACACAAATAGACTTCAGTAAAGACAAATGTCTTTACAATTAGAGACTATTCAGAAGCTAACACCTAAATTTTCCTATATTTTTGTCACGTGGGAAATGAAGTCAGATAAACCAGCTGAAGACTTCTTAATGTCACCGTAATCCTTCAAAATGAGAATTGGGCCAGAGTCTCCCATTTTCAGGGTCACATTCATTGTATGTGAGGAAGACAGCTCTTCTATCCTCAGGAATCAAAAGCTATCTTGTAAGCAGTTAATTGACAAGTGACAATACTGTCTCAAGAGCAATGAAATTACCCCCCTCTAAAAAAGTTCCAAGGAAGAAGGGAAGATTGACTAGTTGGCATTAGTTTGGTCACTGCTAATTGAAAGAGAAAAAACCCAAAAACTAAACCCAACAAACCTTGATGTTAGTCAGACAGGCAGTGGTAACGACAGCAAACGAAGGGCATGAGGTAATGTGATGATGCATCAAAAGATAACGGCACAAAAGAAGCCATATTATGCATGACAAGATCTGGGAGAGCCTGTGCCACAACTGCGTTTGTGAGCATGTTCAGTTAGTAACACTGCTAAGCCCCCTCAGGCGTCTCGAGTGTGACAGCTTACCATGAACAGGACAGAGCTTAAAGCAATGATCTGAACACTGTATTTAAGTGCCAGTGAAGAGAGTTAGGCTGGGCTTTCAGAGAAGCGGACACACAGAGGTGCTATGAGAACTTCCAGAATTAAGAGCTCAGTTTAGACAGTCTTGGCTACTTTACAATTAGGCAAGCAAGAGTCAGATCATTAAAAGAAGAAGACACTGTCATATGCAAAGGAAGTAAGAGCCAAGAGTTCAAATCGTACATAACTGCTTAACCTTAATCATAGCTATACAAGTTTGGATTAGTTCTCACAAATGCAATCTGTTCTTCCCTAGAAACCACTGCAACCCAAGCCAGTGCTCCGTGCTCCTCACACAGGCAAACACCACATGCACTCCACAGCTCATCCTCAACCCAAGTCTCTTTTCCCACAGTTATGTTTTACACAGCAAAGGATATCACAGTTCATTCTACATTCTAAGTTAGTTCTTCCAGCAGGCATTGTTTTTACTTCTTCAAAGGTTAGGGAAGAGAATATTTAGATCTCGATTTTGTCTAGCTGGGAAGATTCTAATAAGACCAGCCCACTGGTGGTGGGAAACGTTACCTGTCATCAAGAAAAAGCTGACCGTGAGATGACTCCATGAAGATGGAATCTTCTATGGAGCTGACGGCGTGCACCTGGTGAGTAATACTGCCTTCGTCGTCTGCTAACAGCATGGCACCCCACTCAGCTACCCGGGCTTTTAACCTTTCACACACATGCACACAGTTCACAGCAGAGATGTTATTGAAATAACATCTTTCAACTTAACATACTACATATATTTTGGGTTGCTTTTCTATCAGATTGAATCTTATGCTTTCTATATTTAAAATCTATGTATCACATAGATAACTGCTGAGTTAAAAACAATCTCTAGCCGGGCAGTGGTGGCACATGCCTTTAATCCCAGCACTTGGGAGGCAGAGGCAGGCGGATTTCTGAGTTTGAGGCCACCTGGTCTACAGCCTGGTCCAGGACAGCTAGGGCTACACAGAGAAACCCTGTCTCGAAAACAAAAAACAAAAAACCCAATCTCTAAGTACTCTTAAAACATTCATACACTGAACAAGGAGACCGAAGCTGCCACATGCGTCTCCCATATAACTTTAGGAGGCTGGTCTCAGTAGACAGGAGACACTAAGAAAAATCCTTCAAACCACTGCTGTAAGCACTAGCACTGCCTGACAAAACCTGACCACCTCAGTAGTCACTCAAATGGGGCTAACACTCACTGTCATGGAGTTTATGTACCGAGAATTTCAGAATGTTGAAAACTAAAAGTACTATCCATGACAAAAAAATGACTCCAACATTCCAAACTGCTAGATTATCAAGAATCCAGCCTGAAGCCGGGTGTGGTGGCGCACGCCTTTAATCCCAGCACTCAGGAGGCAGAGGCAGGCGGATTTCTGAGTTTGAGGCCAGCCTGGTCTACAAAGTGAGTGCCAGGACAGCCAGGGCTACACAGAGAAACCCTGTCTCGAAAAACCAAAAAAAAAAAAAAAGAATCCAGCCTGAGACGGGCAGAGTCTGCATTTCTAGCAGGCAAAGAGATGACTTAAAGCAGGTAGTTCTCGACCTGGGGGTGTGGCCCTGTAGGGGTCGAATGATTCTGTCACAGGGGCCACCTGAGACCATCAGAAAACACAGATGTTTACATTACAATTTGTAACAGCAGCAAAATATCAGCTATGAAGAAACAATGAAAATACTTCTATGGTTAGAGGTTCCCACAACATGAGGAACTGTATTAAAGGGTCACAGCATTAGGAACACTGAGAACCACTGACTTAAAGTAACATCACAGGTGTATGTCGCTGAAAGTGTCTCACAGCTTTTGCTTCAACTTTGAGTGCTCATTCCAGGTAATCTTGGGGAATAACCCAGGGCCTTGCATATCCCATCACTAAGCCACATCTCTAGTTTTATTTATTTTAATTTCCATCAGGGATTTGTGATGTGCCTTGAGCCTGGGATCCTCCCACTTTTGCCTCCCAGAGTTGGAATTATGGGCAGGAGCCACTATGTCCAGACAGCTTGCTTTTGTTATTTTTTTTTTTTCCTTTTTTCTTCAATGTACAGGGAGAAAGCGATGAGCATTAAAGCTTACCGATGTCACACCAGCATCTGTCACAGTTAGCTCTCATCAACAGTCCTTAAATGAGTGTGTGCTTCAAAAGCTCCCTTTGTTGCTGTTTCAAGTTTTGTTGCTTGTGGGGGCGGGAGGGGGGTGAGGAGAATGTGGGAGGGCAGCACTGCAGTGGAGGTCAGAGGCCAACGTGAAGGTGTCAGGTTCTCCCAGGTATGTACTGAAGTCAAGAATGCTTCCTCAAGCTGGGCAGTGGTGGCACATGCCTTTAATCCTAGCACTTGGGAGGCAGAGGCAGGCGGATTTGAGTTCGAGGCCAGCCTGGTCTACAGAGTGAGTTCCAGGACAGCCACGGCTATACAGAGATCCCTGTCTCATAAACCCAGGTTTATAGATGATTTAGATACACAGGAAATGCTGCATAATCTCTACGCTGACTAGGGATGCTTAAAGAACAAATCAGGCAAACTCTACCTCATCATATTCTTCAATATACAAACTAAATGGAAAGTAACCTGAAGTCCTAAGCAGGAGCAGCTGACTGAGAATCTGTACCACAAGCTTTTGAGTTACTTTAAATTGAACCATATGGTGTTCTTCCCCAGTAACAAAATTTACAGTGTTGGAAATGAAAGCAAAGCTCAGATGACCTTCCCGTGTGGGTGGTCAATAGGAATGGACCCAGAGGCCCCTGGGTTTGAATGCTTGGCTTAGGAAGTGACACTATTAGGAGGTATAGAAGAAGTGTGTCACCGTGGAGGTGGGGTTTGAGGTCTCATATATGCTCAAGTCCAGCCAGTATGACACAGTCTCCTTCTGCTGCTCTCAGATCAAGATACAGAACTCTCAGCTCTTCCAACACCAAGTATATTTGCAGGATGCCATGCTTTCCACCATGATGATAATGGACTAGACTGTAAGCCAGCCCCAAATTAAATGTTTTCCTTTATAAGAGTTGCCTTGGTCATGGTGTCTCTTCACAGTGATAAAACCCTAACTAAGACAGAAACTGGTACCTGGAGTGCGGTATTACTGTGATAGGTGTGACCATGCTTTTTTAGAGAAATGTGGATTTTGGGTCTCTGATTTAGAAAAACAGTGAAATGCTTTAAGCACTGCTCAATGGGCCATCCAAGTAGCCTAAGACAGTGACGCTGAGGATGATGTGCACTGTGGGAGCCTGGCTCAAGGGTTCAGAGGAGAAGGATTTGACTATGTTGCCTAGAGAGTGCTCTTGTGGTATTTTAGTGAAGAATGTGGCTGCTTTTTGCCTTAGTCTGAAGAGTCTGCCTGAGGACAAGGTGAAGAGATTTAGATTAATTGCATTAACAAAAGAAATCTCAAAACAGCCTAGTGTAGACTCTATTATGTGGTTACTACTGTCCACTCTTACAGAAAGTGTTTTGATGAAAAAGAGCATGCTAAACAAGGAAAAATACACGCTGTGAAGAGTGGCACCAAAAGTGGGAGGAACTAAATCATAGGATTCAAGTTGATAAACGGATGGAGAAACAGAATAAAGGGAGTGGTGACTCACAGAAGATCACACCCAGCTGAGCTTCCGTCTTGTGAAAAGGAACTAGAGAGCAGCTAGAGCTCAAGTGTGGTAGTGTACACCACACTCCTTTAGTAAAGTGATCAGGACAGAGGCACCGCAGCTCTCAAGTTCAAAGTCAGAGCAAGGTCTGACTCTGCAAGTCACAGGACAGCCAAGCCTAGGCAGTGAAGGAAACCACTGAAAATAGAAAGCAAGTTATATAGATATAATAGAAAAAGGGTGCCATGTTCCAGTCCCAGCAAGCAGCAGAACTTGGCAGCTTCAGACATGTGGGACTTCTGGCTTTAGAGTCAAGATAGAAGAAAGGGGTTATGCGATCTCCCTCAATGACTAAGGAAAGCCACTGAAGCCATGCATGTGTCAGGGGTGTCCTTGCATGGAGGCCCAGAAAGGCCATTGTGCGAAGGTGAAGCCTGCATTGCCATAGAGACCCCCAAGAGGTTAGAGATGCCAGAGCTGTTGGATACCTGCTAAAGATACCTGCTGAGGAAAGCTGTTACCAGGGTGTGAAACCAACCCTAGAGAAAGAAAGGTTTTGCAATCAACAAAGCTGAAAGGAGTTGGAGATCTGAAGACACATCTGACATGGAGATGCAGAGTTTGATGTCTGTCTGTTAGTTTTCGGGTTTTGCTTTGATCCAGTGAGGAAATTCTGGATCCCTTCCCTATGTTTTTGAATGATACTGTATGTTCTATGCCATTATATACTGGAAGTATGTGATCTGATGTTTTGACTTTGATTTTATAGGGTATTACATTTAACAGATTGCATGAGACCTTGACCTTTGGACGTTTAAATATTGTTGAGACTGTGACAGACTATGGGGATTTTTGAAGTAGGACTAAATGCATTTAGCATTATGGTATGGCTACAAGTGTATGGGGGCAGGGAGTACAATATGATTGAATATGATGGGGGCAGGGCAAGTTTGAATAGAACTGTCCCCTACCTCCCACCCTCAATTCTGCAGAGTAGAATAGAAATAGAAATAGAAATAAAATAGAGTAGACTAGACTAGACTAGAATAGAGTCATGTGTTTTGAATTCTTGGCTAATAGGGAGTGGCATACTATAAGGTGTGGCCTTGTTGGAGGAAGAGTGTCACTGTGAAGTAAGCTTCAAGGTTTCGTATATGCTCAAGTTTGGCCAATGTGATAAGTCTCTGTCTGCTGCCTTTGGGTCAATATGTAGACTTCTCAGCTTCTCCAGCACCATGTCTGCCTGCACACTGCTGTGCTTCCTCCATGATAGTAGACTGAACCTCTGAAACTGTAAGCCGGCCCCAATTAAAGGTTCTTCTTTATCAGAGTTGCTATGGTCATGATGTCTCTTCCCAGCAATAAAACCCTTAGACAAAATTATGAAAATATTCAGATATGAAATAAGGCTTCTATGTGGCCCTTGCTGTCCGGGAACTCACACAGTTCCTGCTGTCTCTGCCTCTGGGGTGCTGCTGGGTTGAAGCATGCTTGCTTTCTTGCATGTGTGAATGCCCTCCTGAGGGAACGAGGCTCTCAGCTAACAGTCCATCAATGACTTTTAATGAAATACCAGTTCTTTATCAACAGTATTAATTAAGATATGCTTAGCACGGCAACCAGTAGTGACCAATCACCAACTACTGTCAAAACCTGAGAAAACAGAAATCTCCATTCTCCTTGACACCCAAATACGTTCCCTTGGGTGACGAGTCAACTGTGGGGCGAAGAACGGAGACACTGTCACCCCCTGGGGTCCTCCTTTTCTGCTGTGCTTGTTTGGGACAGGCTCTTGAACATGTAGCAATCTAAGCACTGCACCAGGCTCCGTCTGCCTCCATTTTCAAGGGACTACCTTAAAACTAAGACTGCAAAATGGTGGCTTGTACACACACACTTTGTTCTGGTAATTTCTAAAGTCTTTTTTTTTTAAATATGATTTTATTTATTATATGTAAGTACACTGTAGCTGTCTTCAGACACTATTTTCTCCTCTCTCTAGCCCCGCTCACTCAGGCCCAAAGATTTATTTATTTATTATATGTTAGTCATCTTCAGACACCCCAGAAGGGGGCATAAGATCAGATCTCATTACAGATGGTTGTGAGCCACCATGTGGTTGTTGGGATTTGAACTCAAGATCTTCGGAAGAGCAGTCAGTGCTCCTAACCGTCAAGCCATCTCTCCAGCCCCTCTAAAGTCTTTAATGCATATCTGTCAATTACCAGAAGATTTCACATCAAATTTTGTTTTTTGGTGGGTTTTTGTTTGTTGAGACAAGGTGTGCTATCCTGGAAGCCTGTACATCAGGCTGGCCTGGAACTCAGAGATCCACTTGCTTCTGCCTGGACTAAAGGGGTGTGCCACTACAGGGCCTCGTTCTAGCACATGAGAACAACTTCTGTGGCACAAGCACATGGTGATTCTCCTGCCTCAGCTTCTCTCTCTAATGTGGGATTAGAAGTGTGGGTAGTAGCATGTAACAAGCTCACGTCACATAAAACTTCTGATTTGTAGTGTTTTGTAGAATCAGAGAGCCAGGCAGCAGTGGTCCTCCCCGGCACAGGATAGAGCATAACAGTGAGTGCCTCCTGCAGACAGGCCTCTTCCAGCCTCTCTCTCCTCACACCTAGGCACTTCATCCACCCACACCCTCACCTACAATTCTAGATCCTTTGGGAACTGAGTTTGGGCCTCCACTTACCCACACTGCTTTCCTACATGCTATAACCTAGAAGAAGTCTGAAGGACTGCTGTGTTGACGAGGAAGAGTGGCCGTAAGCTGTTCTAAAGGACAGAGCTAAAACTAAGAGAGGAAAGCTACAGGAAAAACATCTTACCTAAGAAATTAAGAGCAAATGCAAAACTTCTCTCCAAAACAGAAAGCTGTAAGCAAATAGCTACCTCTCAAGAAGGCAGCAGAGAGAGCCATTCTCATGGTAGTATCCAGATGAATTTCAGAATTTTCCAACTCTTAAAACCCAACACCACAGCTAGGTTTGTTTGGTTTGAACTAGCCTTACACTCTTGCCACCCACCATGGGGGAGTCTGTCTCATTACAAGATACTCTCAAAAGACAGGCTGAACTTTACTACAGAGGAGCAAGGTAATCCCCTTAAGCAGTACTTAAACAGATCACATTCTTATTCTTGAGCTGTTACTGCTCAAAGCATCACTAAAACACTTGCAGAATACCTTTAAAACTCTTGGCAAATAGTCAGCATCTCATGGGCTCAGCTCCTACATTGGTGATGGCCACATACCAGATTATTTAATCCAGTTAGAGTCTAGCCAGGACACAGATGCAGCTAGAGTAGTCAAGGATGGGCCAAGTAGCTAAGCCATTTTTAACTAAATCTATTATTAGCTTGATCATATGTTTAATCAAGTCTAGCTCTTAACTGTATTTAGATGACTAAAAAAACCAAATTCATCCTTAGATGTATCCTTGATATAAAATATAAACTAATATTACATAGGTTTTAAATTTAAAAACATTTAAAAGGGTAGCATGGTAAGGAGAAGAATGAAAGCTCAATGCTTTGAGAGAATAAATGCATCCTTTCCCCATTTCATTTCTGAGAGAATACCTTACTTTCTAGGGCTATGGCATAGATCAGCTCACTGAGTGTGACTTCAGTAAGTAAGCTGCTTATTTGGAATAGACAGGGTTAGTTAACTTGAGGGAGGAGGCTTAGAATCCAGCACTACAGCTCTTTTTTCTGTTCCATACTCCTTAAGACCTTTAAAGCCCTGAGTGACTCAATAGCTAAGGGTTCTTTATAACATGTGAGTTTAGTTGTCAGCGACAACCCCCACCCCACCCCTTGAAAAAGTAATTGGGGATCTTTTAATAAATTTGATCTTTTTTCCTAAAAAAGAAAAAAAAAGACCTTTAAAGCTGATTATTAGTCTTGTTTCTAGAAGCCATGTTCTTTCAAGTAAACATTCAAGGTACTTTTTTTTCCCAAAAGGAATTCTGGAATTATAAATGGTTTCAAGAACACAATATAATCCATATTAGTATGGTCTGCATATGGTATGTCATAGGAACATGAACTAAATACAGTACAGTGCTTTTGATTTTGGATTGACATGTCTTTTCCTTACCACAAAAGTCCTTCTAATCTACAACTCACACCCAAAAGACTATAACATCCATGTACATATTATGTCCTAAAATGGAAGATAACTACTTTCGTAATGAAAAATACTCAAATCTTGTTTTATAGTTCCCCAAATAGACCTACTAATTAAAAAACATTATTAATGATGATTCCCAAACTAAACATTGCCACCACATTGAGACTTTCAGTGGGAGTTAGTGGGGGTCAGCTGGCTTTTGCCTTTGTAGTGAGTAGCTCTATCATAAATAGTTATCCACGTTTTCTTTTGTATTTTAACAGAATGCCTGGTACCCAGTAAATAAAGTTAAGAACCTGTTAAGAACTGCAGTGAAGATTTTGTTCTTTACAGATTGCAGCAAGTCTGAGTTGAGGAAGTTCTGACAGATGCAAAATGTACACCTGTTGCAGGTGCACATGCAGCGTAACCGGGCATGGCTGTGAACACACAGAAGGACAGGGTTGAGTTCTCACTTCTAAATACGGCACAAGCCGAGGGTGCCAGCTTAAAAAAATAGGCATAAGCAACACTGTTTGTAGAAAGGAGAAGGACAGTGTGGGGCATGCTAAAGTTGTGCAGAATTCCACATTTGCTGAAAACACAGTAAGCAGGAACAGTTCTTCCTTCCTCCCTGGAGAAAATCTAGGGAATATTAGCTAACACTTTAAAAAAAACTGCTGGAGGGAGAGTGGAATCATCATTAGATGAGATTTAGTGGAATACATATGCACAGCAATAGATGGCACCCTCAACTAAATTAATAAAAATAAAACTTGAGTAAGGCATAGCACCAACTGAAAGGACAGGTTTGCTAGCATTTGAGTAAGCGCTCCCTCGTCTTCCTCCTCCCTCAGCATACACACATGCCTGAAAACCAGGAAGGAGAAGGTGACAAACGTACAAAAGCCAACCCTACGAAGATATGAACTGCATCGTCTTTAATTCACCAAGCACCCTGGCTCCCAAAGGAAACCAGAGTGCTTCATAAATATGCACTAGAAGAAATGCAGAGTCAATTTCATCAGCTACAAAACAGCAGCTATAAGTATGACGGATGACACTCCGGTAAGGATGCAAATATCTACAGTAAGCCAATTGAATCACTTATGAAATTGAAGGGCTGACTCCTTTCTGGTTGAGTGGAGTTTTACTGGTTAGTGCAGGCACATGGGATAACCCACTTCACCTAAGCCCTGTCTAGAATGCAGGGGCCTTCAATGACTGTTCAGTGGTCAAACAAAGCCATCACACCATCCTTGACAAGGTATTGACTGGCACAGAACCCGCTGAGAAGAGCACCATTGGATGAAATAATGCCATCACTTCCTGGGTCATCTGATCATTTTCAAAGGCTTCTCAATCAAAGGACTTGGTTTAGCTTGTGAGAGCTGATGAGACCACAGCATGCAGTGGCATGGTTGTGGCCATTAGCAGTACCCCAAAAGTGCCTAACTCACAATATGAAGAAAAACAAGAATCAATTTTGAGAATTAATGTTCAAGACATTTCTTTTTAAAATCTGGCTTGTGGTGAGGAATTGTATCTCTGCTACTAAGACACTGCCAGCTGTCATACTGAAATCCATCCGTGATTTTATAAACTCGATCTGACTCTTCTATATACACATGGCTCCACCCACCAAAAAGGAGAGATGCAAAGTGTGCTGAGCAACAGGGAGATGCTTCATGAGAAGTGGTTTGTAGCTGGTTACATACAAGTGTCCATATATGTACATTTATCATATATACACACACACACACCAGTTAGCACGGGTGCTTTAGAGATGCAGCTCTAGGCACACCTGCAGCTACCTATGCAGCTGGAGAAGTACTGACACAGCAGGGAGGGCACTGAGTTACAGCTAGGCAGGGGGTCTGACCAAGCAGTGCGTTTCTAGATAGAACTAAATATTAACAGCAACCAAGAAGATTTGGCCACCCTATAAGAAATGTAAACAAATCCCACAGAATCATAAAGAAAAAGTAACTTACAAAGCAGTTTTTAGAAAGACCCAGATTTTTCTCAAATTCTCTATTCTATCAGTGCTGCCCATGTCTCGGGAGAGGCTGCCTCTGTAATGATCCTCTCTGCAGATAACATACATGAGAGTCTTAAAGCAAAGGTAAAACAAGGTTTTTAAATCTTATATTAATAGGAATGACTTGTCTTCCAATACAGATAGAAAAGCAAAGGTTTGCTGGTTTTTTTTCCCAAGTATTAAATAGAACACCAATATACTATGACTTCAAAAATTTGTACAATTAACACCTTTTTGGAAAGCATTAGTCTTTGTTTATAATAATGTTCAATTATTATTGTTGTATTTGAATAGTGTATTGATTATACTCTATTCTAGTTTTCATGAGAAAAATGACTTAAAGACTGACAAGAGAAATAAACAGAGTATGCTCTAAACTCCTGAGAAACGCACTGCCTGAAAAGCTGCTTATGTTACAAAATAGAATTTAAACAAAAACACTACTTGAGTTGGATGTCATTAAGATCATGCAATTTTAAGGCAGTTAGTAAACTATGAAGATAGCCATAGTTATATGCTTGCATATATATGCATGTATAGATATAATAAATGTACATGAAATTTATGGCTATAACAATGCAAAAACTTTACATAATGGACATTGCACCTGTAACTTTTTACAGCACTTTAAAAAGGCAAATCCTGAATTCAAACATAAAATTTAAGCTCAATGTAAATTCACAAAAGACTAGAATTCAGCACACACCAAAGGTCAATTATCAACATAAAAATTTAAAAATGAAATTGTGTTCATATGGAAAATGCCTTATAAGCATAAAGCAACATGATGTCAACTTCATTTTATCAGAACAGGATTGCTGTCCGATTCTTGGTGGGAGCTGTGCTTTATCATCGTCCTATTCTGTTAGGACAGCTACAGCTCGATCAAAACCATACAAGTGTTCTGGAAGCACTGCTCAGATCATTTATGACACTCAAACCAAATTGGCAGTTGCTCAAATTTAGCCCTTCTCATTACAAAGTTTCTTTCTGTTGCTGAACAATTTTTATGTGACAAAGATGCCGCATGGCAAATGGCATGCAATGTTAACTATGATCCATGCAACGTGAAAATGAAGACAGAGCAGTACTTACGGATACATGGCCATTGTTGTCAACTTAACAAAGATATCCTTACTGGGAGCATCAGCAGTATTGCAAGTGAAGGCTTGAGGTGGAGGCATTTTGTGTTTCCTGCAGAAATCAGTAGGTGAGATACTATGTTCCTGTTTGACTTCATGCAGGTCTGACTTTGCAGCTACAATTAAGCAGGGAATTCTGCTGTCCATAAAATGTTGCTATAGAATAAAAAAATAAAATCAAATATTGATGGCGAATTCAAAAATTACTATATAATGATGTAAATGAGAACACTTTCGCACACAAGCAAAGCAACGACAATTCCAAATGGAGAGAATGAGTAGCAAAGTTTGGTAGCGCTAGGTCAGTCTCCCGTCTCCAGGCCTGACCAGGACTGCTTTTCTTGTAGGTAACAAAACCCTCATTCTGAAGAGACACTATATAATTTTTTTTAAGATTTGTTTATTTATTTCATGTGCATGAGTACACTGTCTCTGTCTTCAGACACACCAGAAGAGTGAGTGCATCGGGTCCCATTACAGATGTTGTGAGCCACCATGTGGTTGCTGGGAATTGAACTCAGGACGTCTGGAAGAGCAGTCAGTGCTCTTAACCGCTGAGCCATCTCTCCAGCCCCAATAGCTGTAATTTCTAACAGTTAAAATATGTACCTATCTTCTATAATAAAAAGTATCATTTTCATTATATTGCCTCTAATGTTTTAACACATACATTTATATTTATACAACTACAGCTATGCTGGATCCAGCATTTAAAAACATAAGGCTATATCATCTCTGTACTTCAGGATCTAAACCATTGCTTTCAGCATTTGCTTATTATCTTACTAGATATTCATCCTTTCTAGAAAACTATTCTTCAACTGTTAGATGCCTGAATTTTCTGAGAGTTTTTTTTTGTTGTTGGTGGTGTTTTTTTGTTTGTTTGGTTGGTTTTTTTTTTTGTTTTGTTTTTTCGAGACAGGGTTTCTCTGTGTAGCCCTGGCTGTCCTGGAACTCACTTTGTAGACCAGGCTGGCCTCAAACTCAGAAATCCGCTTGCCTCTGCCTCCCAAGTGCTGGGCTGAAAGGTGTGCGCCACCATGCCCGGCCTGAGTTTTTGATGTTAAAAACAATGCTACAATAAATCTTTTTATACCTAGCGCTTTTTCCTCCTATTGACTCTTATTAATAACGTGAATGCTACACCTTGCAAGCCCCTAGTTCCTTCCCTTCTCTGGCTGCCATTCTTTGGGTAACTGGCACTATATGTGCTCTATTTCCACTGCTAACAGCCAAGAAGTCCTTCCAGTAATGCAAAGTCACAGGTACATAAGAGCATGTTACTGCTCTGACCGGGGCTCGGTTAGTGTGGAATGAAATTAGGAGCTTCAGAGATAGGGGACATAGCTGCATATATATATATATATATATATATATATATATATATATATATATGTACGCTGTTGGTTTTAGATTTTTAGATGCATATATTTTGAAAACAACTCTGCAGTCTATATTCTTTTACTTTCTGACTAGGAAACACCACACTGGAGATCCTTCAAACTGTATACAAAGTTATAATTAGTCATGGGCATAAGAACAAACCTTAAAAATCCTGGCACAGTATTCAAAGGATTTGGGATTGGTGACATCATATACCAGGCATACAACATCACAGATGGTCTCAGCCTCAGTTAGAAATTCCGACTCTGAGATATCGTGCAGCTTGTAAAATAAAAAGATTATGGGAAACCAAAAATGGTGATATTTATATAAAAGTAACTTGACAAATTATGAGAGCATGCATAGTCCAAAACACAATGATTTACAAAGAACATAAGAATATTAATAGTCAGCAATGTCTACTGAGTACAAATATTTAACACTACACAAGACAAACAATATTCAACTCTTATCAGACAGAGTAAAATATAACATCATAAAATGTCTAACATTTGTTCAATGTGATTAACTGAGAAACTATCTCTGAGAAAAACAAAGTATGGATTTTTTTGTTTTGTTTTCGATTCTTGAGACAGGGTTTCTCTGTGTAGTCCTGGCTGTCCTGGAACTTGCTCCATTCCAGGCTGGCCTCAAACTCACAGAGATCCACTTGCCTCTGCCTCCCAAGTGCTGGAATTAACGGTGTAAGCCACCACTGCCCTGTTGGTTAGAAATGTTGTCTTATGAGAAAGCACCTTCCTGAAGTCACAGAGGTAATCTATTTTGAACCAAGTCTGAAATGGAATTCACAGCATCCAAGAAAAGCACAGAACCTTTCTACTATAATTCGCTGATAGGTTTTCCCCTTTTCATATTCATGTATATTTCCATACTCCTCCCTGATGAACATATAAACTTGATCAGATTACAGATAAACTACCAAGCACCGGCACTGGCTTCATACTTTTGCTAGCCAATGACATTAGAATTTAAAAATAATATTTTGAAGCAATTAGTTTGTTTGTCTTTATTTTGGTTTTTAGTGACAGTGTTTCTTTGTGTAGCCCTGGCTGTCCTGTAGACCAGCTGGCCTTGAACTCAGAAATCTGCCTGCCTCTGCCTCCCGGGTGCTGGGATTAAAGGCATGCGCCACCACTGCCTGGCATGTTTTTTTTTTTTTTTTAATTTATTAGCACAGAAGGCACATGTGTGCTGCATGTGTGTGAAGATCAGAGAATACCTCTGTGAAGCTGGTTTTCCCCTCCATCTTTATGTAGGTTCACAGATCAAATCAGACCTTAGGTTTTGTGGCAAGTACTGATGCCATTTCACTAACAGTGACTTAAAAAAACAAAAACAAAACAAAACAAAAAAAAACACTCAGGAGGCAAATGCAGGTGGAGCTCTCTGAGCTTGAGGCCAGTCTGGTCTACAAAGTGAGTTCCAGGCCAGCCAAGGTTGCAAAGTGAGCCCCCATATATATGTTAAAAAAAAAAAGAAGAACAGAAAGATGTGTGTGTGTACAGGTGTGTGTGAGAGAGAGAGAGAGAGAGAGAGAGAGAGACTGTGACTGTGAACTGCTTGATGTGGGTGGGTGCTGGACTCTAACTTGAATCCTCTGCAGGAGTAGTACACGTGCTAACTGCTGAGGTATCTCTCTAGCCCTGCAACAGTACATTTCTTTTCTTCTTAAATATTTTACCTATTTATATATAAAATGTATATGAGGACACTGTAGCTGTCTTCAGACACACCAGAAGAGGGCATTGGGTCCCATTACAGATGGTTGTGAGCCACCATGTTGATGTTGGGAATTGAACTAAGGATTTCTCTTAACCACTAAGCCATCTCTCAGCCCCGTCTGGGTTTCTTATTATGGGGTAGCTAATATACAATTAGGTGCACAAACAGACTAATCACAGAGAATCAGTGGAGTTAACATTCCAAAGAGTAAACCTAGTGAAAGGTAACACCCACATTCAGCATAACAACCATGAAATGAAAGCTAGTTAGTTTTAAACTAATTTAACAATGTACGAAATGCTTTAAGTCTTTGTACCATAGAAGATCTTACCAACAAGTATTTCTCTTGTCCATATACATAGACAGTGTTAATTGCATAATAGGACTTATGATCATCACGAATTTTCTTCTGCCTCTAAAAACAAAACCAAAAATCTAAATGTTTATAATAAAATATTAAAGTGACCTCTTTTCATCAGCACATACCTTTGTTCATGTGTTGGTGTGTTATACACAAAAAGACATTCATCCCTCTCCCTATTGCTATTTATGAGTAAAAACAGGATACTGCTTTTCTATCCTTAGTTCTGAGGGTATTGGGCTGAAGGTGTACTTCTATTGCATAAAGTAAAAGCAATAGCTGAAGAGGAAGTAGAGAGGATGAGTGAGCAGATATTCTGGAGCCTTCTGCTGGCAATTCTCATAGTCCACTTTGGCCTCACCCGAGAGCCATCTGTAAACAGTATTAGTCTTCTTAGTCACGGAAATAGTCAGAACTAGGCCTCAGCACTCATTTGCTATATGAACGTCACGTCACAGCCAGACTACAGAATCTAAACTATAACAATAGGTAGACCCAGGACTTGGAGTCTGAGACCAGCCTTGGATATGCAGCCAGTTCCAGGCCAGCCTGAGATTCTGTTTTAACACAGTACCCCAATCCGGTTAAGTATCTATCTTGCTTCACTGGTGTTATCTTTTGGAAAATCAGTGTTTAGATAGGGATTAAATGACTGTACATCATGACTTCTAATAACTACCTGAAAAAATAATGCCTATGAAATGTTTGAAAACATTACTATAAATGTTTGTTAGAAGACATTACATACTGATAATCCTCACCATTAGGTTTCTTCCAAGGAGAGACTGAAGAACTCCGGTTTTCCCACAGCCTTTCACTCCAATTACATTACACCTGAACACATTTCTTTGAGTTTGTTTTTTCTGCAGGTCAATCTTTTTATCCCTTGTTACTAAAGAGCAAAACAAACAACAGGAACATGAACCACGAAGGCTTACTCACTATACTTCCATTCCATCATCTATAAAATCGGGTATTGCTTCATCTCACTTTTAGGAAGTGTCTGATATACAAGCTGGGCGGTAGTGGTGCTCACCTCTAATCCCAGCACATGGGAGGCAAAGGCAGGTGGATCTCTGACTTAGTTCCAGTACAGCCAGAGTTCCAGTACACAGAGAAACTCTTTCTCAAAAACAAAAACAATAACAAAACCCAAACAAACAAAAAAAAAACCAAAACAAAACTGTGCAATCAGCACAATGAGGTACCATATCTGTCTTTCTTTTGGGGAGTGGGGTGGAGAGTTTCTGAGGCGGGATTTCCTGTCACCTAGACTGGCCTCCACGCTCTCCTAGCTGACAATGACCTCGTTCTCACTTTCATCACTGGAGCACTGGGGAGCAGCAGAACAGAAGCAAAGGCTCTGTCCCCTTTGATAAATTTGAAAAATTGTCAAATCATAAAAAGCAAAACAAAGACAGACATAGAATAAGATGATCTTATCTTTGTAACCTTTGAAATGATTTCTTTTTCTGGCCTCTGGATAGCTTTGTTCACATTTCTGAATCCTTTTAAAACATTATATTGGCATGTATTAACTCTTACAGGAACAGGTCTCCTTTCCCACATGTATACGGTGCACTGTAATGGCCTTCATCTCCTCCACATTACTCTCTCGTTCCTTTCCCACTCCCACTGATCCCCCTTCTCCTTTCCAACAAGTCTTTCATGTTTGTTTGTTTGTTTAATTTCATGTGCATTGGTGCTTTGCCTGCATGTATGTCTGTGTGAGGATGTCAGATCCCCTGAAACTGGAGTTGCATATAGCTGTGAGCTGTCATGTGGATGCTGGGAATTGAAGCCAGGTCCTCTGAAGAGCAGAGAGTTCTCTTAACCGTGGAGTCATCTCTCCAGCCCCATTTTTGTGCCTTTTTACTGATCCATTAGTGTTGCTTACAAGAGCATGAGGGGTTATTTACAGGAATAGGTATCTAATCACTTACCAGGGGCTATACCACTGAAGAAAATGTCTTCCTTCCCCAGCACCATTAACTACCTATACATCCTCGAGTGAGGTGAGACCCTGTAAGCCCCTGAGGTAGACTGTACCAACCATGTACAGGTCCTGTATAAGTAATCATAGCTATTGTGCTGTTTTGCTTTGTTTTTTAATTAAAAAAATGATTTGTGTGTGAGTGTGTCAGGCCTGCACATACGTGAGTGCCTGGAGCCCGTGGGGGTCAGAAGAGTGTGCTGGATCTCCAGGAACAGTTACAGATGGCTGTAAGCTACTACATAGATGCTGAGAACCTAACACGGGCACTCTGAAAGAACAGCCAGAGCTCGTAACTGCTGAGCCATCTGCCCAGCCCTATTTTTTGTTTTGAGAGAGGGGTCTTATAACATTGCTGGAGAATGACCTTGAACTGCTGCTGGCATTACAGGCATGCACCACCATTCCCAGTTCAAGGAGCACTAGGGATGAGACCCAGTGCCTCATGCACACTAGGCAAACACTACCAACTGAGCTACACTCCCTTCCCCCCAAAACTTGAGGTAAAAAAAAGTTCCTAGGCTGAATAGCATCCATTAGCTTACCTGTAATGGCCGAAGCTTGAGACTCTTGTTCTGTCAGTATGGAATAGCCTAGATATCCCAAATACTCCAGGCAACGCTGCACATCTAAGTAGGTGGTGAGCCTAAAACCAGGAAGTTACAAGGCTTAGGTCCTAATGAACTTTCACAGAAAAAAATTCCAAAAACTAAAACAAAAGCAAGCCCCACCCACGAGATCAGATAGAGCTTGTCAGGCTGCGTTACTTTCTATGTGTCCAATGATTCTTTGTGTCTGCATGCACATAAGTGTAAAGGTGGGCGTGCACATGCGTGCCAGACGATAATCTTTGGTATCTTTCCTCAGGAGCTGTGTACCTCATATTTGAGAAACTCTCTTACTAGCCTGGAATCCTTCCAAGAAAGCTAAGCTGAGGACCAGTGAGGCTCAGGGCTACACATGCCTGTCTCTACCTTCCCTGAGGGGATGAGACATGCGTGCCATATCTGCACTTCTTTACATGAGCTCTTAGAATAAAAACTCAGGTCCTTCTAAGCACTTTACTAACTCAGCTGCATCGCCCCAGCCTCTCCAACCATACCCTTCCCCACACTCCATTGCTATAGCAGAGCTGGTGGCTAAGTACAGGATAATTCCTCTACTCCTTCTGCCGCAGAGAGCAAGCCTGTGCAAATGAACTTCTGCACAGATGAATGCTGGTACAACCTACGACAGGGAAATATTATATATATGCTTTCCAGGTTCACATAAGGTCCAGCACATACCAACAAGGCAAAAAGTAAGCAGATATGAAATGATTTGACAGAAAAGCAAAAAATACCCCCTGAAAATATCCAAAATTGGTCCTTCGTATGTACTTGGGGTGGGAGAGTTTGGGGTGTAGCTCAGTTGGTATAATTTTTGAGTTTGATCCCTAGCAGCACAAAAAAAAAAACCAAACAAACAACAAAAGAACAAGAACAGGCATGAAATCCCAGGTCTTTGAGGGTTAATAAGATTTCAAGGTCACTGTCAGCTACATAATCAGTTCCAGGCCAGCATAGTATATGTGAGACCTGGATGTAGAAAATGGAGATAGGGCTGGAGAGATGGCTTAGCTACCAAAGGCTAGGCTCACAACAACAACAACAAAACAAGAAAAGGGAGAGAGTGGGGAGGGAGGAAGGAGATGGATAGAGAGGGAGAGCTGGTGGAGAAGAGGAAGAGAACAGAGGAAATGTTGAAAAAGTCAGCCTCAGGGATCTTTCCTTGGGGTGGAGCCTGTTTTCTTTAACACCACCTCTACCACCTCTCTGGAAAATGAAATTTTCCTCAGCAATGCTAAAGTAATGCTGACATCATGTAAAAACAGAGAATGTCTTCAATGTTCTTGGCACAATGCCAACCATGCTCTAAGTAAGTTCTAGACTCATCTTCATTAAGTTTTAGAAAATTAACTAAAAGTCATTTAAAACAACAAATGCAAACTCTAGTGCCCAGTAAAACACACTTCTTCCCGTTTGCTGAAGGACTGTGAAATATAACGACAGTCCCAACTTTCTTAATCAAACAAAGAGTACACAAGTAGTTTCATTCTGACGTAACGTTACTATCTCCTACGACATCACCAAGAAGACAGCAGCCCTCTTGACAAACTTAGAAAAATGTCCACAGCTTATCTGAGACACGCTGCTTAGAGGAAGATATGATGGAAAGATCTCCCACGTCTGACAGGCAAGCACCATAATGTAAGAGTAACTGTGACTCTAGAACAAAGAGGCGGGCTCTATACTCACGTCCACTGGGAGAGGAACCCCTGATAGGTTATCCAGCCTCTTTCATTTGTGCAAACTGTGTTATTTACATCTGGTCCCCAAGGTATGTAAGGAAAAACTTGAAATAAATCTTTAAGTTCATCAGGAGACAAAGCACAGTCTCTGTCCTAAAAACACACAAAAGAGGTAACATAACACTCACGAGCCTGACAAGTCCCCAAACAAAACCGCTCTCTCATCCAGTAAAACCATGCTTGGAGAAACTCATTCTAAAATAAGAACTCTTGCTGGCTGTGGTAGTGCATGCCTTTAATCAGAGGCAGAGGCCAGCCTACAGAGCTAATTCCAGAACAGTCAGGGCTACACAGAGAATCCCTGTCTCAAAATAAATAAATGAATTAATAAGTAAAATAAAATGAGAAACATTTTTTTTTTGTTTTGTCTGATTGTTTCCTGAATCAGTGCCGGGATTAAAGGTGTACGCTACAACCACTGGTCCTGAAATAACTTTTATAAGAACTTTTATGTTTTATTAAGACATCGCCTCACATTATAAAAGTCTTCCGGAAAACTAGACTTTTCATACTAAGAAAACAATAAAACCATTTGATTAAAAGCTTAAAGTTTGGGCGACATATCATAAACACTGAGTAGCTCAAAGGATAAAAGAAAATCATTCATAGAAAAATCCTTACTTTGTAATATTTTAGAGAATAACATAAAAACTATGTACATTGGAAAAATGCAGAAGGCTTACCAAATCATGTTTGTCAAAGGTGCTCTGGAGAAACAAATATGCATGATGATTTAATTCAGTAGTGCAATCAGGAGGTATTTTTAGCCTGTTGATGAAAAATTGTAAGAATAAATCATTAATCAAATATTAAAATTTCACTTGAGAAATTAATCTAAAAAACAGAAGCAAGTATTCCTGTGCGATAACGGCATGAACAAAGATACCTTCTCCTCAGTCACACGGACAGACTCAGGGAAAAGGCTCTGGGATGCTATGACATTCCTCACAAGAGGTACTAGGAATGGTCATTCCAAAGACACGTCAACATATTTTTCCTACGTATTAGGGCAGGTTGAACTAACAACTGTGCAAAGCACTCTGATGCTGAGATGGGATGTGGCTCAGCAGGTACAACACTTGTCTATGCACACAGCCCTCAGCTTCATTCTACCTTAGGTCTCTATATCATCCAAGCACTCAGGAGTTGGAGGCAGGAGGATCAGGCAGTCAAGGGTATCTTTTGCCTATACAACATCAGGTCCTACCTCAAAAAACAGAAGAAAAATTTAAAAGAAGCCAGGAGATGACTTAGCAGCTAAAAACACTTGCTGAGCAAGCCTGTCAACCTAAGCTTGAATCCACGAAATCATTGTTTAAAATGCCAGCTAGGTAGCTGTAACTTTAGTCCTAGCACTCAGGAAGCAGAGACAGGCAGATCTCTGAGTTTCAGGCTAGCCTGGTCTACAGAGTGAGTTTCAGGACAGCCAGGGCTACACAGAGAAATTCTGTCTCATGAAAAACTAAACAAAATAAAAAGAACAAAACAAGGGCTTGACAGATGGCTCAGCAGTTAAGAGCACTGGCTGCTCTTCCAGAGAGGACCTGGGTTCAATTCCCAGCATCCACATGGCAGCTTACAACTGTCTGTAACTCCAGTTCCAGTGGACCTGACACCCTCACACAGACATACATGAAGGCAAAACACCCAATCCCCACAAATAGTATCATATTCTCTCATATATATATATATATATATCCATCCTGTAGCTTTGTGGAACTTCACACTATTGAATTCTTAGCCTATAATATATAACACAGAGAAAGGAGGAGGAGGAGGAGCAGCAGCAGCAGCACCACCACCACCACCAGCAGCGGTCAGAACTAGGGGATGAGGAAGGCCTGAGTGCAGGGTGGACAGAAAGCTAACTGTTTTCCAGGTTTTACCTCTGTCATGGATTTTTCATTTTCTGGTGGCAGATAAGTGTATAAATATTCAAAGGTGTAAGTCACAGCTATGGGCTTAATTAATATCAGCGGCAGTACTATGAGTTGAAAAACTGAGATATTCTTTAACAAATGTCAAATGCAGTCTCTAGTGCTACAGACAAACCCAAAACTTTTATGCTTCCTACCTTAGAAGTTTTAAGATTATTTCTATTTATGAACTGCTTTAGAACTTTTATTTGTTTGTTCATTTGTTTTTACAAAAGGATGTTATTAAGACAAGGCTGGCCTGGAGCTATACAAAGCAAATCGATCCTGGATTCTGAATCCTGTCTCAGCCTCCCATGTGCTGGGATGATAGGAGTGTACCATCAGGCCTGACTAAGTTTTATTTTTAGATGCTGGTTAGTTCATGTCAACTTGACACAACTGACTTCTGTAGAGGAGAGAGAGTCAATTGGGAAAATGGCTCTAAAAGATCAAGGAGCAGGCAAGCCTGTAGAGAACTTTCTTAGTGATTGTTGGGGAGGGCCCAGTCTGTCGTGGGTCACGCCACCCCTGAGCTGGAGGTCTTGGGTATAACAGGCAAGCTGGCAAGCGGCACCCGCTCAAGTGTCAACATTAACTTCTGCTCCAGGCTTCTGCCACGCGTGAGCTCCTGTCCTGACTTCTGTTGATGAGGAACTGATGTGGAAATAAAACTTCCCTCCCCGATTGCTTTGGCCATGGTGTTCCATCACAGCAGTAGTCACCCTGAGTAATACAACCTAGCGTATGATACTTGTACTTGCTTGCAGCTACAGTATTATTAATTTATATCTGGTCCTAAACATAGTAGCATACATGTTTAATCCCAGCACTAAAGAGCAGAGACTGACAGCTCTGGATTCAAGCCTAGCCTGCTCTACACAGTGAGTTCCAGGCCAGTGCAGGCTTCATAAAAAGGAAAAAAAAATCTTACGTAGATAGAATGTATAATGATGAAAATCATAGTAATTAGCACCTCTATCTCCTCAAATACCACTCTGTCTACATGTTAGACATCTTTTCTCCAGTGGTTTTGAAATGTATATTATTAAACTCTAGTTACCTTACTATGTTATATAGAACATCAGAATCTCTTTCTTACAGCACTTTATGTTGGTGCACATTAGGAACCTCTATCTACTCAGTCTCTCCTTGTTTCCTTGTGATCAAATATTTAAGCAACCACCCCAGAGTAAGGACATTCACTAAACATAGTATCCTCAAGTTCTGTTCACCTTACTACAAATAACAAGATGCCACCCACTTTTTGGGGGCTAGAGAGATGACTCAACAGTTAACAACAGTGGCTGTTCTTAACACCACTGTTAAGTGCAGGTCCCAGCACCCGCATGGGTAAACACAACTGTCTATTACTCCAGTCCCAAGGGGTCAAATACTCTCCTTTGCCCTCGGTGGATACCAGCACACTTGTGATCCACACACATACATGCAAACATTCATGCACATGAAAAAAAAACTTAAAAAAATTATTTTGTTTTATGGCTGAATAAATATTCCCTTAAGGAATTATATTTATACAGCGCTTTAACTTTTATTTATTTATTACTATATGCGTGTATGTTGAGTGTGGGGAGGCACATGTACTAGAGGTCAAAAGACAACTATGTAGAGTCAGTTCAAGCCTTTGAACCTTATATGGATTCTAGAGTCTGAACTCAGGGAACCAGGCTTCATGAGAAACCCCTCATTTACTGAGCTTTCAGCCCCAAGTTTTAAAAACAATTTATTCACTACAAGTGGCTTTGTATTGTGGCTCTTCTGAGCAGTACTGCAGTAGACAAGTGAGCACAGGCATGCCTCCTATGATTCCAATTCTGTGACTTATGATGTCAGCAGTGGGAATCCAGGGTCATATGGTCATACAAATGTTATGGTTGGGTTTCTGCAACCCTCCGCACTGAGTTCACAAGGGATGTGCTTATGTGTGTTACTACAACACCGCATCAGAGGTCTCACTGCTCTGCATCCTTCATTACTTGCTTTCTTTTGGCTTTGTTATACTTATAGCTCCCTAATTCTAAGGAGTCATATTCAAGTGGGAAGTGAACCACAAAGGGCATTTTCAGAACAAGATATGTGTGTGTATGTGTGTGTGTGTGTGTGTGTGTGTGTGTGTGTATGCAGGTACATGTAGGGGCCAAAAGATAATGTTAGGATTCCACTAACTAGGAGTTACAAGGCAGTTATGAGCCACCTATGTAACTGCTGGGAACTGGACTCAGGCCCTCTGCAGAGGCAGCAGTTTTTAACCCCTAAGCCATCTCTCCAGGCTTCAGAAGCAACTTCTTTAAAGAGTAGTAACTAGGGGCTGAAGATGCTCTGTAGGTGACAGTGCTGGCTGCTCGTCCAGAGGATCCTGGTTTGAAACTCAACATCCATATAGTGGCTCACAACCATTTGCTGCAATTCCAATTCCAGGGGATCCAATGCCCTCTTCTAACCTCTATGGGCACCAGTCATACACATGGTGGTACACAGACATGCATTAGGCAAAAGATCCATACAAATAAAAAAAAATAAAAGTAGCAATTGGAACTGAAGAGATAACTCAGTGGGTTCAAATCCCTAGCCACCACATAAGAAGTGGGATGTTGTAACATAAGAAACTATAACCGCAGGCTGAAGAGATGGCCCAGCAGTTAAGAACACTGACTGCTCTTCCAGAGGACCTGAGTTCAATTCCCAGCAGCCAACCACATGGTGGGCTCACAACTATCTGTAATGGGATCTGATGCCCTCTTCTGGTGTGTCTGAGGACAGCTACAGTGTACTTGTATATAAGGAAGGAAGGAAGGAAGGAAGGAAGGAAGGAAGGAAGGAAGGAAGGAAGGAAGGAAGGAAGGAACTGTAACCCAAGTGCTGGGGTGGAGTGGGGTGGGCTGCAGAGAGGAATATCAAGGGGCTTGCTGGCTTGCCAGACTTGCTCCAGGTTCACTCAGAAACCATGTCTCAAAAGAATGAGTAGCAGACTGATGGAGCAGGACACCCAGTGTCCTCTTCTGGCCTCACACTCACATGAGCAGAGGCCCCCACAGAAATAACCAGTCTCCTGCAGAATGTATCCATCCACGCAAATAGTATAGGAAAGAGAACTATGTGAAGGGTTCCAGGATAAACTCATTCATTCAGTATGTATGTATGAAATACTGTGTTAAACTTTAGCCAACATTCAGTTCCTTAAGTTTCAACCTAGGACATATTAATAATAGACCAAAAATCTGATCAGAAAAATAATCTGGCTCCTTGACAATGGAGGGTAGAAGAGTTTTTTCTGAATCATTACACAGAGAGCTGGAGGTACAATTCCTAGACAAAGAGATGGTACCTGGATGGTAATATAAAACTAAAAGGTAAGGAGGAAAGGCCAGAAGATGCCAAGACTCAATTATGCAAGCCACAATTCCTGAGAGAAAAAAAGAGGCACCCAGGAGCAGACAGTCTCTCCTGGGAGAGCATCGCTGAGCATCACATTTAAACACGTAAGACTCAAACAGCATTACTAAAGGAAAATAACTACGCATACCTCAGTTCTTTAGAGAAAAAAAATACTTGATGCAAACTGAAAACAAGCCATGAAAGTGAGAGGAAGCAATTATAAAGGAGGAAAATGTTAAGAAACATTTTCTCATCTCGTAACTCTAAAACTGTGATTACCTGGTATCTTTTTTAACTCTACCCTCAATCAAAGTTTTTAAAAGGGTTAGTAAAATTGGGTATAGTGGCACAAATCTGTAATTTCAACACTTGGAAAACAGAGGCAGACAGATCTCTGTGAGTTCAAGGCTGGCCTGTTCCATACAGTAAGAAACCTGCCTTAAAACAACAAAAAAATTCAACTAAGGAAATAAATAGTGTTTCTGCTATATTAAGTACTGGCTTTCAACTGTGGATGATTTTGCTCATGAGAGGACATTTTTACTCATCACAAGTAAAAGAGGAGCGCTGCTGTCACTGAAGGATCTGCTCACCACCCTGTAGTGGGGAGGACAGACAATATCCACAATAAAGAATTCTCTAGCCTGGCAGTGTTGGTGCACACCTTTAATCCCAGCACTCAGTGAGGCAGAGGCAGGCGGATCTCTATGAGTTCCAGGCCAGCCTGGTCTACAGAGTGAGTTCCAAATCAGCCAGAGCTACACAATAGACAGACTCAAAAGTTCAGAGTGCCAAAGTTGAGAAACTACCTATAATTTTAAATTAGTCATGAGACACTTAAAAATAAGCATATATTAAATAAAACACTGTAAAGTGAAATAACTTAGAAAGTAAAATCAATGAGAACGCTGAGGTACATACAGGGGGAATAAATACTCAGGCGTCAGATCCAGGTCATCGTCATAACCAAATCGTCGGAGCACAGTCCAAGTAGTCTCATGCCTCCCCCTCTGGATAAAAAGTGTATGTAAAAAGAGAAAACCTGAAATAAAGTAAATCAGTAAATACAGTTGATGTGAACACTGCAGCTGTGCCTGCCAGGGAGAAAAGCAAACGACGGGAGCTAGGACTGTGAGAACTGGTGCACTAGATTCACAGACAGCAAAAGTCCCTGGGGTCTAAAGAGAACTCATTCCAGACTCACTTTCCATAAACACCCAGCTCAGCAAGAGCAGGCAATGGACAAAGGGACAGAGTTATACCCCAAGGGACAGACTGAAAATGAGGATAGTGGACAAATCTCCTGGCTTACTTCTATAATGAAAAATTCTAGGTTCTTAGTTCATATTTTTATTACACCATGACTCAGCAACATACTCAACAAGGAACACTAAAATTGGTAAATCTGACTCATATTTACAGTCTCTCAGAGTAATTTTTGTCAAAAGATTGCTTATGAGTACTAAGACGTTTGTTACATGTCTCTCTTTCCCTCATATAGATCTCTGTGTATCTGATCTAGCCAGTTTCCCTCCTGTACTTTACAATGATAGTAAGATAATATTCTCTCACCAATATTAACATTTCCTTAATGTGTAAGTAATGCTATTTGATAATATTAAGGCTGAGGGGTGGGGAGTAGGCTAGAAATACCCCTGAGTGACAGAATGCTTGCTTTGCCTGAGTAAGGGCCTGGGCTCCCAGCCCCCCGGGGAGGAAGTGATGAAAAACACCAGCCCTACCTCTGAGCGTCAGCCCACTGTCAGCCACACCGTCACTTAAGTGCTTTCTAACCACATTCTTGACATCTTCCAGCGCTTGCGGAGCTAAAGGAGTGTTGAAACAAATTCTCTAGCAAAAACATAAAATAAAATGCATGTAAAAACAAACCAGAATGTAAATCCACAAAGAATATAAAACACTGATAATCTACAAAATCAAAGACCAACAACCAAAAGAAACAAGTTAGTGCCACCCCCATTTCCTATTATTTAAGTGAAGTGTGTTATACTCAAGAAAGAAACCGGCAGCACTCTGAGTTCTGTTCCAGAAACACAGAGATCTTTGTGTGGTCACATAATACAAACCCCAGAAAGCAAAGAGATTTAGAGTTCGCCATTCTTCATACACCCACTGAGTACCATGACATCAAAATTATCAAAGTCTCCATTCCTAGGAATAAGAGGCTTTTTATATCTTGGGATTTACGAGTTGGATGTGATAGTTTTACAGAGAAGAGAACAGGCTGCTTAGTGGCTGTTGGTGATGAAACTGAGAATTCTGAATCTGAGGTGAAAGCAGCTACCTGAAAGAAGTTGAGCTCAGCATCGTTCAGAGTGCCGTCATTATCCTGATCAGAGATTTTAAATATACGAGTGAGGGCCTTTATACAAGCCGGTTTCATCTATACAAGGAGAAATGAAACAAAAGAAGTTTTAAAAATACAATTGTTACAAACAACATTAAGAAAACTTCTGATAGTTTTTACTTTACACCAAAAACTGGTAACAAGAAAAGATGAACTAAAGCAAAGCCATGTACATTTTGTTTAGTACAGAGTCTGAACGTGTAGGTTGCTACTCAAAGCATTCCATGACTATGTCATCTCCTCAATCCTTTCCAACTTCTGTTCTCATCTTGTGTGCGAGCCATGGTGCTTACACGTGGAAGTCAGAGGACAACCCTGGCTGTCAGGCCTCATTCTTTACCTTCTTTAAGACAGGTAGGAGCCTGCTTACGGGGATTCTCCTGCCTTTGCTTTCCATCCTGACAGAGGAGCAGGAGGATTAGAGACAGGCTTCATGTGAGTCCTGAGGCTATGGACTCAGACCCTCACACTGGTGCAGCAGACACTTTACCCCAGCAGCCTTGCCTGACTTTATATTGAGCCAGGGTCTTGCTTATTTGCCCAAGCTTTGCCTCCCAAGTAACTGGGATTGCACACCTGCCCCAGCAGGGCCAGCAAGGCCCATGACTTTTATTGTAATCAATCAATCAATCTCTCTCTCTCTCTCTGTCTCTCGCGCGCGCACACACATACACATATGCGCTGGACATCAAACCCAGGGCTTCAAACCCAGGGCTTCCTACTAAGTAAGCACTGAGTCATAATCTCAGCTCAAGGAACTCAATACTTTGATTTATTCTATGCATATGTTAAAGAGCAGCATAAATGAAATTATTCACAAATAAGTTACAAAAAAAATCACTAGTTAGTAAGTATATGACTTTTACTAACTTGCTATTGTAAGATTATTTACATTTTGAAAGTGATTCTTGTCTTTTGAGATTTGCAAAACATATAAGTAATAGTGACAGAATTTTATTTTGGCAACCTTCTTAATTATGGTAGGCTATATGAAGGACAGACTATCTGGCTACCTAGGATTAAGGTTCCCAGGGCTCGTGAGACACCTCAATCAGTACTTTCAGCAGAAGCATGAGGACCTGGGTTCAAATCCACAGAAGTCACATAAAAGCCTTGCACAATGACCCATGCATGAGAACATAGTGCTAGAGATAAGCAGATCCCTAGGCATGTTGGCCAACCAGTCTTGATGAAACAGCAAACTGTTTACTGAGAGAGCCTGTCTCAATAAGTATGATGGAAAAGCAATTAAGGAAAGACATGCTGACGTTAATCTCTGGTCACACACACACACCCCACAAAGATCCACAGGCTTCTACTAGGTATCATTGCCAATAATACTTGAAAGGAAGAAAGGAAGGAAGGAAGGAAGGAAGGAAGGAAGGAAGGAAGGAAGAAAGAAAGAAAGAAAGAAAGAAAGAAAGAAAGAAAGAAAGAAAGAAAGAAAGAAAGAGAGAGAGATAGAAAGGGAGGGAGGGAGGGAGGGAGATAGGAAGGAAGGAAGGAAGGAAGGAAGGAAGGAAGGAAGGAAGGAAGGAAGGAAGAAAGGAAGGAAGACAGACAGACAAGACTTCTGGAGACCTTGATGTAGCACAGTGGTAGAATGCTCAGGTAGCATGCCTGAAGCTATGGGTTCAATCACCAACACTGTACAGGGGGAAAAAATAACACAAAAGATATTTATTTATTCATTTTTTAGATACAGGATTCTTCTATGTCTCCCTGGCTGTCCTAGAATCTGCTATGTAGACCAGGCTGGCTTTGAACTCATGGAGATCCAACTGCGTCTGCCTTCCAAGAGCTGGGATTAAAGGAGTGAACCATGACACATGGCAGAAAGATTTTTGAAGTTTATTTAATCTCGAAGGTAAACTCATTCATATCATTCCCTACCCCAACCCCTCGCTCAGTAAGAGTGTATCATATTCAATGCAAACTGCAATAATCTCTTTAAGGTCATTTTCTGTATAGTACTGTCATAAAGACTGCTTATTGTGTTTTACCTTTGGTTTCTGGAGGTTGAATCAGAGAAAAATCAGATGACATGGTAAAAAACATATTCATTAATTTATAATGTCATTCCTATGACCACCCAGAACAAAATGGTAACTACAGTTGTGAACATAATACCAAACTAAATGGCAGAGTTTTGGGCTTGCAAAATATCTCAGCAGTAGGATGCTGCCCATAAGCCTAATGGATGGAGTTAGACCATTAGGACTGACATGGTAAAAGAGAACCAACTCCCAAAAGTTATCCTCTAACTTCTACACTCACCCACATACAGACGAGAGACACACACACACAAACACACACACACTTGTGTGCATACAAACAAATAAATGGGGGGGAATTATTTTTAAAATAATGGGTTTTTTAATTGTTTTTACTTGTATATTTGTCTGTGTGCAGGCATATGCACGTGAGTATGGGTGCTGGATCCCCTGGCGCACAGTTACAGGCAGCTGTGAGACACTACAGGAGGGACCTGGGAACTGAGCTCTGGTCCAATAAAGAAGTAATATGTGCTCTTAACCTCTCAGCTACCTCTCCAGCCCCCAAAAGAAAAATTCTTAAGAAAAAAATAGATTAAAAATGTTTTAAAAGGAAATACCTTTCTTAATTTTTGCTTTGTTTTGTTTTAAATGACCTCTCTGGGAGAGCTACTTGATACATTCAGACAGTTTTAACAAGATTAGAAAAAAATGAGAAAAATAAGTCAACTAGAGAATATTGGCTAAAGCTTCTTTTGTGAGGCTATCAAGTGGACTATAAAGATTACATTGTTATATTCTGTTGTCCTTTTGGAAAAGCATGAGGTCCTGACTTCAATCCCCAGCACCCATGTAAAAGCTGGCCACTAGAACTGGAGCCTGTAATTCCAGTGCTGGGAAGACAGAGACAGGAGATCCTTGGCCAGCCAGTGCAGACAATTGGCAAACTTCAGGTTTAGTGAGACTCTGTTTCAAAAACTAAGGTAGAACACAATTGAGAAAACACCCAGTGTCCACCCCTGCCTCCAGATATATATGTGTATACATATATACACACAGACACACACACACACACACACACACAGTCATTTAATAATCTAAATATTTCCAAAACTAGCAGCAGCTAGAATGATATACAAAACAGAGTTTCCAGCCATGGCTACTAAGACCTTGCCCCACCCTCGAGGAAAAGAACCCTATTAAGACGTAACACCGTTAGAGCACTTTAGCTCCTGAACCATTTTAGACCTTGATAGAAAAAGACATCATTACTTATATTTCATCAGATTACTATTACTGTTTTTGTTTTATTTGTTTGGGTTTTGTTGTTTGTTTTTCAAGACAGGGTTTCTCTGCATATCCCTGGCTGACCTAGGACTTCCTCTGTAGACCACCTCACAAAGATCTACCTGCCTCTGGCTCCAGAGTACGGGGATTAAAGTCATAAGCATAGCACTATTATTACATTTTTTAAGGCTAGGTCTCAAAACTCAAGGTCATAAAATCCTTCCTATATCTTTTTAAAAAACTCTAGCATACGCTTAAACTTAAAGCTTGTACACATATAAACAATATATAGTCTAAAAGTGGAAGTTTTTGTATGTTATCTTATTAATTATTAGATACACCTGAGAACCGAGTAGCAGATGGTGTCGTGCCCAGGCTTTACTCAGGGACTGGGGGACAGGCGGGTATCAGCAGATTAGCAGAACTATTAATAGGCCTAGGAGCGAGCAGCAGTGAAAGAGCTCAGAAGATGCTAAGAGGGATACAATGTATCACTGGGGTAAAGACCTCAGAGACCAGTTCCCATAACTGACTTCCTTGACTATAAAATAGAGCACCTAGCTGGACAGGAACAAAAATGCATTTCTAACTAGCTAACCTTGGTGAGACAGGTTTGAAAAACTAAAGGAATTATAAACCAGGAATAATGTTCCCTCTTAAAAAGTTTTTTTTTTTTTTTTATTTTTGTTGTTTTTTTACCTATCTATACTGCCAAATACTGATACATATCGACAAGATGTATGTTTTTGGTTTGCTTCATTTTCCTTTTTTTTTTTTTTTTTTTTGAGATGGGGCCTGTCTATGTAGTCTTGTCTATCCTAGAACTCACTCTGTAGACCAGGCTGGCCTCAAAGTAGATCCTTCTGTCTCTGCCTCTTTAGTCCTGGGATTTAAAATATGTGCCTCCATACCTGGCTGGCTGCGCAGTATGTTGTGGTTTATTATTATTATTATTATCTTTATTTCTTTATTGATGGAGGGGGCATGACTGTGCACATGCTTCTCTCCTTGCAGCACGCAGGTCCCAGGACTGAACTCAGCCTAGCAGGCTTAGTGGCAAGGGTCCTTACACAATGAGACATCCCTCCAGCCACACACTAGGAAAATCCAAACCCTTGGAAGGCATCTACAGAGATGTATTAGACTCCAGCCTTGGCATCTGCCCTGTTAGGATGTGACTACACTGCAGATTCATCAGTTCTACTTAGAGGTCTAGGAGGAAACTAACTACAGTGGCAGATAGACTGTAAAACTTGGAAATTTCCTTGGAATTGCATCAAAGCTTGAAAAACGATGTTGCAACTACAGCCTTGCTACTGAACCCTCCCTGCTGCTTGTCTAGTGCTGGAATGGGGTGCAGCATTTGGGAACTGCCACAGCACCTGTCTGTGCAGTAAGTGGTGCACTAGGCAGCAGCAGGGCTGGACAGAACTAAACAGCACTGCTCAAACAGCCCACGGCAGACACAGACATAACAAACAAGGATGGCTGATACGAAATCTGAACATAATATTGTTTTTATATATCACAAAATACAATTGCTTTGATTTTTTTCAAAAAATTAAAAACATAAAAAATATATTTATAGTTCAAAGGTTGTACAAAATTAAGACTAGGCCAAGTTTGGCTAATGGGTCTCAATTTGCTAACTACTCAATAACATTATAAACTGTAAGTTTTTATTAATTTATTTGTGTGTATATGTGTCTGTCTGTCTACAGGCCACGTATGTGTTGGTGTCTGAAAAGGCCAAACGATGTGGGAACTAGGTCTCAAACTCGGGACTTCTGGAAGGCAGGGAAGTACTCTCCAAAATTATTTCTTTTTATTTATTTTTTAAAAGTTTTATTCATTTATTTTATGTATATGAGTACACACTGTAGCTGAACAGATAGCTGTGAGCCTTCATCTGGTTGTTGGGAATTGAATTTAGAACTTCTACTCCCTCCAGTCAGCCCCACTTGCTCAGGCCCAAGGATTTATTTATATAAATAAGTACACTGTAGCTGTCTTTAGATGCATAAGAAGAGGGCATCAGATCTCATTATGAGATGGTTGTGAGCCACCATGTGGTTGCTGGGATTTGAACTCAGGACCTTTGGAAGAGCAGTCAGTGCTCTTACCTGCTGAGCTATCTCACCAGCCCCCAAATTTTATTTCTTACAAATAACACTTCAGTGGAGGCTGGGAGAGGAGAGGAGGGGAATGGAATGTGAAGTGTAAAAAGTGAATTACAAATAAAATTAAATTAAAAAAAATAAAAAACACCACCTCAGGCTGGGTATTTGGTGCACATCTTTAATCCCAGCACTGTGACTTGAGACCAGTCTGGACTACAAATTGGTGTTCTAGGACAGCCAGAGCTACATGTCTCAAAAAAACAAAGAAACAAACAAACCCCTCAGGGTTAGAGAGTTAGCTCAGCAGTTAAGAGCATGTGTTGTTTTGCAGAGGACCCAGGTTTAATTCCCAGCACCCACACGGTGGCTCACAATCATCTGTCACACACCAGAGTCATAAGAAAGGAAGGAGCCTCAACTGAGGTCTCCATAAGACCCAGGTGCAAGGAACTTTCTTAATTACTGATCAGTGAGGAAAGGTCCAACCCACAGTGGGTACTACCATCCACTGGCTGGTGATCTAGGTTCTATAAGAAAGCAGGCTGAACAAGCCATGTAAAGCAAACCAGTAAGTAGCATCCCTCCATGGCCTCTGCATCAGCTCCTGCCTCCAGGTTCCTGGCCTGTGTAAGTTCCAATCCTGACTTCCTTTGGTGATGAACAGCAATGTGGATGTGTAAGCTGAATAAACCTTTTCCTCCCCAACTTGCTTTTCTGTTATGGTGTTTTGTTACCGTAACAGAAACCCTAAGTAAATCTAAAAATTAAAAAACAAACCAAACAAAGCAAAAGACTCAGGCTCAGGCTAGGTGGTGGCGGTGGCCTAAGCCTTTAATCCCAGCACTCCGGAGACAATGGCAGGTGACTGTAACTTTGAGGCTAGCCTGGTCTACTAAGAGAGTTCTAGGACAGCCAGGGATGTCTAGAGACAGAAACTCTGTCTCAAATAAACCAAAAAGAAAATCACTTGCATGCGACCAATCTATCATTATAGCCAGCAGCCCATCCGTAATAGTCAAAGGGAATAACCAACCTCAGCAGACATCAAAAGATAAAAAAATGAGAGCGGTTACTTTCATATGATGACATTTTATTTAACTAGAAGAAATTAAATACCAATATACACTACAGCATGGGTGAACTTTGAACACATAGAGCTGGTGAAAGAAGAGAAAAATAAAAGCTAACATTGATGATTCCACTGACAGGAAATGTCAAGGACAAAATATACCAGCAGCTGCCAGGAGCAAGGGGGTGGGGTGGGGCTTGCTAGTGGCTACAGGGTTTCTCCAGGGGATGAACGGCACTGGAGTTAAGAGTTGCATAATCTTCTGAATATATACATACACATACATACGTACACACACACACAGAGAGAGAGAAAGAAAGCCAATATGAGGTAAGAGTAAAATTCCTTGAAGAAACTGAAAAACACATTTTCCTTTGTAGACAGTGCATATCTATGGAGACAAGATCTCCATAGATTTTATATATATATATAGATATATATATAGATATATATATATGTAATTTTATAAATACACACACATATTCACTTAATTGTATGTCTGAAAGAGGTAAACTTTGTGCTATATATCTTTAAAAAGTCAGTTTTAAGTTTATAGCAACATTTTGTTAAATTCTGTGTATTTCTCAATAGAATTATACTCCTTAGCTAAGAATATATTCAACTTGCATCACATGTATCCATGACAGAAAACTACAAGAGGTCCGAGACTGTACCACACTGGTTACTATGCACAAGGCCCTGAGATCAATTACTGACAGAATACAAAACAACACAAAACAAATCTGCTACCCAAGCTTTTGTTTAGATTCATAGATTTTCAGGCTGGTAAGATGGATTCTTGAGTAAAGAAACTTGATATCAAGCCTGCCAACAAGGGTGGGACCCAAACAGTGGAAAGAGAGAACTGGCTCTCACAAGCAGTCCTCTGACCACCGCCCCTCCCACCCCCCACCCCCGCCCCTGACAGGCAAGGCATGGCACACACCCACCTCACAAGATGAATAAATGGACAATCAAAAAAGCTCATAGGTTTTATAGAAGTAAAGTAAGTGTCATGGTTTGAATATGCTTGGCCCAGGGAGTGGCACTATTAGGAGGTGTGGCCTTGTTGGGGTAGGTGTGTCACTGTGGGCTAGGATTTTAAAACCTTCATCCTAGCTGCCTGGAAGTCAGCTTCATACTAGCAGCCTTCAGATGAAGATGTAAAACTCTTAGCTCCTCCTGCACCATGCCTGCCTAGACACTGCCACGCTTTTGCCTAGATGATACTGGACTGAACCTCTCTCATCCTGTAAGCCAGCCCCAATGAAAAGTCGTCCTTTCTAAGAGTCGCCTTGGTCATGGTGTCTGCTCACAGCAGTAAACCCTGACTAGGACAGCAAGGAAACCATAACAAGCCTGCACTTTGCTCTCAGGGCTGCAGGGTCTGTGCACCAGAGGCGCCACCGGAACCAACACCTACGCAGGAAGCTTTATGAAAACACAATGTCAGTGTCACACTGAGCTGAGACAAACAATTTAGCAACTTAATCAGTGACACAACCAAACTTCAATAAACCCATCTTAATAAAATGCTAAAATAAGCATTACTAAAACCCACTACCATACTGGAATTCCTGTATAATTCAGGCCCACAGAACACAGCCTGGGGTTACCTCTTTCTCCTCTGGGCAGTATAGAGGCCCTGTAGGATGAAGGACAGCTTTCTGTGCATAATAAAACAGCTCTGATATATTCTTTAGGTTTTTTGCTGAACACTAAAAAAAAAATAAATAAATAAAATAAAATTAATTAGTTTTATATTCTGAAATCAATTATGATAGCCAAAAACAATTTTAAAAATGTTAGCATATGACATTCCTCTTTTGGAACCTTTTCCACTCTCAGGAGTTTTCCTTGGTTTGTTTGGTTTTTTGTTTTTTTTTTTGTTTGTTTGTTTTTTTTTTTTTTTTTGCTACTCTCAGCTTTAGTAGGGTGGGGGTAGGGAGGAAGAAAACCAATATAAGATGAGAGTAAGATTCCTTGAAGAAACTGAAAAACACATTTTCCTTTGTGGACAGTACCAAGATCTCCATAGAGCTTAAGAGGAAAACTGTCAAGTTCTCTGTTTTATTCCATCTCCCATAATCTCCCACCCGTTCCAAGTCTCCAATGACAGAGCATTCACCAACACATTTCCAAGCTAAAGCATGAGACATACCTCCACACAGGTCTCTATCTCTGTATACTGGTTCATGATTGGAAGGATGGTCTCCATACTACTATATTCCACCAGATCAGATTTGTTCCCAACCAATATCAAAGGCAGCCTGAAACAAATAGGGCATTAATGCAATAAAGAAAACAGAAGATGTTGTATTTGTATTTTAAGTTAGGTCATTATCCATTCTAGTTAAATTCCCATCGTAACTCGGTCAAGCCAAGGTCCCCAGATAGTAGGTTCAGTCAGTCATCTCAGATTTATAGAGCATCTGTTTCACGCCACACACTCTTCTAAGTACTAAAGACCTTAAGAAAAAGGTTCCTCAAGGGTTGGAGAGGTGGCTCAGTGGTTAAGAGCACTAGCCGATCTTCCAGAGTACCTGAGTTCAACTCCCAGAGCCCACATAGCAGCTCAAACTGTCTGTAACTCTAGTTCTAGAGCATCCAACACCCTCCCACAAACACCAATGAATATAAATTTTAAGAAGGGTGCAGGGAGGGGGAAGAGATGGGTAAGAACACTAGCTACACTTCCAGAGGACCCGGGTTCAATTCCCAACACCCACACGGTAGTTCAAACTGACTGTAACTCCAGTTCTCGGGGAATCTGACTCTCACATAGACATACATGCAGACAAAATACCAATGGACACTTATGAATAAATAAGTCATTAAAAAAATTTAAAGCCAGGTGGTGGTGGCACACACCTTTAATCCCAGCACCTGGAAGGCAGAGGGAGGCAGATTTCTAAATTTCTCTGGTCTACAGAGCAAGTTACAGGACAGCCAGCGCTACAGAGAAGCCTTGTCTCAAAAAACCAACTAAACAAACAAACAACCACCTCTCTCATCCTAAGAATGAAAACAACTGAACAGGGAGGTACCAACAGAAAGAACGGGAGGGAGATGATCATAAAACTTCTCTTCAGTGGGTGGCATCTGAGCTGAGTATTGAGGGACAATCATATAGAGAGCAGACAACTAGCTGGGAAGAGGGAGCGTGACCATCCTGGTGGGCTCAGAGGTCAGGAAAGGTCTGCCAGAATGGATGGACAGGGAGGAGGCGGGATGAGCTAGATTGAGGATGAAAGGCCAGACATACCAGGACTTCTAAGCTGTGGTAAGGAATGTAGGTTTTATCATTAGTATAACTAAGAAGCTAATGAAGAGGTTATAAAGTAGAGGCAAGATCTGATCTAGTGAATGCTTTTTTTTTTTTTTTTTTTCGAGACAGAGTTTCTCTGTGTAGCCCTGGCTGTCCTGGAACTCTGTATTCCAGGCTGGCTTCGAACTCAGAAATCCTCCTGCCTCTGCCTCCCGAATGCTGGCATGAAAGGCGTGTGCCACCACTGCCTGAAGCTTTTATTTTTTATTATTACTATTTTTAATGTATCTGATACGACTGAACTCAATATTGAAGTGTTTTTAGTTTCTTACATGTATGAGTGCTTTCTTTGCCTGCACACATGTATGTGCACGTCAGAGGAGGTACTGGATCCGATCCCAAGAACTAGAATTACAGAGAGCTGTTAGCCATCATGTGGGTGCTCAAAATCAAGCCTGGGTCTTCTGGGAGAACAGCCACTACTCTTACTGCTTAGCATCGCCCTAGCACTAATTAATACATTTAAATGTGATCTGCTACATTTCAGAGATATATAGGGAAGGATTTACAACTTGGTGGGATGTCTATTTCCTTTAACATAGTCCCGATGGGATAAATGAACAAGATTGGTCCTGAATTAACTGTTGAAGCTGGGTGACAGATTCATTACACTATTTTCTATTTGTTTTATGTGTGAATTTTGTCATTAAAAAAAAAAAAAAAAAAAAGCCTTAGAGCATACTCGGGAAGTAGAGGTAGGTGGATCTCTGTGAGTTCAAGGCCTACCTGGTCTACAGAAAATGTTGACGGACAGCCAAAACTACATAGAGAAACCCCGTCAAAAACAAAACAAAACAAAGAAAAAACAAAACAAAAAAAACAGAAAAAGCCTTGGCCAATAACTCTCACAAATATGGTGAATGTTCTCAAGACTACCAGACTCACAAAATGACAAAATGACACACTACAAGAAGGTCAAAGAATCTTTGCATTCCCAGGGAAAGGGACATTATAACAGGAAGTGGACTGGCTCTAGTGGGCAGACTAAGCTTATTTTCCACACAGACACAAAAAGGGTACTGTTACAAAGTCAGGCTTGAGCCTGACTGCAGATTTAAGAGGATGTGGGAGGCAATAAGAAGAGAAAGAGCCAAAAGATCCAGTTCTAAGATGGTTTTAGGGTGTGTGTGTATGTGTGTGTGTGTGTGTGTGTGTGTTTCAAGGCAGAACTTCTCTGTATATCCCTGAATATTCTGAGACTCTCTGATTCTGTAGACCAGGCTGGCCTAGAACTCAGAGCTCTGCCTGCCTCTGCCTCCTAAGTTCTGGGAAGAAGGGTGTGCACAACTCCACCCAACTAAGACGATTTTGTTATATAGACAATAAAATCATAAGTTTTTAATCACTGTAAAAAAGTAAAAGAGAGAAAGAAAGTGGCAAAAGAAATAAAGTCTTTTAAGATTTTTTTCTTTACAACATTTCTTTCTCCTCCCTCTTCCCCCATCCCCCCCCACCCCCCGTGTGTGTGTGTGTGTGTGTGTGTGTGTGTGTGTGTGTGTGTGTTGTGTTCAGGGGACAACAGTTAAAGAGTCAGTTCTTTCTACCATGTGGATTCTAAGGATCAGTATGCCATCAGAATTACTGGCAAATGCCTTTAGCCATAGGACCGTCTCATTGGCCTAGAAAGCTTTTTAAAAACATGGTGGCTTGGGGGTTGTGGGGCTCCAGCAATGTCTCAATGGTTAAAAGCATTGTTCTTGCCAGGCGTGGTGGCACACGCCTTTAATCCCAGCACTTGGGAGGCAGAGGCAGGCCGATTTCTGAGTTCGAGGCCAGCCTGGTCTACAAAGTGAGTTCCAGGACAGCCAGGGCTACACCGAGAAACCCTGTCTCGAAAAACCAAAACAAACAAACAAACAAACAAAAAGCCTTGCTCTTGCAGAGGCTCTGGCTTACTTCCTAGCATCTACTTGGTGGCTCACAACTGTCTCTGCCTCCAGTTCTAGGGGATCTGACAGTCTCTTCTGACCTGTGTGGGCTCTGCACATGCACACACGGAGTAGACAGACAAGTGAGCAGAACACATTCTCTGACAGAGAGCAGACAGAACATTTAAAGATCTTGTTTTAAGTAAGTGAAATCCGAGAGGCCTATGGGAAATCTAAATGGGTTATCAAAGACATCAGAGTAGCGGAGACTGTTACACGTGAGTCCTAAAGGACAGCTTGGAACAAAACAAATCCTTTGACTAGGCTCCAAACTCCCAAAACAAACTCCTGAAGAACTTACTTTAGCACCCTTATCTTCAGTGTGATTTTTTTTTTAATGCTTATATTGTCCAAGAACGGACTCCTAACAAGATTAGGAAGAATTAGTAAACAGTAGTTTATTTAAAAAAAAAAGTCTAAAAAAAAAAAAAGTCTAAATTTATCAATTCTAAAGTCCCAGGCTAAGATGGAAGCATCTATTGTTTCTGAAACTCTCTGGCTATGTGACACTGATATAATGATATAAAAGAGTCCTAAGGAACAATAGGTATGTACCAAAAATAATCTACAGATGAGGCTCGGGAAAGAAGTTACTGGAAAATATAAGGTCTATCCTGGCTTGGCAGTGCACACTTATAATGCAGCAACTGGAGGCTGAGGCAGGAGGAGGTAGGAGCAGGAAGATCACAAGTCTGAGAACAGCCTGGGAAATATAATGAGATTGTGTGTCTCTAAAATTAAATTAAATTAAATTAAAATAAATAAATAAAATATAAACAAGGTCCACAAAGTAGCCATAGTAGTTTAGGGACAGCAAAGCCAAAGTTCTAAAGCCAGTGGCATAAATGGGTTCTTCATAGATACTGGCCAAAGTATGCAGTCTTCTCCAGAGCGGCCCTCCTAAAAATAGCCCCTGGGGGCAGCACCAAGAGCATGTGGACACACCGGCTCCACTGTAAGGCTTCACTGTCCAAGACAACACTCTATGGTGATGGCCTTGTTTGTTTTCTGAGACAGGTCTTTCTAACTCATTCTAGTTATCCTGAACTCTCCACCAGGCTGGCTGCTGAGACTCAGGGCATTGCCAATATGCCCTCAAATGACAATGAGCTTTAGTACTGTTGTCATAACCGCCTGCCACAGGCAGCTATTGAGCTTCTGAATGTGGGTAAGTAGATCAGAGGAACATAGACTTTTGTTATTTAGTTTTTAATTAATTTAAATCACCACAAATGACAAGAGGCTATAGTACTGAAGAGCTGAGTCATTCTCTTCTTTTCACTTTATCACCACAAAGTTTAAGAAACAATGAAGAGTCATCACAGAGCTTTGAGGCCATGTTAGTTTCCCTTCCACAAAGAAGTCAGACAGGGGCATCAGATATCCAAAGAATAAAGATAAAAAACGCTGAAAAAAGAATCCTGAAAACTTGAGCAAAGGGCCAGATGGTATATAATTAATACTTAAAACATGATTTTCTGGGCTAGTGAGATGGCTCAGCGGTTAAGAGCACCAACTGCTCTTTCAAAGGTCCTGGGTTCAAATCCCAGCAACCACATGGTGGCTCACAACCATCAGTAATGAGATCTGACACCCTCTTCTGGTGTGTCTGAAGACAGCTACAGTGTACTTACATATAATAAATAAATCTTAAAAAACAAACAAACAAACATGATTTTCCTAATATTTAAAAAGATTTAAATGGGGGCTGGACAGATGGCTCAGTGGTTAAGAGTACCTGCTGCTCTCCCAGAGGAACTGCCTTTGGTTCCCAACATCCGCATGGTGGCTCACCAACAATTATAACTTCAATTACAGAGGCTCTGATACCCTCCTCGAACCTCTGGCAGCATGCACACTGTACACCAAACTTTTCACATACACATAAACAAATAAGAACAAATAAACAAACCAGTTTTAAAAAGAAGATTACAATGTTGGGCTAGGGGTAGTGGCACAAGCCTTTAACCCCAGCACTTGCTAGGCAGACAGATCTTTATGAGTTTGAGGTCAGCCTAGTCTCAAAGAAAGGAAAGACAAAGAAAGAAAAAGACTGAAGGCTGGGAAGAAGGCACCAGAGGCATACTCCTTTAAATCCCAGCCCTCGGCTCTTAGGGGCAGGTGGAGTTTCGGGAGTTCCAAGCCAGCCAAGAATATATAGTGAGATCCTGTCACAAAACAAAAAAAAAACAAGGAAAAAAAAGGAAAGAAATAACAAAAATAATTTTGTCCAATTAAGTAGTGGGGAAATATTTTCATCTGACTTAAAACAAAGCATTTACGCAGAGAACTATCACTCTGCTTGGGAAATTACTGAGTGTGCCATCTTACATTTCCCTTTTCTACTATATCTCCCAAAGAACTGCAGAGAGCCTCCTTGTATGAATTTCTAAATGGAGATTTACAGGGCATTTTAGAGAAGTTATATACAAGTTATCTAATTTAATTCTCGCTACCGCCATATGCATCCAGGATAGACAGTACCTTTATCCCTATCACAGATGAAGAAACTAGACAGTCAAATTAAGTGGTCAAACAAGCTCTGAACAGTTGCTCAGTCCTATGTTCTGCCTAGTGCACACTGTGAGCAATCAACAATCCCACACCCCATTAAAGAAGCAACTCAAGAGAAGGCACACAATACAGGCAAAAACAAACTCCAAATAGACTCAAGCAGCAGGTTTTGAACAAAATGTAGAATTCCTAAAATACGTTGACCATTCAGTGTCAAAGCTGTTTTCTGCTTTGCTCTCGAATCTATTTACTCCTAGTAATCTAGTCACTCCTGCCCTCAAAAAGGTATGTGGTGGTATATGGAGGTAGGTGAACTGGGAGAAACTGATAAAACCAATGTAGACATGGCTCAGCAGGTAAAAAGCACCTTTACAAGCAAGCCTCAGTTCCATCCTGGAACCAACACAATAATAGAAGGAACTAAACCCCATATTTTTGTTGGTTTGGTTTTGCAAGACAGGTTTTTTCTGTGTAGCCCTGGTGGCCCTGAAATTCATGGCCTCAAAATCACAGAGCTCCACCTGCCTCTGCCTCCTAAGCACTGGGATTAAAGGCATGTGCTACCACCGCCTCCTGAACAGATTTATTTTATTATTTTATGTGTCTGAGTGCTCTGACTGTATGTATGTCAGTGTACCACACTCATGCCTGGAGCCTGAGGAGAAGGTGAGCACCAAGAGAGTAATTGGAACACAACCTGGGTCCTGAGACGACAAGTGCTCTTAACCACTCCAAACGCTCCAGCCCTAAATCCTGCAAGCTGCCCTCTAACACATGTACACACACACACACACACTCTCACACACACTTACACTCTCTCTCTTTCTCTCTCTCTCTCTCTCTCTCTCTCTCTCTCTCTCACACACACACACACACACACATACTCACACTCACACAGAAATAAATAAATATTTGAAAGAAAAACTAAATGTGGGGCATGTTAATAACCAGTAGATCTAAGTGAAAACTTTACAATTATGCTTGTTACTGTTTCTTAGATCTTTTCTCTACATTTGAAAGAAAAGAAAAATACCTGCTGTCTTTGTCTGTTCTTTCATTTATGAGAGGAATCCATCGGCTTGTTACCTAAAATAAAATTAAGTAGGAATGAAGACATGATGCAGGTCTTCTTTCAAAAGCTGCACATCTTTAATTCCAGCACTCAGGAGGCAGAGACAGAGGCAGGGGGATTTCTGAGTTCAATGCCAACCTGGTGTACATATTGAGTTCCAGACCAGCCAGGGCTATATAATGAAGATTCCTTCTTTAAAAAGAAAAAAGAAAAAGAAAAGAAAAGAAAAAAGAGGGCGTGGTGGCGCACGCCTTTGATCCCAGCACTCGGGAGGCAGAGGCAGGTGGATTTCTGAGTTCGAGGCCAGCCTGGTCTACAAAGTGAGTTCCAGGACAGCCAGGGCTATCAGAGAAACCCTGTCTCGAAAAACCAAAAAAAAAAAAAAAAAAGAAAAAGAAGAAAGGGGGTGGGGGGAAGGGACCAGAAAAAAAAAAAAAAAAAAAAAAAAAGGAAAAGAAAGAGGGAAAGAAAAAGGAAAAGCATACTGTTCTTTTAAAATTATTTTATGCTGGGCAATGGTGGTGCACGCCTTTAATCCCAGCACTTAGGAGGCAGAGGCAGGCGGATTTCTGAGTTCGAGGCCAGCCTGGTCTACAGAGTGAGTTCCAGGACAGCCAGGGCTACACAGAGAAACCCTGTCTCGGAAATCCAAATAATAAAATAAAATAATTTTATGATTATGAGTGTTCTCTCTAAATATATGTCTGGACATCAAAACATACACAGTGACAAAGTCAGAGAGAGCCTCAGATCCTCCAGAACTGAATGGAGTCGGAGGAAGCGCAGCCTCGGAGCCATCTCTCCTCTATCCTGTAAGAGTCCTTATGCCTCCCCCTGCAGGATCAGTGTTGATCAGAGTTGCCCCATTAAAGCTACACAAGGGGGCATGTGCGGAATCCCAGGCTGAGGCAGGAAAAGCATGAGTCCCAGGTGGACGAGGATACAGAGCAAAGCATATCTTAAAAACAAAAACAAAGCTGGGCAGTGGTAGCTCACACCTTTAGTACCAGCACTTGGAAGGCAGAGAAAAATAGAACTCTGTGAGTTCAAGGCTAGCCTGGTCTAAAGAGCAAGTTCCAGGACAGCCAGGATTACACTGTGAGACCCTGTTTAAAATAAACAAACAAAAAAATCCCACAAAAAAAAAAAAAAAAAACTTGAGGCAAGAGGATTGCAGCCTGGGCTATATGACAATTCCAAACCAGGCTTAAGCTACATAGTAAGAACATGCCTCAAAATAAGTAAGTAAATAAATAGCAACAGGTTAAGTTTAAATAAAGAGAAAATGTAAATATACCTTATCAATAGAATGCTTGTTGTTAACAGCATAAACTATGCAGATGACATTAGCCTAGAAGAAAAAGTAATAAATTAGTGGCACTGTGAATTAAAATATACAAAACATCATTTAATTATCAAATACCTAAGATTTTTTTTAGCCAAAGGGGGAAATTTTCCAAAAAAGAAAAACCTACCTAAAAGAAGAAAGTATCCCTAAAGATGTAGAGCAAACAATACATATTCAAGTACCAATTGAGAAACTCCTGGTAATCTGGGAATGGTAGCACACACTACAGAGCACTCAGCAAGTGGAGGGAGGAGACCAAGGCACGCCTCAACCACACCAGGAGTTCAAGACCAGTCTGGGCTACAAAAAAATGTCACTACCCAACCTTCCCTCAGAAAAAGCATATTCTTGGTAAAAGAACTAAAAGGATAGACTCATAGGATTATCACTGTTTACACAAGCAGACACACACACACACACACACACACACACACACACAACGTCCTTTTTACACATACCTGTGATATTTCTTGATGAAGTTGTTCATCACTCTGTTCTGCTTCTACAAATGACAAAAGCCAGTGTTTTGTATTTTAAAATCTTTTATAACTAATCATCAAGCCAACAACAACAACAACAACAAAATCAATGTAATATCTACCTAACAAAATTGACATAGATGGTTCCCAGCAACTACACAGGATCACATAACATCTACAACTCCAGTTTCAGGGGATCCTACACCCTTTTCTGGCCTCCGTGGGCATCAGGCATGAACATAATACATTTACATACCTACAGGCATACATACATACTCATAAAAATCAATAAATCCTCAAAACGATATAGTGTTGTACCAGGCAGGAACCAAACTGAGGCTAATGCAGTGAAAGAAAAGGCTGAGGTATGAGGAGAAAGCCAGCTAGCAGGGAAGCAAACCCAAGAGAACAATTCCAGCACAGAAGTGCAGAGGCCTCTTGTCAAAGATCTAGGCCAGAATCTGATCCAGAGTTGAAAAAGGGTCAGGCAAAAGAGATCAACAACTCAAGAAAGGAGACTGAGAGCTTCAGAGCCAGAAGCCCAGACAAGAATTGCGACACAGAGCCCAAGACTACAGGATCTGAACACTCTCCGCACAGTAGGTAGGTGTAATAACAAACAGGCCCAGAGGCAAAACTGTAGCTTGACCATAAAAAAAGCAAAAATTCCCTTTCTGGGCTGGTAAGATGGCTCAGCTGATAAGGGCTCTTGCTGCCACCCCTGAGTTCAACTCCCAGATCCCACATGGTGGAAGGAGAGACTGAAATGTAGCAGGGTATCCTCTGATACTCACACATACCATAGCATACTCAGGTCCACACACAGAATAAATAAATAGATAATCAATAACAAACATGTATCAGAGATATTACGTTGACCTCTCTGTTTATGTGGTATATATGTATGTACAAATCTGTGTGTTCACATGTGTGATAATGATGTCAGGGATCTTTCTCTATCGTCTCTGTTTCCACACTGGTTTTTTTTTTTTTTTCTTTATTATATGTAAGTACACTGTAGCTGTCTTCAGACACTCCAGAAGAGGGAGTCAGATCTCATTACGGATGGTTGTGAGCCACCATGTGGTTGCTGGGATTTGAACTCTGGACCTTCGGAAGAGCAGTCGGGTGCTCTTACCCACTGAGCCATCTCACCAGCCCCCACACTGGTATCTTTACTGAACCTGCAGCTCACAAACTGGCTCGACTGGCTGGCCAATGAGCTCTGGGGTGTGCCTAGCTGGCATGTCTCTGCCCAGCGCTGCTGTTACAGCCACAGTGCCCAGCCTTTTACTTTGGTACCAAGGATCTGCTTGCAGGTTCAGTAAGTACTTAACCTCCTAAGCAATCTCCTCAGCTCTCAAACTGACCGTTTATAATTAATTTCTGTGTAACAAAGGGTGAGAAATTAAAGAACATATATAGAGTTCAACAAATCATAATATACACATGTCTGTGTGTGTGGTCTTGGAAATTTATCAGTCTAGGCAAACACTGGGTAAATGAGCTACATCTCCCGCCCCTCAACAAATGCTAAAATTCAGAACCTTCTCACACTTTTTTGAATATGTCTGTGTGTGTCCATGCATGTCCCACATGTCTGTGGTGGCCAAGGGCACTGGGTAACTCTGAGGCTGGAGGTACAGGAGGTGTGACCCTGATGTGGGTGCTGGGCATTGCACTCAGGTCCTCCACAAGAGCAGTACATGATCTTAAACACTCTGAAAAGCTTGACGAGGTTTATTTCAGGGCTATTACATTAACTTCAAAGCCTCCTTCACCCATTACCTGAATAATCGACAATGTGCGTTGGAACTCTTTCAGGGGTGACATCAGCTGGAATGGTGATTTCTTCTGCTCGGGGAGGAACCTTTATTTGACAACAAATATAAAAATAAATGTGGTGAAGTTATCTATCACACCTACTATCAAGCCATGTAGATTTATCTATATCAGGCCCTTCTGTTTAGAGCTATCTTTGTAGGTATTCACTGCACTTTAAAATATTTTCATTGAGGTGCTTTATCATACAAGCAAAACTACAATAAAAACATGTTTTAAGGGCCAGCAAGATGGATCAGTAGATATGAATGCTGACCACCTGAGTGTGACCCCCAAACTGTCACAGTGAAAGGAGAGAACCTACTTCCACAAGTTGTCCTCTTGCCTCCAAATGTGTACTGTACTATATATGCACATAAAGAAATATAACAAATAAAAATGCAACAAAAATGTAAATAAATAAAAGACAAACCAAAAATGCAATAAAAGAGCCTGACGTGCCAAGTGTGGTGGTGCACGCACGCCTTTAATCCCAGCACTCGGGAGGCAGAGGCAGGTGGATTTCTGAGTTCAAGGCCAGCCTGGTCTACAGAGTGAGTTCCAGGACAGCCAGGGCTACACAGAGAAACCCTGACTGGAAAAGCCACAAAAAAAAAAAAAAAAAATTGCAATAAAAGATTTTAACAATCAAATAAAAATCAAAGAGAAAAATAAGTTTCCAGCTGGGGTTTAACTCACAGCAGTGTGAATGACCAGCCCTAGGGAAAAAGGAAAACCTCCGCCACTGTAGTCAGGGTATCTCAAGTTTCTCACAAACTTAAAACGATTCAATTTGATACTGAAATACTAGATTTTTTAAATACATGGTGTTCATTCTACTTTGCTAAGAATTTAAGATACTTTACAAATAAGGAGCTATGTTAATCCCAGGCAGTCTTGATGGGTGTGACACAGTGATGGGGAACTTGTCTAGCACATGCAGGTCCTGGGTTTAATCCTCAGCTGGGAATCAAACCCAGGTCCTGTAGAAGAGCAGCCAGTGTTCTTAACTGCTGACAGAGCCTTCTCTCCAACACCAACTGTATGATTTTTTTAATTACAGAGAAAACAAAAAGTATCCACACTCAAGAGAAACATCCTAAAACAACTCTGACTTCAGTTAAACATTTAAAACATATTTATTCCTTCTGACAGGGTCTCTCTATGCAGTTCCAGCTGGACTGGAACTCACTATGATTCTTTAAACTTGTTTGTTTATTTATGTGCATAGGCATCATAGCACACAGTGGAGTTCAGTATGGAGTCAGTTTTATACCTCCACCATGTGGGTCCTGGAAACTAAAATCAGGTTGTCAGACTTGGCAGCAGCTATCTTTTCTCACTGAGCCATCTTGTTAGCTCTTCAGATAAACTTCTGCTGAGAACTTTTGGTATTATACCCCAATTCTCAATTAATGTTAATGATTCCATAATATACTCCACTTTTCAAATTAAGGAATTACTACTTGATTCTTCTTTAATGCAAAGGGGAACAAAGCAGCAGCCATGGAATTGTGAATGCTGAAACCGCTACACAGGGGAAAGATATGGTCAGCAGTGAATTGAAGCTCCTGCTTGGTATATACAAGACCCTGGACTCAATCCCAGCTACCACAAAAAACCAGAACACACAAAGACACTGCCATGTGACGCACCAAATTCCTAGCTCAGCAACAGAACTATAAGATTATTTCTTTCTAAAGAGTAAAGAAAGGATTAATGCAAACTCTGACATTAGTTTTATTTTTACTTGTATGTGCAGGCACATGTACTTGCATGCCACATGTGTGTGTGTTAGGGGGCAGAAACCCACACACGTGTGGACAGCCATGAGCTTTACAGGCAGCTAAAATCAGCTAACAGGTGCTGGGAACCGAACATGCATTCTCTGGAAGTATAGCAAGTGCTTTTAAGTACTGAGTTATCACTCCAGCCTCAAACTCTGACATTAATGATACTTTGGAACAAAAAACAAAAAGCAAGCCAGACCTGTAATCTCAGTATTTGGGAGGCAGAGGTAGAAGAATTAGCAAGAAGTTCAAGACTAGCCTGGCTACATAGAAAGTTTGAGGGCAACCACAGACTGTGTCCCTAGAAATAAACAAAACAAATAACAAAAAAATCCAAAATTCTGTTATGCTGCTGCACTGATGCTGTTCTCTCCCAAGACCCCGACGCTACAGGAGGGCTTAGCCAGCATCCCTCACACCGGGATTTCCAAAATGAATAAGTGTAGCCCAGTATGATGGCGCATACATGTAATCCCAGCACCGAGGAAGGGGAGGCAGGAGGATCAGGAATTTAAAGTCATTCTTAGCTGCATAACAAGTTTGAGGCTAGCTTGAGGTATGTGAGACCCTGTCTCAAAACAGCAATAATAGTAGTTATAATAGCAAACCTAGAGCTGGGCATGGTGGCGCACGCCTTTAATCCCAGCACTCAGGAGGCAGAGACAGGCGGATTTCTGAGTTCGAGGCCAGCCTGGTCTACAAAGTGAGTGCCAGGACAGCCAGGGCTATACAGAGAAACCCTGTCTCAAAAAACCAAAAAAAAAAAAAAAAAAAAAAAAAAAAAGCAAACCTAAAACCACTGGTTTCTGGTGGCATTTCATATTTATTTATTTATTTTTAAAGATTTATTTATTTTATGTATATGAGTACACTGTAGTTGTCTTCAGACACACCAGACGAAGGCGTCAGACCACATTGCAGATGGTTGTGAGCCACCATGTGGTGGCTGGGATTTTACCTCTAAGAACAGACTACACAAACGATATGATCTCCAGTTCCTTTTTCCCACCACTTTAAAAATGAGACGACCAAGACCCAGAAATGACAAATGGTAAGGTGACCGGCTAGTGAGATGGCTCAGTGACTTGCCAAGCAGACTGGCAATCTGAGGTGGACCTTCAGGCCTCATGTAGGAGGAGGAGAAAACTGTGACTCACACACGCTGTCCTGTGATCTCCGCACTGTGCTACGGCATGTGTGCATGTGTGCAAACACACTCATGTAATGTAAAAGAAAATGTTAATGTAAAGTCAAAGGCATAAAGTGAGAAGAATGTAGGCTCTTTCATAACGTAGGTGATGTCCTCTGTAAACTAATGCGCTTTTTAAAAGTTCTAATTGTTGAAGAAACACATGAAGGTGGCAAAAGTAATTTTAACTTACTTTTTATTTAAAAAAAAAAAAAAAAAGGACAAAAAAACCTCACAACAATTAAATGTTTTTACCTCTTCCGGAAATTCTTCACTGACCAGCGACATAATCAGTGATGTCTTCCCAACTCGAGCTGTTAAAAGAAAAATTATTACTTAACAAAACATTTTGGTTGTACAGAAACTCAAATGCAGTAGCCACATAGGAGTTGAGTAGTTGTAGGGGAAAGACAACTATAAGCCTTTTCCGTCGGCCTCCTGCAGTTGGGGTGCACCAGCACTTCCCAGTGCCTGCCTGCCTGCCTGCCTTTAATTCCAGCCTCCTGGGAGGCGGAGGGACTAGGATGTCAGGTTTGAGGAGAGAACAGAACAGAGTAGAGTAACAAAACCCTTCCTGCATCACCTACTCAGAGTTGTACAAGACTCTATCCCATGATATAAGCTGCTTAATTTTCTAAATTAAATCTCTAAAGATCATTTCTAAATCTTCACCTTTATAAATAATGTTGTAACTCATATTCTACAGCCTAAGTTCCTTGAAGTGGAATTAAGTTAGTGCACAGGCTGCTGTGTGTTTGATGACATTATTAACTCTGTTCACAAGAGAACACACCAGCTTCCAACCTCAGCAACACAGGGACCTCAGCGTGCCTGGACCGTTCCATGGGACGCTTCTCCCTTCTTGTTCTGTATTTAAAGGGTTGGTAACAAGGTAAAACACCAAAAGTTGTCTGTCCCAGTGATCCTTTTAATAAAGGACAGTTAAAATCTCACTCTTTATTCTGAAATCTGACTTCTCTACTCCAGATATGTTTCTGATCATGTAGTTACTACTGTCAAACCTAAGTGCTTACTAACCAAGTCTGTCGGAGCCCCTAGAGAAAAACAGACAACTGCCAGTTAATCCCTGCCACGGGGGCAAAGTACAAATCCTAAATACAAGTCCAAATATATATATATATGTATATATATACATATATATATACACATATATACATATACACACACACACATATATAAAAGCATGCAAAAAAAAGGAAACTGACTACAAATACAATACTATTATCCAATCTCTTGACTTTATTCACTACTAATGAAAATGAAAATGACTGTCACAGCCAGCTTCAGAGTTCTCATCAAGAGCTAACAGTGTTTCTAAGAGCAAGACAAACTGCCACCCCTGATTCAGGTTTCCTACTTTGCACTGAAATTGTTAAATTTCTCTGTTACTATTAGAGGACACCTACCACGCTGCCCGAGTTAGTCTGGCACTCCTAGGCAGTCCTCCAAGCAGCCCTCTCTCCTGAGTGCTAGAACCACTGGCGCCTGCCCGGCTAAACCCAGCCTGTGGTTTTACGTCTGTCTCTGCTTGCCCTTTTGCCTAATTCTGGTATTTCATTTAAACATTTCCCAGTTTCCAACTTTCTTTTTTTTCTTTTTTTTTTTAAATATATTTATTTATTATATCTTAAGTACACTGTTGCTGACTTCAGACACACCAGAAGAGGGCATCAGATTTCATTACGGGCGGTTGTGAGCCACCATGTGGTTGCTGGGATTTGAACTCAGAACCTCTGGAAGACCAGTCAGTGCTCTTAGCTGCTGAGCCATCTCTCCAGCCTCCCCCCCCTTTTTTTTTTTTAAGATTTATTTATTTATTCTATGTAAGTACACTGTAGCTGTCTTCAGACACACCAGAAGAGGGAGTCAGATCTTGTTACGGATGGTTGTGAGCCAGCCACTATGTGGTTGCTGGGATTTGAACTAAGGACCTTTGGAAGAGCAGTCGGGTGCTCTTACCTGCTGAGCCATCTCTCCATCCCCAGTTTCCAACTTTCTAGCCCTCACCAATCTACCGACAATATAAATGTCCACTACACTTCCGTCCACACCCTCACCTTCTAGCTCAGCCTCCTGGACTCTCACCTTCCTCCCAGCTCCTACTGAACCATACTAATGGGAAGGCGGGGAAGGGGCGCCATCTAGCCGCAGCTCACCCTCCTCACCGTATGTCCCACTTCTGCTGCCTACTCAGGCAAGTGGAGCAGACAAGGCCATTCCATGATTCACACAGGTACATGCACTAACAAGCCACAGTGAGTCCTGTCCCCCTCCTCACGTGGCTTTCCTCATCCAAAACTATTATGCCTCTTCTGTACTTTTACATCTTATCATGTCTTTCGGGCACTTCCATCCTACCACAACCTAAAGACCCCCAGAGCTACCACAGCTCTCACTGTCTCCACCAACAACTTATGTGCTATATAATCTGTAGTAAGCCACTATGAATATAACATACATCCTATGTATGAGTCTACATGGACACAAGTGGCTAATAAAGCAAACCTTCTAATTTTGTATGAATGGAGGACCTCTAGCTTTAGCTGACTGGACGCCTCTGCCCAGGTATACCAGCACTGCCAGGGAAGCCATTTCTACCGTCCAACGCTTCTCTAACACTTCTTTTCTTAAGATGTATTTATAGCCAGGGGTGGTGGTGCACGCCTTTAATCCCAGCACTCGGGAGGCAGAGGCAGGCGGATTTCTGAGTTCGAGGCCAGCCTGGTCTACAAAGTGAGTTCCAGGACAGCCAAGGCTACACAGAGAAACCCTGTCTCGAAAAACCAAAAAAGCCGGGCGGTGGTGGCGCACGCCTTTAATCCCAGCACTTGGGAGGCAGAGGCAGGCGGATCTCTGAGTTCGAGGCCAGCCTGGTCTACAAAGTGAGTTCCAGGACAGCCAGGGCTATACAGAGAAACCCTGTCTCAAAAAACCAAAAAAAAAAAAAAAAAAAGATGTATTTATTTTTACATGTGTGGGCATTTCATCTGAATGCATATGTATGTACACCATGAGCATGCATTGCACATGAAAGCCGGAAGACTGTGTTGGATCTCCTGAACCTGGAGCTACAGGTGGTTGTCAGCTGCCATGTGGGTGCTGGAAATTGAACCCAAGTCCTTTTCTAAAAGAGAAGCCAGTGCTCTTAACCACTCAACCATCTCTCCAGCCCTCCAAAACTCACTCAAAAAGAGTGAGTGAGATTCTGGATTTAAGGCCCGGAACCATCCAAGGAGAGGTATTCTGCAAACTGAATATCAGGCAACTGCTGAAGCAATACAAAAATAAAATATAGCATCGAGATGACTCAGGGGGGTCTGGTACCTGCTGCCAGGCCTGACAAGCTGAATTCAACCTCCAGGACTAACACAAGAGAACTGACTCCTACAGTTGTCCTCTGACTTCCACATGTAAACACACACTCATGCACACACATGTAAATAATAAAATAACAATTAAAAATAAACTCTAGCCAAGCAGTGGTGGTGCAAGCCTGTAATCCCAGCACTTGGGAGGCAGAGGCAGGTGGATTTCTGAGTTTGAGGCCAGCCTGGTCTACACAGTGAGTTCCAGGGCCAGGACTACACAGAGAAACCCTGTCTCAAAAAACAAAAACAAAACAAAAACAAACAAACAAACAAATAAACAAAACCTCTAGGTAGGTGTGGTGACACACACTTTTAATCTCACCACTCAGAGGCAGAAGCAGGCAGAAGCAGAGAAACCCTGTCGCAAAAAAACAAAAATGAACTGTAAAAATCATTGTATCCAATCTGTTTTTAATAAAAAGCTAAGGTTGGATTCCACATAACAAAGTAGAGTATGCAAGTATGACAAGTGGTTTCAAAATCCCTTGCAATTTCCTAGTAATAGCTACATCATTTCTTATAAATAATGTATAAACAAACTTATTCTATTGACAGGGCTCATTTAGGAGATGCAGGCAAGATAGCTTCAGAATAAGGGTTTGTCACCACAAAAATCCAACCTCATGAGTAGAGGTTGGAACCTTCAGACTCATCCTAAAACCTAGAAAGAGATTGAAAAAGGTTGACTCCAACCACATGACAATGGTTTAATCATGCCTACAAAAAGAGACTCCAAATAAGACCTCTAGTCTTCACATCTCAGGAGACCTTCCAGGTTAGTGAACACATCGGAAGGTGGTACACTTTAACACCACTCTAAGCTCCAGGTCCTTCCAACCCTTCCTCCTGCCTCCCCCATTTGCAGGATCATAAGTGTAATGTTTTCCAGTGAACAAGTAAACTTGAGGGGGCTAGAAGCCTCTTTTCAGTGTTTGACTAGCAGGGGAGGCCTACTGCAAAGGGGACAGTGGCAGGAGTAAAGATGACAACAGAACAATCTTACTGATACTTGAAGACAAGGACACACCAGACAACAGCCCCAAGAATGGCTAACCTGGTTAACATCATTTGCATCAGTTACCACTTCCCAGTGTGTGGTTTTATTTATTTGCTCATATCCTACATCATCTAGAAAACAAGCTGAGGCAATTCCATCTATAGCCAGCCATGATGGCACACACTTTTAATCCTAATACTCAGGAGGCAGAGTCAGGCAGATCTCTGAGTTCAAGGCCAGCTTCCTCTACAGAGTGAGTTCCAGGACAGTTAGAGATACACAGAGAAACCCTGTCTCAAAAAACAAAAACAAAACAAAACAAAAAACAGGTTTGGTTGTTCCAAAGCAACTGTGATTAGAATACAGTGAGGGGATGACTATGCAGTTATATTTTTGATTAATAACTTTTAGCATTTGGAAAAATAATCCCAGCAAGGCTCTTCCCTGTAATAGCAGGCTAAAGAGGGAACAGCCATGGATTCGAGGCCAGCAGATAAGAGCTCCAAGCAAGCCTGGCCTACAAGTGATACCTGTCAGAAGGGGAAAACGGAGGGAAAGAGGGAGGGGAGAATTATGTTGTTACCAAGGAACAATTAAAAGTATGGTGGTTACCACTGCATACACTAGCAAGTGCTTGCTGAAAGGACCCTGATATAGCTGTCTCTTGTGAGACTAGGCCGGGGCCTAGCAAACACATAAGTGGATGCTCACAGTCAGCTATTGGATGGATCACAGGACCCCCAATGGAGGAGCTAGAGAAAGTATCCAAGGAGCTAAAGAGATCTGCAACCCTGTAGGTGCAACAACATTATGAACTAACCAGTACCCCAGAGCTCTTGACTCTAGCTGCATATGTATCAAAAGATGGCCTAGTAGGCCATCACTGGAAAGAGAAGCCCATTGGACATGCAAACTTTATATGCCCCAGTACAGGGGAACGCCAGGAACAAAAAGTGGGAATGGGTGGGTAGGGGAGTGGGGGGAGGGTATGGAGGACTTTTGGGATAGCATTGGAAATGTAATTGAGGAAAATACATAATAAAAAATTAAATTAAATTAAATTTTAAAGTATGGTGGTTTAGCCAAGTGTGAGGGCACGCACCTTTTTTTGTTTTGTTTTTTGTTTGTGTTTTTGTTTTGTTTTGTTTTTTGAGACAGGGTTTCTCTGTATAGCCCTGACTGTCCTGGAACTCACTCTGTAGACCAGAGTCTGGAACTCAGAGATCCGCCTGCCTCTGCCTCCCAAGTGCTGGGACTAAAGGCGTGCGCCACCACACCCACCTAAGGGCATGCACCTTTAATCCCAGCACCTGAGAAGCAGAGGCAGGTGGATATCTGTGAGTTAAAGGCCAACCCAGTTTACATAGTGAGTTCACTGATCATAGGTAGGTGATAGCCTGCAGGACAAATGTTGTCAATACCTATGATCTACCTCTCTCCAAGTCTGATCAACAAAGTGCCACTAGGAGGAGAGCAAATAAAACATTGGCGAGCAGAGGGGTGTGTGTGTGTGTTTCCAAGCGTGCATTTACTTGCCACAGTGCATGTGTAAAGGTCAGAAGACAGCTTTCAGGAGTTGGTTCTCTCCTTCCATCATGTGGGTCCAGGGACTGAACTCAGGTGAAAGTTGGTAGCAAGCACCTTTGCCCCATGATTTCAGCTGGCCTGAGGTTTTTAAGAAAACTATGTTGGATTTTTATGTAGAAGATATTCATGTTCTTTGTCCCATATCTATAACCATCCTCTCTTGGTTTTTGTTTCGTTTGAGCTCCCTGAGGCCAAGACTGACCTGGACCTCACTATGTACCCTGGGCCACAGTGATCATCTTATCTTAGCCTCCCAAATTCTAGGACTACATGTGTTAGCCACCTGGCCCAGCTACAGTCTTTTTTTTTTTTTTAAGTGTGTGTGTGTACATGAAGAAATTCAGATTTCTTCACCATTCAACTTATTAGTCCAAAGGGCAGTTCCAGCTGCCTGAAGAGGCTCCTATCAATCTACATTTCTGCACCAGACATTTGCAACAGGTGAGGCCTATTGCAAAGGGGACATTGACAGTAAAGATGACAAGGAGGCCAGAGCAGGGCATCAAATGCTCTGGAGCTGAAGTTGTCAAGTACAGGCAAGAGTTAACATGAGGTGTTTTCCTCTATTACTTACACCTTATCTTTTGAAAGAGTGTTTCTCACAGAAGATGGCAGTCACTGGTTCAGTAGGCTGGCTAGCTATTGACCCCTAGGGGATCTGACGGTCTCCACTCCTACTATTTGGGGATTACAGACACATCTGATCACACCCAGCCTTGCCCTTTGGCTCCCTTTCCCAGACAGGAGCTCTCTATATAGCCCTGGCTGTCCCGGAACTCACTACGTAGACCAGATCAGCCTCAAACTCACAGTCACTTGCCTCTGCCACCCAAGTGCTGTGATTAAAGGTGTGCACCACCAGCCCAGCTTTTTGTTTTGTTTTGTTTGTTTAAGACTTATTTATATGGATTTCACTTGTGTGAATGTCTGTGCACCACATGTACACAGTGCCAGCAGAGGCCAGAGGAGAGCATCAGACACCCTAACTGGAGTTACATATGGTCTGAGCCACCTTATAGGTGCTGGGACCCAACCACAGGTCTCATGGGAAAGCAGCCAGTGCTCTTGCCCACAAAGTCACCTCTCCAGCCTGTGCCCAGCCTTTTTAGGATTTATTTATTTATTTATTTATTTCATGTATGTAAGTACACTGTTTCTGTCTTCAGACACACCAGAAGAGGGCATCAGATCCCATTACAGATGGTTGTGAGCCACCATGTGGTGGCTGGAAATTGAACTCAGGACCTCTGGAAGAGCAGTCAGTGCTCGTATCCGCTCTCCATCTCTCCGGCCACATACCCAGCTTTTTTAGTAGGTGCTGGGGATCCAGGCTCTCCATCTCTCCAGCCACATACCCAGCTTTTTTAGTAGGTGCTGGGGATCCAGGCTCTCCATCTCTCCGGCCACATACCCAGCTTTTTTAGTAGGTGCTGGGGATCCAGGCTCTCCATCTCTCCAGCCACATACCCAGCTTTTTTAGTAGGTGCTGGGGATCCAGGCTCTCCATCTCTCCAGCCCCATACCCAGCTTTTTTAGTAGGTGCTGGGGATCCAGGCTCTCCATCTCTCCAGCCACATACCCAGCTTTTTAGTAGGTGCTGGGGATCCAGGCTCAGGTGCTCATGCTTTGGTGACAGACACTTTATCAACTGAGCCATCTCCTAAGTCTTTACGCCTTTAAGGGTAAATTTTGATTCATAGGTGCTAGGACATAGAAAGAATGTCCCTATATACTTCATACAGAATACTTTGTGCAAAGCCGTTCTGACACATACCTTAATCCCAGTACTTGGGAGGCAGAGGGAGGCAGATGTCTGTGAGTTCGGGCCAGCCTATTCTACAGAGTGAGTTCCGGGACAGCCAAGGCTACAAGAAGAAAGCCTGTCTTGAAAAACAAAGCAAAACAAAAAAGTAACCATTAATGTTAACTATGATATTTAAATAATTGGTTAATAAAGTATTGCTAATTCTATGATTAACAAGGGTATTTTGTTAAGCATAGTATAACAAACCTAGCTAAAGGGAAGCTTATTTGTTTGTCTTTGTTTTTTTGAAAAAACAGTCTTTCTATTATGTAGCTCTGGCTTTCCTAAAACTTGCACTGTAGACCAGGCTGGCCTCAAACTCAGAGATCCACCTGCCTCTGCCTCCCAAGTGCATAGATGAAAGGTGTCAGATCTGAACATGAAAAATTATGACCTGAAGACTAGGCTTCATGTGAGTGCACTTTTAAAGACTTTTAGAAATATGTTCTGTGATAACAGTAATTCACTTTTGATCTGATTTGAATGGTATTTGATAAATAATTAAGTGATGACATAAATGGCATTTAAAATACTTTGTCATTCTTTGCAAACAAAATGTCTCAAGACTTTATAAACAGCCTAAGCTCCTTCATCTGTGCACGAAGCAGAAAGCAGTTAGTAGCATGATGCCCAGATGCACAAGAATGGTCCAAGAAGACATCCTTTCACCACACCCATAGAGCAAGATGACGGAGCTAACACAACACCGAAACCAATCACCACTTCAGAGTCAGTGAATGAAGTGGCCCTGCCTGGCTCAGGGAGGACACTGACAGACACACAAAATAACAGTGACCCAGAAGAATAGACTTGAAATTCACCATACCAGAATGGATGGCTGTTCCTTTCTCTCTGCCTCCCCCACCTGCAACCATCTGAAAGCAAATGAAAACTAGATGTTTAAATAAGCATATTAAAAACTCAAATCACGGGGGCTGGTGAGATGGCTCAGTGGGTAAGAGCACCCGACTGCTCTTCCGAAGGTCCAGAGTTCAAATCCCAGCAACCACATGGTGGCTCACAACCATCCGTAACGAGATCTGGCACCCTCTTCTGGAGTGTCTGAAGACAGCTACAGTGTACTTATAATAAATAAATAAATCTAAAAAACAAAACAAAAACTCAAATCACGAGCTGGAGCAATAGCTCAGCAGTTAAGAGCACCGACTGCTCTTCCAGAGGTCTTCAGTTCAATTCCCAGCAACCACATGGTGGCTCACAACCATCTCTAATGGGATCCAATGCCCTCTTCTGGTGTGTCTGAAGACAGTAACAGTGTATTCTACTCATAAGATAAATAATTCTTTAAAAAACAAAACAAAACATAAACCCCCAAATCAAAACAACTTTTGTCTAATATCAGAGGAATAGATAATGAGCCAGATCTATTTTAAAATAGTCTCTGACACACACTTACATACCATTTAGTCATTTAATTTTAAAATCTTTGTGTGTGTGTGTGTGTGTGTGCTTGTGTTTGAAGATAGTATCTCACTATGTAGCCTAGACCTGCCAGAACTCACTAGATAAGCCAAATTGGCCTTGAACCTGTGGTGATCTCCTCCCCCCTGGCCCCCCACTTGAGTGCTAGGATTACAAGTGTAAGCCCTAAATCTAGGATTTAAAATGCTACAGCTAGGCTAAAGGCTGACAAGTATTTACATTAACTCAAAAAAGTAGGGCCTGTATGACTGCTCAGCAGGTGAAGGCATTTGCCTCAAAGCCTGACTACCAAAGTCCAATCCCCAGAACCCACATGGTCAAAAAGAACAAATTCCCACAAGCTGTCCTCAGACCTACACACACACACACACACACACACACACACACACACACACGTAAGAAATAAATCTAAGAAGTAAAGCTCAGGCTGGGCGGCAGTGCACACCTTTAGTCTCAGCACTTGGGACACAGGCAGGCAGATCTGAATTCGAGGGCAGCCTGGTCTACAGAATGAGTTCCAGGATACCAGGACAGCCAGGGCTACACAAAGAAACCATTTTTGAAAAACTGAAGGAAAAAAAAAGGATTTACCTATCAAATACTACTCATTAAAATAACTGATATCCTATGCTTCAGTTAAGTGTAACTATACTTCTAACATTTCAAAATGCGAAAGCATTTGTATCAAGCTGAGGAGCTCACTTGGTGGAGTGCTTGCTACCTAGCAAGCACTAAGCCTTGATACAAAGCACCACAAAACCTAAGCAGGGTGGGGCAAACCAGCAATCCTGGCCTTTGCGGTACAGCTGAAGGACCAAAAGTTCCAGGTCACTATACAACACCTCCCAGGCAGCCTAGAAAACGTAGTATTTTACCTTAATGAGAAAAGGGTAGAGAGGGGAAAAGAGAAGAAGGGGTGGAAAATATATACATGTGATATGGTTTGCTTAGTTGTTTAGTTGTTTGGTTGGGCTTTTTCAAGATAGGGTTTCTCTGTGTAACCATGCTGGCTGTCCTGGAATTCACTCTGTAGACCAGGCTGGCCTCCAACTCAGAAATCCACCTGCCTCTGCCTCCCAAGTGCTGGGATTAAAGGTGTGCACTACCATGCCCAGCTTATAGTTTGCTTTCTTAATAGTAGTGGATGGCCTAACGCTTTGGTGCCAACCTTACCCTGCTCATGCTATAATGTAGATTGAGCGGAAGTCTTCACATGTAAGGCAAATGTCCTACCACTAAGCTACACGCGCTAGTCCTTGAAATTTTTTGATTAACCATCCTCCTACTTCAGACTCCCAAGTAATGGCTCACAGATGTGTGCCATCCGCACGGTTGGCACCATCCTCCTAGGAAAAAGCAGGCTCTCCTTCAAAAGCTAAGGCTTTCTCTTATAACTTGCTCCCTGTGGTCAGAAACCCCACACAGAGTTGTTCCGATTCTCTAGCTGGCTTTCAGGACTACATGACACACTTTATCTAACAAATTTTAAACTTCTGCATATTCCTAAGTAATACTGTCAAAGTTGATGTAAAATGTCCTAAGGATGACACTGAACCTGACATATGTATAGCATTCCTTTTTTTTTTTTGTTTTTTTTTTTTTTTGAGACAGGGTTTCTCTGTGTAGCCCTGGCTGTCCTGGAACTCACTTTGTAGACCAGGCTGGCCTCGAACTCAGAAACCAGCCTGCCTATGCCCCCCCCCCCCCGGGTCCCCAGGAGTGCTGGGATTAAAGGCGTGCGCCACCACGCCCAGCATGTATAGCATTTCTACTCAGTCTATACACTAATGCTGTATCATCGGTTCCTATATTGAACACCAAATCCAAAATATCTTTTTTACAAATTGAGTTTTAAAAAGCACTAGACTTTTAAAAAATACAATTAAGGGGTCACCTGCTCACTTTCCCTAATTTTTCCCCAAATGTATCAGCACCAACCATGCCTTAGATAATGTCTTCCTTTACTGTTAGAGAACTTGATGCAAAAGAAAGAGTAAGACACCATTATAAATAAGGCCTAAAATTCATAACTGAAAATAAAAAAGCACACTATGCTTCACGAAGCTTAGTTCCCAATTCTGACTAAAGAGTTCTCCCAAAAGCTGCTACAGCTACACGGATCAACAGTCCACAGTCGTTTCCTTCCCTCCTGCCCCTTTCTGAGGCCAGCAGACTTGGGGCTGGAGTGGTTAAAAGCAGAAAACCCAAGTCTGGTGGCTCAAACCACCTGTAACTCTAGCTCCAAGGGATCTGACTCGCTCTGTCTGGGCCCTAAGAGCACACCCTACCCCACCCACCAAAACTTGTTTTGTTTTTATTAATATGTACACTTTCCTCCTTAGGAATGTATCACAGCGACCTAGAGAGGCTACTTAAAGATATAACTGAGTGGTTCATAATAGAGTGCTTCAAATCAGTAATGGCAAAACATGAACTACTGAACCCCTCTTTTTAATTTAGTTGCCATGATTAGGTCATGTACCTTGCAGTAAGATCAGAAATCCCTGCTCTATACTGTATTCCTATCAGCCAGCAAAGGCATTGTTTTTGTTGTTTTTTCTTCTTTAGCAGAAAAAAAGTGAGATCTATCTTTAAAGAGCATGGGAACATGTGCCTGTTCGGAAGCCCTATATGCCTGCTCTTGTTAAAAGAACTACTACAGAACTATGGAATAGCTAACAAGGAGAGAAAATTAAGGTTTCTAGGGTAACAATCGCCCCATCTAAAGATCCCTCCCTAGTTAAGTATCGTTCACTCAATACTCATATTATTAACTTAAAGGAGTTTGTTCGACACAAGTACAGCAAAAAGAAAAAATAAATAAATAAAAATTAAAAAATCTAATTTTTAAAAATCCCGCTATCTTAAGCTCTTAAGCTCTTTTTCTTCTTCGTGCTGGAAACTGAATCCAGGTTTTTATGCATGCTAGAGTTCTACTACTGAGCTACTTACTCAAGCAAGCCGACGCTTTCTCTTAATGCCCATGCACAGTAGCAGTGAAGGCAGCAAGTGAAAAAAAAAAATTCCAGAAACCTGACCTTGCTCCCAAGTCCACTACTTCTGCACTTCTCCTCCCCCTAGTGTCCCCGCCAGCCGGTTCCCGCAGTCCCAAGTGCTCAGTCTGCCTGTTCCAACATCTGCCTGGCAATGAGTGACTGACAGGCGACCAGAGGGTCGGACGGGAGGTGGCCCGACAAACGCTGAGGCCCAAGAGGAAAGAACTCCAGGAGGTGGTGGCGACGGCGACAGCTTTCGCAGCGAGAGGACCGGGCGTTAGGGACTGAAGGGGGACAAGGCCTGCGAGGAGCAGAGGGCCAGGGTAGGGAAGAGCAGAGGGGCTGGCAGGCTTGGAGAGGGCACCGGGGCTGCGAGGCCGGGCAGGGCGCGGACTCACGTTCTCCCACCAGCAGGATCCTCACGTCTTTCTTCATGTCGGAGGCTCGCAGGGGCCGCACTCGGCCCGCACGCATGGAGCGCACGCCTCACGCCGGGAGCGTCCAGCCCGTGGCGCCGCTCTCCCTGCGCTACCGCCGCTCCCTGCCAGCCTTAGGGGCCTCTGCGCCCGAATCTCGGCCGCCAGGACCTGCGGCACAGACTCCTCCGCTACCGCTCAGCTTCGGAGCCGGGGCAAGCCAGCTCCGCCTCCTCCGGCTCCGCGGACGCGGGCGGCGGCGGCGGCGAGGACGACGGCGGGCGGCGAGGGACACGCGCTTTCGGAACCTCAACGCTCTCGTATCTGGAACAGCGCCCCTGCAGGCAGGCAGACGGTAGCGCAAAACCCGGGAGGTTCGCCTGCCACACTCTGAACACTGCCAGAGGATGTAAGTGACAGATTCCTTAGTCAGAGCCCACATGTTTTACAGAACAAGAACAGAAGAGTCCAGGGTCACGCAGCAGGAGCTTGGTCGTGAATCGGAGGAGAGACTTCTTCACTAAACGATAATGTCCAGGAGGGCAAGAGACCTGCCTGGTTTTCAGCTGTGTTCACACTGTTGGACTTACCTTTCAAAAATGCTTTATTGAACAAGGTTACTGGCTCCCAGGGTGTGAACACTCCCCAGAGCCCATCACCTGTTTATTGTTTTTTTTTTTCCCTCAAAATGTATTATTCTGTATATTTGTGTATGACACGTGCGTTTGAGTATCTTCCATGGTGAGTATGTGGCGGTCAGAGGACAGTCCTCAAGAATTGGTACTTGGCTGACATTATGGCACAAGCCAGCACTTAGAGGCACTTTGGATCCAGGGGTCAAACTCAGGTCATTAGGCCTGAACAGAAAGCACTTTTACCCGAGACCATATCACAGCCCAAGAAATTGTTTAAAAAAAAAAAAAAAAAAGCCGACAGCCGGGCATAGTGGCGCACGCCTTTAATCCCAACACTCTTGGGAGGCAGAGGCAGGCGAATTTCTGAGTTCGAGGCCAGCCTGGTCTACAAAGTGAGTTCCAGGACAGCCAGGGCTACACAGAGAAACCCTGTCTCGAAAAAAAGTTTTAAAAAAAGAGCCGGGCGGTGGTGGCGCACACCTTTAATCCCAACACTCTTGGGAGGCAGAGGCAGGCGGATTTCTGAGTTCCAGGACAGCCTGGTCTACAAAGTGAGTGCCAGGACAGCCAGGGCTACACAGAGAAACCCTGTCTCGAAAAACCAAAAAAAAAAAAAAAAAGAAATTTCATGCCAGTAGGGGGCTATAAGAGACATTCTCTCAAAACAGTACATACACCAAAAATTACACATACTTTATACATATATGAAAATAATTTAGGGATTCAAATGTTTATATAATCTCTGCTTCTTCTAGCAGTCACGTGGTCTATAGCAGTTCAGAGATGCTGAGCAATTTCCTGGGTTTCGGTCCTGGTTCCATCACCCAATAGCAATGTGATACTGAACAAAATCTTTTACTTCCCTGAGTCTATTCCTTCTTTTGTGGCATGGCAATGATTGTGATTCCTTCTGCCTGCCCAGGCTGTTAAAAGAAAGCATACAATTTTGCCATGTCCAGCATTTGTGGCAAGACCAGGATGTACTCTGTTGGTCTCAGGTAGCATCATGATCAGGAAAGTCCATGAAAAGTTCTTCACAGGCTCGAAGGCAAACACCCTAGGTTCCATACTGTAGTCCCCATCTTAGTTTTCAGATAGATGGATTGATTGATAGATAACGCCATGCTTCCCACTATGATGATATGATAATGGACTGAACCTCTGAAACTGTAAGTCAGCCCAAATTACATGTTGTCTCTTATAGAGTTGCCTTGGTCATGGTGTCTCTTCATAGCACTAAAACTTTACAGACAGAAATAGAAGGAAACCCTTTCTTAAAAAGTGTCAGGGAAAGCTGGTGTGTTGATATAAACCATCCCAGTATTCAAGAGGTTGAAGCAGGACCACTAGTTGAGAGCCAACCTGAGCTACCCAATGAAACCCTGTCTCAAACAAGCAACAAAACCCCACTTTGTGATACAACAGGGGGTAAAGGCACACCTCTTGTTCACAGAGAGATGTCCCTAGGACGGTAGGTGCAAAGAAAATTACAGGACTCTAGAGGACTCATGGCCCCTCTGCCTGTTTCTTCTCTACCAAATGAAGATGTCAGACCCTTCCTTGCATAATTAATGTTCCACTATTTTCTGATGGAATCACCACCAGATAAACCCACTATAGACAGAAATCTAGTAATCTAACCTTCCAAGTACCACATTTAAGTAACACAGTAGTTTATCTTCCTGATCACACAGCTGAGAGACACTTGCTGCTGCTGTCCTGCCTATTACTAGTCCAGAAAGGCATCAAAAATTGTAAAATACAATTCTATTAACCATGTTATCACTTTGGCACTATGATACATTTTAGCCAAAAGATGGAGAAACAATTGACACTACTATAGATTTCTTTTTTAACTTAGCTGGAAGTGATGACAGGTGCCTTTAATCCCAGTACTCAGGAGGCAGAGACAGGCAGATCTCTTAAGAGTTCTACTCCTGGGGGACTTTGGGATAACATTGGAAATGCAAATGAGGAAAATACCTAATTTAAAAAAAAAAAAAAAAGAGAGAGTTCTACTCCAGGTTCTGGGAGAGATGGTTCAATGGTTAAGAGCACTGCCTACTGCCTGCTCTTCCGAAGGTCCTGAGTTCAACTCCCAGCAACCACCTGGTGGTTCACAGCCATCTATACCAGGGTCTGATGCCTTCTTCTGGCATGCAAGTGTACATACAGGTAGAGCACTCATACATAAAATAAATAAAAATGTTCTTAAAAAAGAAAAAAAATAGTTCTATTCCAGCCAAGACTACATAAAGAGACCTTGACTCAAAACAGGTCAGCAATAATAAATAAATAGTCAAATCACAGTAAGTCAGAGATTGGGCTTTGTATCTGAATAATGTATCATAAAGAATTTTAGCTGGGGATGTATCCCATGCCATTAATCCCAGCACTCAACAGGCAGGGGCTGGCAGACCTCTGTGACGTTAAGACCAGCATGATCTATAGAGCAAGTTTCCAAGTTTCAGGACAGCCAGGGCTACACAGAGAATCCTTCTCTTGAAAACCAAAAACCAAAAAAAAAAAAAAAAAAAAAAATGTGTTTATTTAGTGTATGGTGGATGTGTGTGTGTGTGTGTGTGTGTGTGTGTGTGTGTGTGTTTAATGCAAACGCATACTCCTTCTCATGCTATTGGAAGTCAGAAGCCTTCCTCTGTGACTGTCCACCTTGGTTTTGCTTGAGAGAGGGTCTCTCACTAAAGTTACAACTCACTGATACGGCTAGAGCGCCTGGCCAGCAAGCCACTCAGGATTTGCCTGTCTCCACCCCTGCACCCTCCACACTCAGCACACACATGTGGCACTTTTTATGTGGGTGCTGAGAATCTGAACTCAAGTCTTTACTTCTTTACCCACTAAGCCATTTTCCAAGGCCCAAAACTTTTCTTTAAAAACAAAAAAAAGTTACACAAAGACCAGATCATTAATCACAAAGGCCTTTTGAAGAAAAGCAAGCACTTGGGCAACTGCCACCTCAAGCCACACTCTGTAGTGAGTCATGACCCAAGGAGCTCAATGCACCGCAGCAGTTGAGAGCAGCATTAACTCTAATTCTGCAGGGCTCCCACAGGAGAGGGAAGCCTTCATGGTATTGTAGATGTGTGCTATCTAAAAGCTTTGACATTTTTATCAAGGGAAAAAGTCTGCTAGGCAGGGATCTAGGGAGAAAAAGATCTGGGAAGACATCAGAGATGTTACTATGAAGAAGCACTTTCTAAATAACACTTACTTTAAAATCCAAGCAGACGGGCCAGAGAGATGGATCAGCAGCTAAAAGCACTGGCTGATCTTGCAAAGACCCAAGTTTGACTCCCAGAATCCACATGGTTGCTCACAGTGGTCTGTAGCTCCAGTTTCAGGTGATGTAGTGCCTTCTGGCCTCTGAAGGCACTGAACAGGCACATAGTACACAGCCAAAAGAACCCACACACATAAAATAAAATAAAATAAAATAAAATAAAATAAAATAAAATAAAATAAAATAAAATAACAATCCAAGCTGAATGTGTGTAATCACAGCACTCAAGCGGCTGAAGCTGGAGGCGTGTGAGTTTAAGGTCAGCCTGGCCTCCATATTGTCTCAAACAAAACAACAAAAATCCAGACCCCCAGGAAGGAAGCAACAGCAAGCAATTGCTTTTTATTTTTTTAAGATTTATTTACTTATTTTATATATGAGTGCTCTATCTGCATGTATTCCTGCATGCCAGAAGAGGACATTAGATTCCATTACAGATAGTTTTGAGGCACCACGTGGTTGCTGGGACTTGAACTAAGGACCCCTAGAAGAGCAGCCAGTGCACTTAACTGCTGAGCCAGCTCAATAGCAAGCAATTTCATCTGGCGATATTTATGGATGAATACAAATCAAGGCCAGCACTTTGTTAAAGGGGAAAGAAGGGATCAGCTGGAGTTTCCCTTGCCTGCAGTGTACGTTTCTCTGTCCATTCCCCACTCTCTCTCCCTATCCCTGAGCTGATGTGGCCCCCCATGGCTACCCCTGAGCCCTGTGTCCTTCTCATGATGTTAATAAACGTCCATCAGAGGTCACTCAGAATTTCCCCTAAAGATAGCATGGGTGGTTAAGAGCAGGGAATTCCAAGTCCCCCTACTGCTTGGTTCTGCTTGGTTCATTAACTCTGCCAATTACTTGCTAAGCATTATTAGTCAAATTATTTAACCTCTCTGTTGCCTCAGAAGCCAAAGAAATAACATAGAGCATACTGTGTGAGACAGTTAAGAAAATTCAATCTTAAAGCCGGGTGTGGAAGCCCCAGCACTCAGGAGGCAGAGGCAGGCAGATTTCTGAGTTTTTGAGGCCAGCCTGGTCTACAAAGTGAGTTCCAGGACAGCCAGGTCTATACAGAGAAACCCTGTCTCAAAACAACAACAACAAAAAAAAATTCTATCTTCCTATATAATGAAAAAGCCTTACAAATTCTGCCTGATGGGTGGGAAATAATATTTAAATACTGAGAATAAAATAAATACTGAGGGAGGTAGATAAATTCTTTTTGTTGTTGTTGTTCTATTTTTGAGACAGGGTCTCTCTGTGTAGCCCTGGCAGTCCTAGAACTCAATATTTAGACCTGGCTGGCCTTGAACTCAAGGAACTCTGTCTGCTTCTCCCCATCACCTCCCTGGGCCACTGCCACCATCCAGTCAGAGAAGGTTACTTCTAGCTCTCCAAGTCTGAGGATCAAACCCCATGATAAAATACACACAAAACACAAGGCAGAAGCCATTGTTGGCAGTGAAGCCTGCTGTGGGCATATGGCCGACTTATTAGAGTGTAGTAAACAGATTGGGTGACTCCAAGAGGGCATATTGGCAGCTAGACTGTACTGAGAGAATTTTACTCCAGTGTCCTAACTAATGGGGCTTTCATGTCACAGGTCAGCCTTTATGCCACTGCCATGGGGGACCACTGAGAAGTGAGAGCAAAGTGCTTCTGCCTGGAGACAAGAGGGTCTCTCTTAGGGAACAAACACTCCCGGGAGTCCCAGGAGGCTGTAACACTCCTTCTCACCTTTCCTATTCTGAAGCAGAACTTCACCACATTGCCCAAGCCGGCCCTAAACTCACTCTGTAACCTAAATGGATGCTGAACTTGCAATCCTCCTGCCTCAGTTTCTCAAGTAGCTGGGATTGTTATCCTGTGCCTCCAAGAGCCCGTGAGGTACCTCTTCATCATTTTTGTTCTTTAAGAAGGCCAATTGTGGGCTGGTGAGATGGCTCAGTGGGTAAGAGCACCCGACTGCTCTTCCGAAGGGCCAGAGTTCAAGTCCCAGCAACCACATGGTGGCTCACAACCATCTGTAACGAGATCTGACTCCCTCTTCTGGAGTGTCTGAAGACAGCTACAGTGTACTTACATATAATAAATAAATAAATCTTAAAAACAAAAAACAAAAAACACTTGTACCAAAAAAAAAAAAAAAAGAAGGACGATTGCTTTCCTACCATGCCTGTTCTGATGGAGCAAAAGAATCCAAAGCTTGGGTATCTGGTTATCTCTAAGCTTTCAGCAAAGTTGTTCTTGGTTCAGTGTTAAAACACCCATGACCTCTACACGGACCTGTGAAGAAAAACTACTGGAAGGACTCTGTCTGCAGAGACTGATTGGCCGGTTAGAATTTCAGTCCTGTGAAAAGATTAGAATGTGGCAGGTCCAGAGGCACTTACCTTATTCTGGCCTAAATTCTGTCCTCTGGAACAGGCCTACTTTGCCTGTCTTTGCCAGAACTGACTTCTTTTGACAACAAAATTAAAACAAAACAAAACAAAACAAAACAAAACAAAAGACCTTTTAGAGGAGCTGGAGAGATGGCTTAGTGGTTAAGAGCACTAGCTGTTCCCTCCCAGAGGTCCTATTCCTTCCAGAGGTTCAATCCCAGCACTCACATGGCAGCTCACAACTGTCTGGAACTCCAGTTCCAGAGGATCTGACACCCTCACACAGACATACATGCACACAGTCAAAACACCAATGCACATAAAATCAAAATAAATAAAATTTAAAAATGGCTGTGGTGGCTAGGCGTGGTGGCACACGCCTTTAATCCCAGCACTCAGGAGGCAGAGGCAGATCTCTCAATTGGAGGCCAGCCTGGTCTACAGAGAGAGTTCCAGGACAGCCAGGGCTACACAGACCCTATCTTGAAAAACCCAAAGAAACAAAAATACCTTTTAGAATCTATTGCCTCAGTAAGCAACCATCTTCTACCCATCCAAATCTAAGATGCCATCAGGTAGTAATTTGAGCCTATGGAAAAGCTTTCCTTCTTCTATATGCCTTCCTCTCCTATGTACCTCTCCTATGTATATGTATTTTAAATTTGCCTTGGCTTATGGCTTTCTCTTTTTACTGTGGCACTATAAAAACTTTGTGAAACTGCTTCCACACTGAACATGGGATTTGAGTTAACTTAAATCTGTGTTCCTGGGCCATTGTCACTCAAAATGGCTCCCAAAAGAACTGAAAGAACTATATCTCTTACTCCCTTTAAGATGAGAGCTGTGGTTTTATGCCCCAAGGGTCAGCCTCCAGAGGACAAAGTCTCTGTTTGCTCCATTTGACTTAAAGGTGTATCACACACAACACGTATTTACTAAAGGGGACTTGTTCGTAACTATGTTGGGAGAAACTTTACAAACAAAACCTTATCTATTGGTTGGGACAAATCCAGTTTTTTGGTTTTTTTTTTTTTCTGAGTCTTTTTTAGGCTCCTTCAGGTACAGTGGAAAACAAGTGCTTGTGATTAGGAGATAATTAATATTGAGAAACCTACTGACCACCTCCCCCACCAATGGCCTAAATTTCTTATGAGGCAGTTAAAGGCACCGACTCTGAATTCTGCACTTCTCCAATACTTTGCCAGCTGTTCAGCACTAGGCAAGTAACATGGCATCTCCGAGATGCATAAACCTCACCTACACACCCGAGCTATCTCATCGGGTCTCCTGAGAAGGGGACAATGCTAGCTGAACATTCACCACATTGCGTGACATGGAGTGTGTGCTCCCACGTCACACCAACAGCACATTTTTTTTAATTAGGCATTTTCCTCATTTACATTTCCAATGCTATCCCAAAACTCCCCCATACCCTCCCACCCACCCACCCCCACTTTTTAGCCCTGGCGTTCCCCTGTACTGGGGCATATGAAGTTTGCAAGTCCAATGGGCCTCTCTTTCCAGTGATGGCCGACTAGGCCATCATTTGATACATATGCAGCTAGAGACATGAGCTCCGGGGTATTGGTTAGTTCATATTGTTGTTCCACCTATAGGGTTGCAGATGCCTTTAGCTCCTTGGGTACTTTCTCTAGCTTCTCCATTGGGGGCCCCAACAGCACATTTTAAACTCTCATTATCTTTCCAAAGGCAAGGTGATTAGCCTGCCCACAATGCTGTAAACTTTAAAAGGCAAATGAGTATAATTTTTAATCACCTTAGGTACATTTAAATTTTTTTCCCTGACTTAAATATAAACAACCAGTGACTATGTAGGTCACAGGGCATTTGTAAAAAACAAAAACAAATTCCATGGACAGTAAATTGATCATTTTTGCTTACTCCTGAAAAGAAATCACCAGAATTAAATATACCCCTAGATAGGAATGAAAAAGAAATACACATATATAGATATATATGCTTAGCTTTCATTCAGTATAGACAGAGTTGGTTCCAGGACTTTTCTCACATTCTAAAATTGGAGGATTCTCAAGTTCTTCATATGAAATTCATGATGTTTGCACATAACCTAATCACAGCTTCTTGTGTCTTCAGGTGATATCATTTAGGAAATAATGACAAAAAACTACATATTGTCATTATGGGTATAATTTATTCTAATTTTTTTGTTGTTACTGTTTTTTGAGACAGGGATTCTCTGTATAGCTCTGTCTGTTCTGGAACTCCCTCTATAGAGCAGGCTGGCCATGAGCTGTTACCATGCCTGACTGCTTTCTAAGTATTTTTGATTTATAGTTGGTTTACTGTGGAGATTTTATCAGAACCTGATAATAAATATTGAGGGCAGGATGAAATAGAAAGATACAAACATACATACATACATAATATTGATACTGAGAGTATCCATTGATAAGCTGGGAGTAACAAGTTGATGTTATTAAGGATTTACCAATAAACTTGCTCAAAAACGACTAGGTTTTACAACATTGCCTGGACTCTAATTTAAAGATAAGTAACTCGGGACAGTGGTGGCACACGCCTTTAAGCCCAGCACTTGGGAGGCAGAGGCAGGTGGATTTCTGAGTTCGAGGCCAGCCTGGTCTACAGAGTTAGTTCCAGGACAGCCAGGGCTACACAGAGAAACCCTGTCTGGAAAAAAAAAAAAAAAAAGCCCAAAAAACAGAAAAACAAAAAAACAGCTGCATATGTAGCAGAGGATGGCCTAGGCAGTCATCAGTGGGAGGAGAGGCCCTTCATCCTGTGAAGGCTCTATGCCCCAGTGTAGGGGAATGCCAGGGCCAGGAAGCAGAAGTGGGTGGGTTGGTGAACAGGGGGAGGGGGAAGAGGGTAAGGAGGTTTCAGAGGGGAAACCAGGAAAACGGATAACATTTGAAATGTTAGTAAATAAAGAAAATATCTAATTAAAAAAAAAAAAAAAAGAGGGGCTGGAGAGATGGCTTAGCGGTTAAGAGCCCTGGCTGCTCTTCCAGAGGTCCTGAGTTCAATTCCCAGCAAACCACATGTTGGCTCACAACCATCTGTAATGGGATCTGCTACCCTCTGCTGGTGCATCTGAAGACAGCCACAGTGTAGTCACATATATAAAAATAAATAAATAAATCCTAAAAAAAAAAAAGAGAGAGAGAAGAGAGAACTAAAATAAATAAATATATATATAAATTGTATAAATAAATTTTAAAAATATATGGGCTGAAAAGATTGGTCAGTGATTAAGAGCACTGACTGCTCTTCCAAAGGTCCTGAATTCAAATCCCAGCATCCACATGGTGGCTCACAACCATCTGTAATGAGATCTGATGCCCTCTTCTGGTGCATCTAAAGACAGCTACAGTGTACTTAGAGATAATAAATAAATCTTAATCTGTATACCAGCCGGGCAGTGGTGGCGCATGCCTTTAATCCCAGCACTTGGGAAGCAGAGGCAGAGGGAGGTAGATTTCTGAGTTCGAGGCCAACCTAGTTTACAGAGTGAATTCCAGGACAGCCAGGGCTACACAGAAAAACCCTGTCTTGAAAAAAAAAAAGAAAAGAAAAGAAAAAAAGATCTGTTCACCACAGTGCAGCCAGTTAGGTTCCATTGCCATAGAAGGAGACCCTGGCTCACTACCTGTCAATATGTCCATTCCCATATCAAAGACTATGCCTGGGTGCATGTCTTTAATCTCAGCACTCCTGAGGCAGAGCCAGATGAACCTCTGAGTTAGAAGTCAGCCTGAACTGAACCAAATAGCAAATTCCAGGACAGCAAGGGCTGCATAGACACTGCCTTAAAAAAAAAAAAATTCAAGGTGATGGTACTGGGTAACAGCTGTCATTGATTAAGTTCAGGTCCTGGTTCTGTTATCAGGAAAGGCAGAGGACAGAACCTAGGGCTTTGTGTGTGCAACATAAAGGCTCTACACTAAGTTACTCTTCAGTCTGTGTATGATTTTAAAGCAAAAAAAGGGCTTTTTTTTTCTTTTTTCTTTTTTAAAGATTTACTTGTTATGTAGATAGTGTTCTGCCTGCAGGCCAGAAGAGGGCACCAGATCTCATTATAGATGGTTGTGAGCCACCATGTGGTTCCTGGGAATTGAATTCAGGAGATCTGGAAGAGCAGTTGGAGCTATCTCTCCAGCCTTCATGGAACTATTATTACATGACAATTGCTAAGTAACATATATCCTTTCTGGCTGTGGATCCTGAAGGTTAATATATGCTTCAAAGGACACGACAAGGACCCACTGAACTCAACACAGTTGTGAAAGTCATGATTTCAGTTTATTACACTGAAAGGCCACAGAATAAAATGAACAGTAGAAAAAGGCACACAAGCAGGGTCCAGGAGCACTCCCTCTTACCAGTTATAAGACAGCGCTCCGCCCTTCCAGCAGAGGTATGTGAGGACATATATAGTATATGCTAGCTAGAGATGTTCACCCAGCTATGCTGTTGGGTTAGACTTTTAACTGGGGGTTGGGGGTCAGTCATGTAGGTGTGACTTGTTGGCCACAGGCTTACTAAACCAACAGTCCCAGATGAGGCCATAGGGAATGGTCTGAAGTCCTTCTTATTAGGCAGGCTATTCTGAGGCCTCAGAGGTCACTGTGAGGAGACACTCCAGACCAGCTCTTTCTCTGAAATGCCCAAGGCTTAAAAAACACAAACTTGATTAGTTCATCCTGTCTCACCCCAAAAAAGAATAACTTTAAAATTGGGCAGTCATATCATATAGTCCAAGCTGGCCTTGAACTATCTTTATTGACCATGCTGGCCTCAAACTTGCAGTGATCCTCCTGCCTCCACGTCCCAAGTGCTGGAGTTATAGGCATGTACTACCATATCCAGTCTCCCTAAGTGGAATTCTCCAGTGGCCCCTAAACAAAGAGGCTAAGAAGCCTCTGTCCTAACCCCGAGGGAAGCTTCATGTGTTTAGCTGCTTTATTTCCAGGTAGTTTCCAGGACTTAAGCCGTACAGCCAGAAGGCGGGATGCAGAGGAGAGGAGCTGGAGACCTCACACTCATACAGGAGCCTCTCGTGATCGGCCACTGCGTAGAAGGCAAGCTCCCCCGACTCCAGGTCCAGCCACACGCCCACAACCTCAGGGAGGTCCGACTGCAAGTCTGT